>NC_059171.1:30231348-30542681 GCF_019923935.1 Bubalus bubalis | reverse complement strand
TTCAAATGTTTATAACTTTGTGTAAGACACTCTACTGGCTTTAAATGTACTTAAGCTAAGTTTATCCATGACTTACAAATAATTTTAATAACTTCTTAAATAGCTGATAGTATGTGATTTTTAAGTTTATATCTTTTTAGTTCTATAAATTTTTTAGTTTTTTAAAATTTGTTTCTCTATGATAATTTTTATAATGTATATTTTTGTAAATGAAGGCTTGAAAAAGTATAAAAAGGCAACATAAAATCTCTCTTCTTAGGGTAGAATATCTACTTATTGTAGAAAGCATTATATTTCTCTTATTCTTCAAATAAATTTTAAGAATTTGTTTCTTCATCACATACATTTTTCATTTACATAATTACATTACCAGTATTCTAGATAGCAATTATACTTGTTAGCTGTAGTTTCATTTTAACATCTTGAAAACCAAAGCAATGTACAGTTTTTTGCAACATGAGCTTTTAATACTCCCAGTAATAATCATTGACTTTCAGTATTTTGCTGTTTCTTGAAGATGTGGTATAGCTCAATGCACAATTTAGAATAGAAAGTAAATATTCTATTTCCTTTTTATATTTTCTATCCTTAATGCTGACATTTCCTCCTATTCTAATATTTAAATATAAAAAGTGCCTATGCAAATAAACATATGGCACAATAGTATAATTAATCACAGATCACCACCAAAAAACTAATTTATCTGGGCTTATGTTTCTTCGACAGTAAAAGAAATATAATAATGCCTTCCTCATAGGGCTTTTGGAAGGATTATATGAAGTCAAGCATTCCGTATGGTTAGAATATAGTACATGCTCAAAAACGTTAATAATAACGGCATTGCTACTGCTGCAACCAGTACTACCGCCGTCACGACGACCGCCGTCACGACGACCGCCGTCACGACGACCGCCGTCACGACGACCGCCGTCACGACGACCGCCGTCACGACGACCGCCGTCACGACGACCACCACCACATACCCAGAGTGTGCTGAGGCATGCTGCTTCTATCAGTCTTTGATCTGTGCTTCCTACTGTGCAGATAACACATGTTCTCACAAATTTCAGAATTTGGAATATCCTTGTGAAGATTCCCTGCTGATATTAGTTGTCAGAAGCCATCAGCAGATGTTTCTAAGAAGTCAGAATAGGTTTCTGCCAAGAGAGATTGAAAAAGGAACTGAGAGAGCTCTGAGCTTTTGCCTTATGACCTGAGCTATTTTACTGCAAAGTAGAAGGTTATCTAATGAAAGTCTTGGAGTTACTAAAAGTCACTATCATCTTTCTGGCGCATTTTATTTTTCTTTCAGCTTCTCAGTCCCTCAGCAACAGCTGCTGCTAGGTAGTGAAGAGAGAGGAGGAATACAATATTGTGTTTGCCATTCTTAGTATTAAAGCTCTTTGAACTTCTGAAATCTCTAACCAGTGTGGAGAAAAGTCACTTGGATGATTTGATTATTCTCATATAACCAGTCACATAGGATACATTTTGTCAAAGTATACACTTCTGTCTAATCCTTTTTTTGAACATTGAATATTTGTCTTGAATTTTAGCCCCTCCTACCTAACAATATAACCACTAACATAATACCAGAAAAAAAAATATATATATATAGACAGGAGGAGCATCCTAAATCTGAAAATATAGGATGTGATAGCTATACCTTCTTTCTAGCATCTGAAAGCAACCATGTAAGACTTCATATATATTGGGAGTGGCCAGATGAAAATCAGTGTTATAAATCCTAAACTTTCCCTGGGAAATTCTGCAATTTAATTTAAATTAAATTCTGACCAGAAATCTGGGGCTACAATAGATTTTAAAAATTAAAACAACAAATTATTTGCCCTTAGGAAGTTTCCAGGTAGTGATTTAAATTGAAAATAAAAGAATTAATGTGGAAATTAGCAGTCACAACTTGAAGGAAACACTCTGGGTGAAATAAAAGGAAGGCTGCTTAGAACTGTCAGTGAGTATCTTTCTAAGCAAATGAGTTTTAATCCAATATTGAAGGATGGCAAAGGACTAGTGATGCAAAAGGCAAAAGTAGAAGTGTTTATAAAGGCTTGTGAAGATATTAGTCTTCTGGAAACTAAAATGATGACAGAGGTCCTGTGGCATACAGGTAAGGAGTAAAATGTAAGAAATGGAGGCTGTGTGTGTGTGTGTGTGTCGGTCACTTAGTTGTGTCTGATTCTTTGTGACCCTATGGACTGTTGCCCACCAGGCTCCTCTGTCCATGGAATTCTCCAGACAAGACTACTGGAATGGGTTGCCATTTCCTTAGAGCTGAATAAAGCCCAGATCATACAGGGCCCTCTGAGATCCATCCAAAAATGTAATGAGAAGCATGTTGCCTAAATAGCAAAATAGCACTTCTTACCAAATTGACTTTGATGAGCCATACTCATATTTGTTTAATATTTTTTTATGTGTACCATCGAACATATACAAATTTGTAATGAATATTCTCCTAAAACCAATAAGAGTTTCTGCCAGTACTTTCTTCAAAATTTGTAACTTCAAGTTGATCATTTATATGTATTATGAAATTTAAATTATATCCTCCAGTAGCTAAGCATGAATAAATAATATAAAAGAACCAATGGTTCTGTACTGTTGTGTTATATATTTAATATTTGATACATTTTTCATTTTATGTAGTTTTTTCCCTTCAGTGAAACATTTGTAGTGCCATATTTAATCTGTCATTGTTACACACCAGCAGTCCCCTAAAGGAGAAAGCGAGTGCACAGATGCAAAAGGCATAGAAAAATAAAACAAAGCTGAAAGCTTTTTATCAACTCATCAATATCTTACTGTGTCTCCAAACTCTTCTCTTTCCTTATCTCTAAAATATGAGCCTTTTTAAGAATTGAAACTATTAACCTAATGCTGGCAACAAAGTGGATGAATGCAGAGAATTCCCTAGGCTGGCACATCTCTTTTTTGAAAAGTCTAGTCTAGGATCTTGGAATATATCTTCTGTGTTAAGATATATAATATTATAATATAATCTTTTTAGAATATGAGAGATTAATTTTTTCCTCTAAAATAAGATTAGTTTTGGATAAATGCTGGATTTATATGTGTCATATTTAAACTTTCTATGTTCGTCTCTCAGTCGTGTCCGATTCTTTGTGACCCTGTGGACTGTAGCCTGCCAGGCTCCTCTGTCCATGGGATTTTTTAGCCAAGAATACTGGAGTGGGTTGCCATTTCCTTCTCCAGGGGATCTTCCTGACCCAGGGATCAAACCCAGGTCTCCTGCATTGCAGGCAGACTCCTTATCATCTGAGCTACCAAGGAAGCTCTTTATCTTAACAATATTTACTTGTTTCACAAATTTAATTTAAATTTACCTTTGTCTATTTCCTTTTTTACAAAAATTATGGTGGTTACTAACTATACAGTTATTGAACACTGATTTTACATGTACACATGTGATGCATATTACATACAATGCATATCACAAAACAGTCAAATCTGAGAATTATTCTGAAATACATGATTTTTTTTTTTTAAGATTTGTCTACAGTATCCTGGTATTTATATGTTTTATTTATTTATTTTTTTACAATTACAGTTTTGGCACAAAGGCTTAGTTGTCCCATGGCATGTGGAATCTTTCTGGACCAGGGATTGAACCCATGTCCCATGCATTGGCATGTGGATTCTTAACCAATGGACCAGCAGGGAAATTCTGAAATACATGATATTTTAATAAATGTGTCGCATATCCTGCTTCATCTGAATTAGACAATGCCCTATAAAATTGGATAAAATAATCCTGTGAAGCATAGATTTTTTAGTGAACCTTTTATAAGTGCTATATTTGTGAAAAGATAAAAAGGGGAAAATGACTTCAATCATTTTTATTTGGGATAAAAAATCTAGATTGGCTTCACTCTTCACCCCTATTTTTACAGCTCAAGTTTATACCCTCAATTTCTCTAACTTGGTCCTGTGTTGTGCAGTGTTTAGTCATTCAGTTGTGTCCAACTCTTTGCGACCCCATGAACTATAGCCTGCCAGGCTCCTCTGTTCATAGGGATTCTCCAGGCAAGAATATTGGAGTGGGTTGACAGCCCAACTCCACTCAAATCCAAATTGTTCCTACTGCCAAAGTGAACATATGAACAGCAAATAAAACCCTGTCAACACTCTACTCAAAACTCGTTATTTGCTGCTCCTCATTTATAAGATAAACTTAGAGGTCCTTAACATGATATAGTTCCTACCTCCATTTTTAGCCTTGCTTTTCATCACTTCCTGTTTCACAGTTCGTATTATAGAAACTAATGGAATATTTCTTTATATTGTGACATTTTTCTTGCTATCTTCTACAACATTCTTCTCCACTTCTTAACTTTACCTTCCTTTGCACTACCTGGGGGTTCTCTCCTGGAGGAAATCTTTCCACTTTATTCTTTAAACAGATTGGGTGGCTCTCATCTCTGCTCCATGTAACCCTATGTGTCCATATTCCAAAGCACTTAGCATAGGGTATTGCATTTATCTTATTTTTGTCTTGTCTCCAAATTGGACTGTGATTACCAAGATCTGAAACATTTATGAAAAAGGAAGTGCTTTTAATTAGATGCCAAATTGATTATGTGACATGACATTGCATACCTTAAGCTTTAAAATCATAGTTTACACATTGTATATTTTATATTTATGCATATGTTGTGCATTCTGAATTTCCTCACCTGGTAGGAAATATACTTGTTAATAATAGAATGAATTATAGTCATTCTGAAATGAACATCATAGAGAAAAGCTGCTTCCAGAAAAGATAAATTTCTAGCAGTGTAGATCTGGGGAAAAACTCTACTCTTTGAATCATAGTAAGGTTGCCAAAAATAGAACTTCATTCTCAAGATCCATTTTGAACAGATGTGAACATTTATTTTATGATTAGCTAATAATAACAGCCATTTATTAAAGACATACTGTATGTGAACCATAGTATGTTATGTTTTCAAAACTTGTTTTATGTAATACCTATTTCAACCTTAGAAATTATAAGTTATAAATTCACTTTTATAGTTATGAGACTTCCCTTAAACCATATAACATTCCGTGACAGAGAGAAACTTAATCCACAGCTTTGCCTGTGCCCTTAACTATGTTATGTTGTCTCACTAATATGACTGACTTGGTGTTACTATTAAAACATCATTAATTTGTTTTGGTAAATATCATCAAAGGTTAATTTGATTGCACCACCTGATGTGAAGAGCTGACTCATTGGAAAAGACCCTGACGCTGGGAAAGATTGAGGGCAGGAGGAGAAGGGGATGACAGAGGATGAGATGATTGGATGGTATCACCAAATCAATGGACATGGGTTTGGGTGGACTCCGGGAGTTGGTGATGGACAGGGAGGCCTGGCGTGCTGCGGTTCAGGGGGTCACAGAGAGTCAGACACTACTAAGCGACTGAACTGAACTGAACTAATCATATTGGTACAAATTAGCCAATGCAGTGCCTTATGACTAGAAAAATATTGAGAAGTTTCAACAGCTTCCAGATTTATTTTGATGCCTAAAAATACAGGTTTTATAATGGAAGATAAAATAATTTATATTAATCCATGCTTTCTATATTTTCCCCCAAGGAATTGATATAATATTTGTTACTTGTCAGATTTCAGACATCATCTTTCCTTGCCATCACTTTTTAAGACATGAGGCATATGTGCAACATCAAAGAACTTACTTAGAGGTTATGTTATTATATATTAGATATTTGGCTGACAGAAAGTATTTCTTAAGTTACAGACCTTTATTATGCAAATGTGGAATAGTGTGAAGTTTGAACACTTGAATTGTGACATCAGGCAAGTCTGAGATTGAATTTTGTCCTATAACTGTTGGCCAAATAAACACAATTTATTGGGCAAGGCATTTTTTAAAACTTAGAAGTGAATATTCACTAGAATGTTTTAAGTATGGGGAAGGTATGGTTTAAATAATAAATAAATGCATTATTTAGCACAACATTCTGTCTAGAAGTATGTAAGCCTCAGGCATATAGTAATAACATTCATCTCCTGGCTTTGGGCATCTCCCTTTGTTAGCTTTGTCCTCAAACTATGCATTTCAAGATGGCTGCTGTAGCATTAGTGAATATATCCAGATCCAGTCACCTCCAAAGCAGACTGATTCTTTGTATTTCATTTGATCTCCTAGGAATATTTTCCCCACACCCTCAACCCCTACCAACACTCCAAGAAGATTGCTTCTCACCTTCCACTAACCAGAATTAGGTCACTTAGTAATATCTAATCTTACCCCTGACAGATGAAATGGAACTGCTAAGACTGGCATAGACTCATTAGCAGCCATTCCATGGAACTTAATATGGGGTCAGAAGTCACTAAAGCAGGAGGATATAAATAGGAAGATAGGTAGCTGAACAAAATCAATGTCTTGTTTGGAAGAGAAAGGTCTGGAATGAACAAGTAAGACGGCTGTTGAATAAGCAATCAATAGTTTCTGCCACAATTCACCCATTTTGTTATCAAGTATTCATCCCTATCTGTACTTCTTTCTTTACATTCACTTTGAAAAACTTTTTATATGAAAAAATTCTGCCTTCATTAATAGAAAAAAACAAAAATGTTAGTATCTCCAAGTATTGCGCTGGCTTTTCCATTATATCCAGTTATAGTTCCTCATTATCTGGAGACCTATAGCCAAAAGAGAGTTATCAGGAAATCCCCAACAAATGTGATATCTGTGATAGTTTTAGCTTCAGAGGTCATTGGCTCATAGAACAATATAGTATCCTGTTGGTTAAGGAGGTTGGTGAAGACTATCTTCTATGGAAGGGGGATGAGCTCCTTGATCAACCTGCAATGTAGCAGTACTCATTTTACCCCACTAGAACTTTTTCATCATCTGATACGGCTTCTCGTTCTAATTTGTGGAAATATATATTTTTTCCCTCTTGTATAATGCTGCCCTAGGACATCAGTGCCATTACATACAACAACTACCATTGCTTCTAAAACTGGATGTTTTCTGCTTTTGCCACCCTCTGCCAGAATCCATGGTTTGGGGAGCTTAGGTCTCAAGTCTGAATGCAGTCAATGAAGGGGAATATAACATCTGACCATATTGGGGGTACACTGTGCTTCCTACCAAGTTTCCTAAGTCTACAAACGATAGGAGGTTCAGGTTCTGAGTGGCCAAATTAATATATAAATGAACATTACATATAGTTTTAGGTTTAAAATAAAGCAGTGCATGTGTGGTGCTGAGCCCAAGACTCACAGTGTTAATATTTAAATAAATGTGTGGGTAAATGATATAAAGAATATAACTAAGTAGAAGTTCCATGGGACTTTATGAAACATAACGATGGAGAAGTCATGGTTTTAAACCCTCTGTAAATGATGGAGAAAGTGACAGTTATGAAAAATATATTCTATACCAGCTCTATCAAAATATCTTGTGAAAATCCATGTCTTTAGCACTATGGGAAATGAATGTACTAAGTATTTAATATTTAATATTATTTACATATTTCTTATGTCTGGAAAGTCAGTGTTAAAAATGTGTGAGATTATTGTTGACTCCATTAGTAGTTTAAATATCTTAACATAACCCTCAATTAGCATCATATAACTGTTTGGAGTTGGCACTCCACAAATGGAAGCCAAGAGTGTGGCTTATTTGGTTTAAAAAAAAAAATCAAGACAGTTATAAATTATCCTATATTTAGGGGCATATTTAGCTTTTTATCCAAGAGTCCTGTGACCCAAATGCAGTTTTAATTTTTCCCCACTCCCAAATGACTAGGAACAAATAAGAGAGGCAAAATGTATGACATTTGTTTCTCTGCTAATATGCATTATATTCTTCCCATATTTCCTACCAAATATTTCACCCGTACTACCAGCTATATATGTAGAGAAAGTATTTATATTACACTGATGAATACTGATTTTCATTTGCTTTTCATTTCATTTTCATAATATACCATGGATAGATCATATTATACAAAGATAAAAGGATGAAAAATTGCTATTACAGGAAAATACAGAAAATGCAAATTTCACATCAAACTCTTTATGTTACTTATTACATTTTTGTGTAAACAATCATTTGTTGCTTTGCTTTTGTTTTTACAAATTACTTTTATATATTTTACTGTTTTTTTCCCCTTTTTGGAAATATCTCAATGTGTCATTCTTGAGTTTTACTATAACACTTTATTTATATTAATGTCTCCAACTGAGGCCAGTGTAGTTTTTATTCTTTTATGCATAGATTTTACTTCTAAATAACCAGTCCAATAATGATGTTTAAACTAAGCTTGCAAGAATCAAACTAAAATGAAAGTGTTCTACAAATTCAGTCAGAATTTTAGCTTCTCAGTGATTCGGTGTCATTGAAACAGTTCAAGAATTATAAGTGTCTGAAATTTCAGTGACAGCTCAGTGGTTAAGTGCTTAGCTGAAAGTATATGGATGTTAGTAATTAATCCATCACTTAATTTAAAATGAAGCAGAGTTCTCATTGTTACATATATACATGCATGAATCTCAGTTAAAATTCAGGGAAAACAAAATCTACCATTAAATGGGTGTCCAAAATTTGTAGGACATGATTAAATGATAGTGACTATCAAGGGTTTGGCATAGAAATAGCAACCAACCAATCAATCACTTATTAAATTCCTAATTTGTATCTTCTAGCATGGCATCCGGTCCCATCACTTCATGGGAAATAGATGGGGAAACAGTGGAAACAGTGTCAGACTTTATTTTTGGGGGGCTCCAAAATCACTGCAGATGGTGATTGCAGCCATGAAATTAAAAGATGCTTACTCCTTGGAAGAAAAGTTATGATCAACCTAGATAGCATATTGAAAAGCAGAGACATTACTTTGCCAACAAAGGTCCGTCTAGTCAAGGCTATGGTTTTTCCAGTGGTCATGTATGGATGTGAGAGTTGGACTGTGAAGAAAGCTGAGCACTGAAGAATTGATGCTTTTGAACTGTGGTGTTGGAGAAGACTCTTGAGAGTCCCTTGAACTGCAAGGAGATCCAACCAGTCCATTCTGAAGGAGATCAGCCCTGGGATTTCTTTGGAAGGAGTGATGCTGAAGCTGAAATTCCAATACACTGGCCACCTGATGCGAAGAGCTAACTCATTGGAAAAGACCCTGATGCTGGGAGGGATTGGGGACAGGGGGAGAAGGGGACAACAGAGGATGAGATGTCTGGATGGCATCACTGACTCGATGGAGGTGAGTTTGAGTGAACTCCGGGAGTTGGTGATAGACAGGGAGGCCTGGCGTGCTGCGATTCATGGGGTCGCAAAGAGTTGGACACGACTGAGCGACTGAACTGAACCGAGCCTATAGACTTTTAAAATCATATAATACTAGACATTCCATGATTTTAAATGCAATGCACTCATGGCTCTACACGGAGAAGGCAATGGCAACCCACTCCAGTACCCTTGCCTAGAAAATCCCATGGATGGAGGAGCCTGGTAGGCTGCAGTCCATGGGGTCGCAAAGAGTTGGACACGACTGAGTGACTTCACTTTCACTTTTCACATTCATGCATTGGAGAAGGAAATGGCAACCCACTCCAGTATTCTTGCCTGGAGAATCCCAGGGATGGCGGAGCCTGGTGGGCTGCCATCTGTGAGGTCGCAGAGTTGGATACGACTGAAGTGACTTAGCAGCAGCAGCATGGCTCTATTGTGAAATGACTTGACATAAAGTGAATCATATGATTTCTCTTTTGAAATGATGACAGATGAGGTACACTGAAAGGGCCTCCCACTGAAATACAAGAAAAACATTTTTCAATGCGTTGGGGTTCACAATAAAGAAAATCTATAAAGCTGTTCTGGATACCATATAAACACAAGTACAATCATGCATATATAATAAAAAAAAAAGTGAACTGAAATGAAAGTAGGAGATGAAATGGAAAGAAAGCTTGGAGATGGAAAGAAAGCTTGGTTTTCCTTGTGGAAAATGGCAATAAATCTCTGGAATTAGGATACTAAGACTGGGGCCCAGTCTCTTTGGATCAAGAGACTGAACTTGAAACCTCAGCATTCAGTTAAAAACATCAAAGGATGTTAAACTGACACCAGCTTAATAGTGACCCTTGTATCCAGTTAGCAGAAACTGAATGAAATTATACCCAATTTAAGACCTTCAGGATTCTCACAGCTTAAGCCCCAGTCAAAATCGGTTTACTGCTAAATATAACTAAACACATAGTGAAGCAAGCCACCCTGAGCATGCTGCTAGAAATAACAGTTTCTTTGGGAACTCTGGACATTCAAAAGCCCTCCAATATATGATGGAATTTAGATAGTAGCATCGGAGAAGGCAATGGCACTCCACTCCAGTACTCCTGCCTGGAAAATCCCATGGATGGAGGAGCCTGGAAGGCTACAGTCCATAGGGTCGCTGAGGGTCGGACATGACTGAGTGACTTCACTTTCACTTTTCACTTTCATGCATTGGAGAAGTAAATGGCAACCCACCCTAGTGTTCATGCCTGGAGAATCCCATGTTCGGGGTAGCCTGGTGGGCTGCTGTCTATGGGGTCACACACAGTCAGACACGACTGAAGTGATTTAGCAGCAGCAGCAGCAGATAGTAGCATGCATGCCCACTATAAGACACATGCTCAGGAAGACCTGAGAAGAGCCTAAGCTTTCACCATTAGTTGATCTGTATGCTTAATGCCAGCTGCAGGTGAAGGCCAAGATCAGATCAGATCAGTCACTCACTCATATCCGACTCTTTTTGACACCATGAATCGCAGCACGCCAGGCCTCCCTGTCCATCACCAACTCCCAGAGTTCACTCAGACTCATGTCCATCGAGTCAGCGATGACATCCAGCCGTCTCATCCTCTGTCGTCCCCTTCTCCTCCTGCCCCGAATCCCTCCCAGCATTAGAGTCTTTTCCAATGAGTCAACTCTTCACATAAGGTGGCCAAAGTACTGGAGTTTCAGCTTTAGCATCACTCCTTCCAAAGAAATCCCAGGGCTGATCTCCTTTAGGATGGACTAGTTGGATCTCCTTGCAGTCTAAGGGACTCTCAAGAGTCTTCTCCAACACCACAGTTCAAAAGCATCAATTCTTCGGTGCTTAGCTTTCTTCACAGTCCAACTCTCACAACCATATATGACCACTGGAAAAACCATAGCCTTGACTAGACGGACCTTTGTTGGCAAAGTAATGTCTCTGCTTTTGAATATGGTATCTAGGTTGATCATAACTTTCCTTCCAAGGAGTAAGTGTCTTTTAATTTCATGGCTGTAGTCACCATCAGCAGTGATTTTGGAGCCCAGAAAAATAAAGTCTGACACTGTTTCCACTGTTTCCCCATCTATTTCCCATGAAGTGATGGGACCGGATGCCATGATCTTCGTTTTCTAAATGTTGAGCTTTAAGTCAAGACAGAATTGTAAATGATCTGGCTAGGTGTTAACAGAGTATCCCAGTACTGAGCCAATTTTCAAAGACTGAGAAAGTTCTTGCTGTGATCTGAATGCTTCTGTCCCTTCAATGTGATGGTATTAGAAGGTGGGGCCTTTGGGAGGTCCTGAGGGTGAAGCCCTCATGAGTAGGAATAGTAGAGACCCCAAAAGGCTCCCTAGAGCAGGGTGCTCAACCCCAGGCCACAGTAGAGGTCCGAGGCCTGTTAGGAACAGGGCCACACAGCAGGAGGTGAGTAAGGGGCAAGCAAGTGAAGCTTTCTCTTTTGCTCCTCATTGAACCATCACTTGCATACCAAGTGAACCATTCCCCCTTGCTCCCTCTTCCTGGTCCATTGAAACTTATCTTCCATGAAACTAGTCCCTGCTTCCAAAAAGGTTGAGGACCACTTTACTACCCTGGTCCCTTCTGCCATGTTAGGTAACAGCAAAAAGATGGTCTTCTG
The DNA here is from genome assembly GCF_019923935.1 of Bubalus bubalis. Taxonomy (NCBI): domain Eukaryota; kingdom Metazoa; phylum Chordata; class Mammalia; order Artiodactyla; family Bovidae; genus Bubalus; species Bubalus bubalis. The sequence goes on along the minus strand of NC_059171.1, from coordinate 30,530,740 downwards.
TGAACCAGGAAACTTGCTCTCATCATACACTAAAACAAACAGTGCCAGGATCTTGGACTTCCAGCATTGAGAACTGTGATAAATAAATTTATATTGTTTAAATGCCACCTAGTTCATATTTTGTTATAGCAGCCCTGACCTACTGAAATGGGTATTTTTTTTTTAGCTCCTTGAATTTAAAGAAATTTCAGTTAAAATGCTGGATGGAAATGAATCTTCAAAAATCAAGAACAGCAAACTCTGGGGAAGAGAGAGACTCTGATTTCCAGAATTACCACATTATGATATTCAAATAGCTAGTTTTCAGCCACAACAAAGAAAATCACAATGTATGCAAAGAAACAAGAGAATAAGGTCAAAGGAACAAAATAAACTGATAGAAAATATCCCTGAAGACATTCAGTCATTGAAATTATTATACAAAAATATAAAGCAATTGCATTAATTATACTCAAACAGCATGATTTTTGATATATGAATAAAATGATATATGAATAAATGAGAATATCAATAAGATATTAATTATAAAAATGAAACCAAGTAGAAATTCTAGAGCTTTAAACTATAATAACTGAAATTTAAAAAGAAAAATACTAGAGGGTTTTGATAATTGGTATGATCTGCAAAAGAAAGAATTGATAAGCTAAGATAGAACAGTTGAAATTCTTAAGTCTGAAGAACAAAAAATAAAATAATAAATGAAAGGAACCAAAGGGACTGTGGAATATGAGCAAATGGAACAACAAATGTACTATAGGACTCTCAGGTGAAGAAGATAGAAATAATGGTATAGAAAGAATATTTGAAGGAAATAATGACCAAAAAGTTCAGAAATTCGAGAGAAATGTGAATCTTTCCATCCATAAAGCTCAACAAACTCTATGTAGGATAAGCTTAAAGTTATCCATACCTAAACATGTTATAGTCCTATTGTTGAAGGGTAAAAACAAAGAGAATCTTGAAAGCAGTGGGGGGAAAGTGACTCTTTAAGAAATCCTAAAAATATTAACAGTTGATTTCTAAAAGAAGAAGAAGAAAAGATGCTGAAACACAAGGAAAACAAAATCTTTAAATAATGAAGACAAAATTGTCGACCAAGAATCTCGTATCTGCCTGTCAAAATTCCTTCAGAGAGGAAGGAGAAATCAAGATATTCTCAGATAAACAAAGCTAAGAGAGCACAGAACTAAACCCTCCCATCCATGATCAATTACTTTTTGACAGAAGTGCCAAAACCATTAAATGGGGAAAGAATTCAGGGATACCTTGGAGATAATGTGTGTTCAGCTTTAACTAAATAAAATAAATATCATAGTAAATTGAGTCCCACAACTTTTTATTTTGTTTCATTTTGCAGTGTATATAATAGTTATGTTTACAGTAAAAGTTCAGTTCAGTCACTCAGTCTTGTCCGACTCTTTGCAACCCCATGAACTGTAGCACGCCAGGCCTCCCTGTCCAACACCATCTCCCAGAGTCCACCCAAACCCGTGTCCATTGTGTCAGTGATGCCATCCAACCATTTCATCCTCTGTCGTCCCCTTCTCCTCCAACCCTCAATCTTCCCCAGCATCAGGGTTTTTTCAAATGAGTCAGCTCTTCGCATCAGTGTATTGGAGTTTCAGCTTCAGCATCAGTCCTTCCAATGAATATTCAAGACTGATTTCCTTTAGGATGGACTAGTTGGATCTCCTTGCAGTCTAAGGGACTCTCAAGAGTCTTCTCCAACACCACAGTTCAAAAGCATCAATTCTTCTGTGCTCAGCTTTCTTTATAGTCCAACTCTCACATCCATACGTGACCACTGTAAAAACCATAGCCTTGACTAGATGGACCTTCGTTGACAAAGTAATGTCTCTGCTTTTCAATATGCTGTTTAGGTTGGTCATAGCCTTCCTTCCAAGGAGTAGGCATCTTTTAATTTCATGGCTGCAATCACCATCTGCAGTGATTTTGGAGCCTAGAAAAATAAAGTCTGACACTGTTTCCACACTTTTCCCATCTATTTCCCATGAAGTGATGGGACCAGATGCCATGATCTTAGTTTTCTGAATGTTGAGCTAAGCCAACTTTTTCACTCTCCTCTTTCACTTTCATCAAGAGGCTCTTTAGTTCTTCTTCACTTTCTGCCATAAGGGTGGTGTCATCTGTATATCTGAGGTTATTGATATTTCTCCCGGCAATCTTGATTCCAGCTTGTGCTTCTCCAAACCCAGCATTTCTCTTGATGTACTCTGCATATAAGTTAAATAAGCAGGGTGATAATATACAGCCTTGACATCCTCCCTTTCCTATTTGGAACCAGTATGTTTACAGTATACTGTAGTCTATTAAGTGTACAATAACATTATGCCTAAAAAATCAGTAATCTTTAATTATAAAATACTTTATGGGTATAGGGGAGGTAAGAATGGCAGTTGGAGTTTAGCAGATGCAAAATAGTATATATAGGATGGATAAATAAGGTTCTACTGTACTGTACAGATATTAAACTACATTCAATATCCTGTGATAAACCATAATTGAAGAGAATGAGAAAAATAATGTGTATAGGTGAGTCACTTTTGTGCTACAACAGAAACTAACACATTATAGATAAACTGTACCTCAAAGAAATTTAAAAAAATAAACAAAATACTTAGGAATAAATTTAACCAAGTGAGAGAGCTGTACACTAAAAAACATTTAAAAAATAATTTATTTGTAAAAACTGGAATTCCATCACTTCCACTAGCTTCGTTCATAGTGATGCTTTCTAAGGCCCACTTGACTTCACATTTCAGGATGTCTGGCTCTAGGTCAGTGAAATCACCATCGTGATTATCTGGGTCGTGAAGATCTTTTTTGTACAGTTCTTCTGTGTATTATTGCCATCTCTTCTTAATATCTTCTGCTTCTGTTAGGTCCATACCATTTCTGTCCTTTATCGAGCTCATCTTTGCATGAAATGTTCCTTTGGTATCTCTGATTTTCTTGAAGAGATCCCTAGTCTTTCCCATTCTGTTGTTTTCCTCTATTTCTTTGCATTGATCACAGAAGAAGGCTTTCTTATCTCTTCTTGCTATTCTTTGGAACTCTGTATTCAGATGTCTATATCTTTCCTTTTCTCCTTTGCTTTTCGCTTCTCTTCTTTTCACAGCTATTTGTAAGGCTTCCCCAGACAGCCATTTTGCTTTTTTGCATTTCTTTTCTATGGGAATGGTCTTGATCCCTGTCTCCTGTACAATGTCACGAACCTCATTCCATAGTTCATCAGAAACTCTATCTATCAGATCTAGGCACTTAAATCTATTTCTCACTTCCACTGTATAATCATAAGGGATTTGATTTAGGTCATACCTGAATGGTTTAGTGGTTTTCCCCATCACTACGAACAAAGCTAGTGGAGGTGATGGAATTCCAGTTGAACTAGTCCAAATCCTGAAAGATGATGCTGTGAAAGTGCCTCACTCAATATGCCGGCAAATTTGGAAAACTCAGCAGTGGCCACAGGACTGGAAAAGGTCAGTTTTCATTCCAATCCCAAAGAAAGGCAATGCCAAAGAATGCTCAAACTACTGCACAATTGCACTCATCTCACATGCTAGTAAAGTAATGCTCAAAATTCTCCAAGCCAGGCTTCAGCAATATGTGAACCATGAACTTCCTGATGTTCAAGCTGGTTTTAGAAAAGGCAGAGGAACCAGAAATCAAATTGCCAACATCGCTGGATCATAGAAAAAGCAAGAGAGTTCCAGAAAAGCATCTATTTCTGCTTTATTGACTATGCCAAAGCCTTTGACTGTGTGGATCACAATAAACTGTGGAAAATTCTGAAAGAGATGGGAATACCAGACCACCTGACCTGCCTCTTGAGAAATTTGTATGCAGGTCAGGAAGCAACAGTTAGAACTGGACATGAAAAAACAGACTGGTTCCAAATAGGAAAAGGAGTTCGTCAAGGCTATATATTGTCACCCTGTTTATTTAACTTATATGCAGAATACATCATGAGAAACGCTGGACTGGAAGAAACACAAGCTGGAATCAAGATTTCCGGGAGAAATATCAATAACCTCAGATATGCAGATGACACGACCCTTATGGCAGAATGTTAAGAGGAACTAAAAAGCCTCTTGATGAAAGTGAAAGTGGAGAGTGAAAAAGTGGGCTTAAAGCTCAACATTCAGAAAACAAAGATCATGGCATCTGGTCCCACCACTTCATGGGAAATAGATGGGAAACAGTGGAAACAGTGTCAGACCTAGTTTTCTGGGCTCAAAAATCACTACAGATGGTGATTGCAGCCATGAAATTAAAAGACGCTTACTGCTTGGAAGGAACGTTATGACCAACCTAGATAGCACATTCAAAAGCAGAGAAATTACTTTGCCAACAAAGGTTCATCTAGTCAAGGCTATGGTTTTTCCTGTGGTCATGTATGGATGTGAGAGTTGGACTGTGAAGAAGGCTGAGCACCGAAGAATTGATGCTTTTGAACTGTGGTGTTGGAGAAGACTCTTGAGAGTCCCTTGAACTGCAAGGAGATCCAACCAGTCCATTCTAAAGGAGATAAGCCCTGGGATTTCTTTGGAAGGAATGATGCTAAAGCTGAAACTCCAGTACTTTGGCCACCTTATGCGAAGAGTTGACTCATTGGAAAAGACTCTGATGCTGGGAGGGATTGAGGGCAGGAAGAGAAGGGGACGACAGAGGATGAGATGGCTGGATGGCATCACTGACTCGATGGATGTGAGTCTCAGTGAAGTCCAGGAGTTGGTGATTGACAGGGAGGCCTGGCGTGCTGTGATTTATGGTGTTGCAAAGAGTCGGACAGGACTGAGTGACTGATTTGATCTGATTTTTTAAAAAAAAGCTAACCATCATCTATGCCTTTAGTGAGTCATAATCATTTAGCTGCTGAATAATCTGCCTTGATGTTGATGGCTGTAGCAATTTCTTAAAATACAACACTATTGAAATTTGCCACATTCATTGACTCTTCCTTTCACCAGTGATTTCTCTGTAGTAGGCAAGGTTTGATAGCATTTTATCCATAGTACTTTTCAAAATTGACTTAATTTTCTCAAATACTACTACTGCTTTATCAAATAAGTTTTTATACTCTAAATTCTTTGTTTTAATTTCAACAATTTTCAGAGAATTTTCACCAAGAAGGGATTCCATCATGTTCTTTGCTCATCTATAAGAAGCAACTCCTTATCATAAAGTTTTACCATGAAACTGTAGCATTTCAGTTCCATCTTCAGGTTCAATTTCTAGTTACAGTTCTCCTGGTGTTTTTATCGCATCTGCAATGACATCCTCCACTGAAGTTTGAACCCTTCACAGTCCTCCATGAGGGTTGGAATAAATTTCTTCCAAACTTCTATTAATGTTGATATTTCACTCTTCCCATGAATCACAAATGTTCTTAAAGATATCTAGAATGGTGAATCCTTTACAGAAAGGTTTTAATTTACTTTACCCAGATCTATCAGAGGATTTACTTTACCCAGATCTATTCAGAGGAATCACCATCTATGTCCGATATGGCCTTTTAAAATTTTTTTCTTAAATAATAAGACTTGAAAATCAAAATTACTCCTTTATATATGGGCAGCAAAATGGCTGTTGTTTTAGCAGACATGACAACATTAATATTGTTTTATAGTTTCATCAGAGCTCTTGAGTGACCAGCTGCACTCTCAATAAACAATAGTATTTTAAAATATATCTTTTTCTTTCCTGAATAGTAAATCTTAACAGTGGGCTGACAATATTCAGTAAACTGTATTGTAAATGGGTGTGCTATTTCCAGGCTTTACTGTTCCATTTATAGAGCACAAGCAAAATAGATTTAGCATAATTATTAAGAATTCTAGGATTTTCAGAACAGTAAATCAGTATTGGCTTCAAATCAGCTACCTATACCCTTAACATCAAGAATGAAATGGCAGTCCACTCCAGTATTCTTGCCTGGAGAATCCTCTGGACAGAGGAGCATGGCAGGCTATAGTCCATGGGGTCACAAAGAGTTGGACATGACTGAGCAACTAAACAGCATACCCTTAATGAGCGAGTCAGTTTGCACATTGAAGCCAGGCATTGACTTCTCCTCTCTAGCTATGAAAATCCTAGATAGTGTCTTCTTCCAACACAGGCTTCCCTTGTGGCTCAGCTGGTAAAGAATCCACCTGCAATGCAGGAGACCTGGATTCAATCCCTGGGTTGGGAAGATCCCCTAGAGAAGGGAAAGGCTATCCACTCCAGTATTCTGGCCTGGAGAATTCCTCGGACTGTATATAACCCATGGGGTCACAAAAAGTCAGACACGACTGAGCAACTTTCACTTCACTCCTCTTCCAACACAGGCAACTGTTTTGTCTACACTGAAAATCTATTGTTTACTGTGCCACCTTCATTAATTGTATTAGCAAGATCTTCTGGATAACTTGCTGTGGCTTCTGCTGTTTACCTTGTACTTTTATATTATGGAGATGGCTCTTTTTCCTTAAACCTTATGAACCAACCTCTGCTAGCTTCGAACTTTTCTTTGCAGCTTACTCACTTCTCTGAACCTTCATGAGACTTGATGAGAGTTTAGGGCCTTATTCTGAATTAGACTTTGGTTTTGAGAATGTTGTGACTGGTTTGAACTTCTATTCATGCCACTAAAATTTGCTCCATATCAGTAATAAAGCTGTTTCACTTTCTTATCATTTATGTGTACATTAGACTAGCATTTTTAATCTCCTTCAAAAACAGCTTCTTTACATTTACAACTAGCAACTGATGCAAGAGGCCTAACTTTTGGCCTGTCTTGACTCGAGACACTCATTTCTCACTAACCTTAATAATTTCCAGTTTTTGATTTAAAGTGAGGTATGTGGGACTCCTCTTTATATTTGGACACTTATAAGCCATTGTAGTGTCACTAGTTGGCCTAATTTCAATAATATTGTCTCTCAGGGAATACGGAGGCTCAAAGAGAAAGACAGAGATGCGGAAGAGCCTGTAAATTGAGCAATCAGAATACATTTGATGTTTATCATTTAAGTTTAGAGTTTTAAGTGGGTATGGTTTGTAGCTACCCAGAACCATTACAAAGTAACATCAAAAGTCACTGAGCACAGATAACCATAACAAATGTAAGAGTAATAAAAACATTTGAAATATTGTGATAAATATCAAAACATGACATAAAGACATAAAGTATACAATAGCTGTTTTAAAGGAAATGATAGTGATAGGCTTGCTTAACAGTTTTGCCACAGAACTTCAGTTGGTAAAGTATAAAATATCTGCCAATCACAATAAAGCAAAGTGCAATAAGGGGAGGTTTTTTTGTAGTTGGGCTTCCCTGGTGGCTCAGATGGTAAAGAGTCCACCTGCAATGCAGGAGATTCAATAAATGGTGCTTGTAAAGTTGGATAGCCACATGCAGAAAGAATGAAATCTGATTCTTACTTGTACTGTATACAACAGTTAAATCAGAATGGATCAAAAATCTAAATTTAAGTGCTTAAAGTATAAAATTCATAGAAGAAAAAAGAAAAAAAATAACATGATATGGGATTTTGCAGTGGCTTCTTAAATATGGCACAAAAGCACAAGCTACAGCAACAAAAAATAAAGTGGACTTCATTACATTAAAATTTTTGAGGCATCAAAGCACACTATCATAAGAATGGAAAGATAATTCACACAATGGGAGAAAATATTTGCAAACAATATAGCTGATATAGGCAATTAATATCTAGAATATGTAAAGAGCTCTTACAATTCAGCAACAATATAACAAATGACTTAATTTTAAAAGAGGTAAAAGATAAAAAAGTAAGTTATAGAGGATAAAGGACTCAAATAGACAGTTACCCAAAACATATACAAATGGCTAATAAATACATGTAAAGTTGTTCAACATCATTAATTAGAGAGATTAAATTAAATCCACAGTAAGCTACAACTTTATACCTACTAGTATGGATATAATAAAAACAAAACAAAAAGCAGTGAGGTATATAGAGACGTTGGAACACTTGTGAATTCCTGGTAGAAATTTTGAATGTTCAAAAGTTCTGGAAAACAGCTTGATAGTTCTTCAAAATGCTAAATTTATGACCCAGTAATTTCACCCCTAGGCATATATACAATAATTGAAAACAGAGATTCAAATAGGTACTTTTACACAAATCTACATAATAACAATACTCATCATAGGTTAAAGATGGAAGCACGCCAAGTGTCCCATCAATTGAATAATGGTTAAACCAAATTAGGTATAAATGTACAATGGACTTTATTTCCTGTGACAGTGACAGTCTTTATTTTCTTGGGTTTCAAAATCATTGCTGATGGTGACTGCAGCCATGAAATTAAAAGATGCTTCTCCTTGGAAGAAAAGTTATGACAAACCTAGACAGCGTAATGAAAAGAAGAGATGTTACTTTGCTGGCAAAGGTCTGTATAGTCAAAGCGATGGCTTTTCCAATAGTCATGTACAGATGTGAGAGTTGGACCATAAAGAAGGTTGAGCACTGAAGAACTGATGTTTTTGAACTGTAGTATTGGGCTTCCCTTGTGGCTCAGTTTGATCCGTGGGTTGGGAAGATCCCCTGGAGAAGGGAAAGGCTACCCACTCCAGTTTTCTGGCCTGGAGAATTCCAGGACTGTATAGTCCATGGGGTTGCAAAAAGTTGGACACGACTGAGCGACTTTCACTTTCACATGCAAGTCCCTTGGACTGTAGGGAGTATGAACGAGTCAATCCTAAAGGAAATCAATCTGAAATATTCATTGCAAGGACTGATGATGAAGCTGAAGCTCCAACACTTTGGCCACCTGATGTGAAGATCTGACTCATTAGAAAAGATCCTGATGCTGGGAAAGACTGGAGGCAGGGGTAGAAGGGGATGACAGGGACAAGATGGTTGGATGGAATCACTGACTCAATGGACATAAGTTTGAGCAAGTTCTAGGAGATGGTGAAAGACAGGGAAGCCTGGCATGCTGCAGTATATGGGTTCACAAAGAGTCAGACACAACTGAATGACTGAACAACAAACAAATGTACTGTTATTCAACCATAAAAGGAATGAAGTTCTGATACACACTCTACAATGCAGATGAACCTTGAAGACTTTGCTTAGTGAAGTAAATCAGACACAAAAGGGCAAATATTGTGTTATTCCACTTACATAAAATATCTGGAATATGCAAATTTGTAGGGTTAAAAAGCATATTGGAAGTTACCAGGATAAGGGGGAAAAGGGAAAACGGGGAGTTATTGGTTAATGGTAACAGGTTTTGGTTTTTTATGATGGAAAACTTTCAGAAAAAGACAGTACCAATGGTTCAGAAAACCTGAAACAAAAAAAAAAATGGCAAACATAAAAAGATAATTTGATTACTAATGAAGAAAATGCAAAAAAAAACTTCACTTTTTATACCCTCTAGATTTGTAGAACTAATGGAATATAATGTACACAAGTTGTGGACATTAAAAGTGATAAGATAGTTTTCAAACCATATGGCATGATATTTTGAAATTTAATTTTGACTGTTATTACTAAGAAATTATACTCATAAGTACACACTTAATATAGAAATATACTTGTAGAGCCAGAAAATAACCATGTTGCTTATTATAGCAAAAGCAATGGGAACAACTTAATCTCTATTAATAGAAAATTATTAATTGAGAGTACTTATATTTAACTCAATGTAGAATAGGCAAACCTTTCCTTTTAAATCATAGCCATTTAAAATTGTGTTTTTATATATTCTGTATTAAACATGACCAAAACAAATGTTTTAATTATTATTTTTTTTTTCATAGCTTTTCTTCCAAGGAGCAAGTGTCTTTTTTTTTTTTTTTTTTAACTTTACAATATTGTATTGGTTTTCCCATACATCAACAATGCATCCACCACGGGTGTACATGTGTTTTAATTAATGCTAATAAAAATAATTTTAAAACATCAAGAAATAGACATAATAAAAAGTTGGGATTTTTGTTAAAAAGGTAAAAATAGGATATGGAATCTCTCATATTTTAAATAATTTAAAAAATTAAGGCCTTTTTCATTTTTCTCTAGTACTATTGTAGCCTCAACTCTTCTGAAATTTTATTATGAATTACTTTTTGCTCTAAGCGTAGGTATTTATAGGACAGTATTTATGTAATTTCTTCTGTACAGGTTTTTAATTAAATTATTCTCTAAAATGTTATATTGGGTTCTGAATTTAAGAATTGCAATTTAAATAAATATGAACTTTTACATAAATATATAAACAATAAAAAATCACATGATTATATTTTGATAAGAACTAATATTAAATTGCTTATCATGATATAATATGTCTCCCAAAGAATTGTGCTCCCAATTTTGCTGGCAAAATATAATATAAATGAGGGATTCTATTACCAAAGAATACACAAAAATAATCCTGATGCCTTTAAATTTAGTAATCTAGGTTCAAATTTAGTTCTAACATTTTTTAAGCTTTGCTATCTAGTGGCAATTTTATACTCTATGCTTTTCCATACTAGCTTATTTTTATTTACAGTAAAGCACTCTCCACCTACATGTGCTTTTTATAAAACCTTCTCAAGTTAAATTTACATTCAAATTCCTCAATAAGAAGTTTCTATAAACAGAAACTATGTTATGTCATTGAAAAATTATTATAGAAGATATGATACTATAAATAAAAATTATAATGATTGAACATTATAAATATTTTCATATGATTTCCTGTCATAGTATGAAATTCTTATATAGATAGCTATGGACATATAGATACATAATATGTCTGCAGGGCATTTTAATGTTTTTCTGCCTTTGTTCTCTTGTTTGCTTTTAATATATAATGAGATATATTTGAGATACTTGTTTCTGTTCATTGGTAGGTTATCCAGATAAATTTTGAAGAATTCGACCTGGAAATTGGCTATGATACCTTGACAATTGGTGATGGGGGTGAAGTTGGAGACCCAAGGACAGTGCTCCAAGTGTAAGTTCTCAATGCTTCTTTCTTGATTTAGTCTATCAGTTTCTTGTGAAATTTTACCTTTTTTTTTTCATTGATTCTTCTCACTACCTCCAATAGAAGGAGCATAGTATATTATTTATTGTCATCAATCTGTATATAGTATATTTATTAGTCCTTTTAATAAGGCTTAATATACTTGATCCACACACAGTTACTTAGAATCCATTTCCAGAAGGGGGCCTAGGGTGAAATTACAGACAGGCTGATTGGCCTTATTTTGGAAAATACTTTTACCCTCACAGAGTAATAGAATAGAGTGGGGGGGGGGGCGGAATATGAAATTGCCCAGAAAGAGTACTACTAGTACTGAAAACTGGTGGGTGTTGCAGTTTAATCATACCTGGTCATAATGAGTTTCTGTGAGAATTAATCAGTGGTTTGACATGAAGTAGTAGTAGTAGAGCAGTGAATAGCTCTCAGAGTTAAGCTAATATACTACAAAGGTTCTTAATGTGAAGAAAAAAAGGATGAACTTATATTAAGTAAAGGGAAATGTTAGGAACTTATTGTTCAGTTGCTAAGTTGTGTCTTGACTCTTTGTGACCCCATGGGCTGCAGCACGCCAAGCCTGCCTGTCCCTCAACCATCTCCCGGAGTTTGCCCAAGTTCATGTCCATTGAATCAGTGATGCTATCCAACCATCTCATTCTCTGCTCCCCTCCTCCTTTTGCCTTCAGTCTTTCCCAGCATCAGGGTCTTTTCTAATGAGTCAGCTGTTCACATCATGTGGCCAAAGTATTGGAGCTTAAGCTTTAGCATCAATCCTTCCAATGAATATTCAGGGTTGATTTCCTTTAGAATTTACTGATTTGATCTCCCTGCAGTCAAAGGGACTCCCAAGTCTTCTCCAGCACCACAATTTGAAAGCATCAATTCTTCTGCACTCAGCCTTTTTATGGTCCAACTCTCACATCTGTACAGATTACTGGAAAGATCATAGCTTTGACTATATGGATCTTTGTCAGCAAAGTGAAATCTTTGATTTTTAAAATGCTGCTAAGTTTGTCATAGCTTTCCTTTCATGAAGCACAGCATCTTCTGATTTCATGGCCTGCAGTCATGGAAATAGTATATACTGTGTTTTTTCACTCTGTGTTTTAGGAACTTGTCTGTCGCCTAATCCTTGGCTATACGTTCCAATAATCTATCTCGGATAGGGGCAAGAAAAAATTTTCAGGGCTAGTGTATTGTTTTCATGTGATAAATCTCAAAAGGTTATGATATGCTTTTTCTCAGTATCCCTTTCATAGCTGTTGATTTGCAGTTCAGGCTTTATCAATGTGGTGTTTCTCAAAAATGGGGTCTTTTGCAAATCACAATTACTTGATGCACTCTATAAAACATAAATTTCTGAACCCCTCCCACTGTGTCTGTTAACATCTGCTTTATATATGTAGGTGTTCTTCTGATAGGTATATCTAAATTAGTCCCTTAGTGAGAGTGAGGGAGACCTAAGAGACAGAAAGATAATATATTACATTTAAATAACCAGAAGACTATGAGATGAGTGCACACACATGCACACACAAACACACATTTTTAGATGTAGACCTCAAAATTATATATATAATGTTTTTGTAAATCTCAAAACAATAAAGGGCAATGGTCTTTACTATAATTTTAGGTACTAAGAGGAAAATCATTAATATTTTAAATAAGCCATACATTTTCTAAAAGAAAAAGAACTCTGTTAATTGAAAGAACTTCTTTGTAAACATGTCACAGTCCATAGTTGTCTGCATTCCTTCTTTTTTTGAGAATTTTGAGCCCATGCTCATTTTACCTTAGTTGCTTCAAAGAAAATCTTCTAAGTATTTTGTTAGTGGATTTGCTGATTTTTTTTTTTTTATTCTTATGAAGTATAGATGTTGTCTCTATTTCCTTTTATTTTGGAAGATAACATGAATATATTTTTAAGTAATTTTAAAAACCCTGTGTTGTATGAATCAGACCAAGTAGCAGATCAGAAATATAATTTTAAAAATTGGTTCATAATTGATTTTTAGAGTGATCCAAAAGTTAGCTAGACAACATAAGACCAGATAAAGAACAAATATGTTGATGAGAAGAAGTCTTATAACCCCTGTGAATTCAAGTGGAATTAGTTGTATCTTACAGACTGAGTATCTGCTACTGGCAGAACGAATGAAGAAAAAGTTACATTTTCCCTCTTCTCATGTTCCTGTTATCATATTGTCCCTAATTTGCATAGGAGTTCTACTTCTTCACTTATAATTCTTTCACTCTGAGAAATTATCTTAATTTTGAAAAGTCTGTGTGATTATTTTTATATTTGTCTGTAACCACAGATATGTTTCTTAAACATGTTTTTCTTCCTCAGAGCAAAATTACATATTTCTGAAAATATAACTCTTTTTTCCTTGGGGAAAGATGACTGCAGCAGAACTTAGATAGCACCTACCTCCTGTGTACATGTGTGCTCAGTCGTGTCTGACTCTTTGTAACCCCATGGACTATATCCTGCCAGGATCCTCTGTCCATGGAATTCTCCAGGAGAGAATATTTGAGTGAGTTGCCATTTCCTCCTCCAGGGGATCTTCCTAACTCAGGGACCGAATTTGCATCTCCTGAGTTGACATATGGATTCTTTACTGCTGAGCCACCTAAGAGGCCCCAACTAACTCCTAAAAGTGTTCAGATAAAAGTCCTTTGAGTAGCTAACAGAGATTTTACAAAATTGAAATTAGATCAAAATTCCTTTGAACTTCAAGACTCTGTGATAAGAGAACCTAATAGAATTGTATCCACTCAAACTGTTGCCATTGTTTTTCAGTTGCTAAGTTGTATCTGACTGTTGGCAACGCCCTGGATTGCAGCATGCCATGCTCCTCCGACTTCCATTATCTCCTGAAGTTTACTCAGATTTATGTCCATTGAGTCAGTGATGCTGTCTAACCATATCATCCTTTGCTGCCCTCTTCTCCTTTTGCCTTCAATCTTTTCCAGTATCTGAGTCTTTTCCAATGAATGGGCTCTTCGCATCAGTTGGCCAAAGTACTGAAGCTTCAACTTCAGCATCAGTCCTTCCAATAAATATTCATTGTTCATTTCCTTAGGGATTGACTGGTTTGATCTCCCTGCAGTCCAAAGGACTGTGGTCTTCTCTAGCACCACAATTCAAAAGCATAGATTTTTCAGCACCCTGTCTTCTTTATGGCCCAACTCTCACATCCATACATGACTGTTGGAAAAACTGTCATTTTCACTGTATGGATCTTTGTCTGCAAAGTGATGTCTCTGCTTTTTAATATGCTGTCTAGGTTTGTCATCTTTTTTTCCAAGGAGCAAATGTCTTTTAATTTCATGGCTGCAGTCACTGTCCATAGTGATTTTGGAGCCCAAGGAAATAAAATCTGTCACTACTTCTACTTTTTCCCCTTCTATTGGCCATGAAGTAATGGGACTGGATACTATAATTTTAGTTTGTTTAATGCTGAGTTTCAAGTCAGCATTTTCACTCTTCTCTTTCACCATCATTAAGAGGTTCCTCTTCACATTCTGCCATTAGAGTGGTATCATCTACATATCTGAGGTTGTTGCTATTTCTCCTAGCAATCTTGATTCCAGCCTGGCATTTTCCCGTGATGTACTCTGCATACAAGTTAAATAAGCAGGGTGACAATATACAGCCTTGTCATGCTTCTTTCCCAATTTTGAACCAGTCTGTCATTCCATGTCCAGTTCTAACTTTTGCCTTTTGACCCCACAGGTTTCTCAGGAGGCAGGTAAGGTGGTCTGGTATTCCCATCTCTTTAAGAATTTTCCAGTTTCTTGTGATCCACACAGTCAGACTTAGTGTAGGCAATGAAGCAGAAGTAGATGTTTTTCTGGAGCTCCCTTGCTTTCTCTATGATCCAACAAATGCTGGAAACTTGATCTCTGTTTCCTCTGCCTCTTTGAAACCCAGCTTGTATATCTGGAAGTTCAGGGTTTATGTGCTTCTGAAGCCTAGCTTGAAGGATTTTGAGAATAATGTTGCTAGTTTTGAAATGAGCACAGTTGTACATTTTCTTTTTGGAACATGGAAGCATGAGGAAGTGGTCCCAGCCCCTGCTTGCACCTGGTCACCCTCTATTCCCAAAGTCAGCTCTATCCTTCATGATGCATACAGACTTCCCAGACTATACAATCTAACTGCCCACACCTCCCTGCAAATGGTGCCCAGTGGGTCTAGGAGTGCACATACAGTCATGTGTTCTGACCCTGAGAACGTGGACCTGGAAAAAGGCTTATGAGGGTCCAGGAAGCAGGAAATTCCAGGGGCACTAGTTTTCAGGGAGTTGTAGCACAGTACTTTTTAAACAAACTGTAAAATAAAAGATTTGCTTTTATTTTTAATTTGTTTTGGACTGATACTTTTACAAAATGAAACAAAAAATTTAGAAAAATAAAATAAAAACACATATAAATACTTTCCAATTTTTTATTATGAAATTCACCAGACAAAATTATTCTTTTAAATTACTCTAGAAGTTTAAAAGATTTAGTCCTAATTCCTATTATTTTCTGTTCTTACCATGTTGCCCCTGGAAATTAGTCTATGATCTCCCAGGGGTGTGGACAGGCACAACCCTGGGCAAGAGGTGGGCTACAGAATGGTCAGAGGAAGGGATCAGGGAAGGGGTCTATCTTGCCCAAGTTTCAAAATAGTATTGAATTTTTATCGTTCAGTCATTCAGGCATGTCTGACTCTTTGCGACCCCACAGACTGCAGCACACCAGGCTTCCCTGTCTTTCCCCATCTCCTGGAGCTTGTTCAAACTCAAAGTATTGCATATGGCATGATAAATTGTCAATAAATTATTTTTAAAAAATTAATTGAAAATAATTTATTTGAAATAATGTTCTTCTAATGGGTAAAATAGTCTCCATTTAAACATTTTATGTAGCAATGTATTTACTCGTCTATGTATTCTGTTTTGCATTTTTGTTAAGTGTGATCCAATGCTAGAGATTTAACTTTTGGCATTAAAACTAATAAACTTACTTAAAAATTTAGATAGCTGAAAGTCAGGAACATAGTAAACATGGACAATATGTTCATTTAACAGAGACCCATGTAATATCACATTTGAAAGTATTTTTTAAGAGGATGAATTCAGTCTATATATTTAAGTTTGTGAATTCTGATTAGGTTAATAAACACATGATATCTCAGTTTTTAAAATATTTAACAGATAAAGGAAAAATCCATCCTATTTTATTTATGTCATGGAATTGAATTAAGCATTGGAATTACATGATGCTTCTGTTTCCAGTTTTCTTTTAATATTTAGGTTCTAAAAGTTAAAATTGATTGTGATATTCTACTCCATAAAAAATATAGTCCATATAGTCATAACATGTTCAACAGCTAAAATAATCCTCTAAAAATGAATTATGAAAAATTAAAAAAAATAATTTTTATGATTTATTTCCCTGAAGTACAAAGCATATCATTTTTGCAATTCAGCAACTTAAAAATAATTTGAGTGTGCTGTATCTGTTTACAATGTAAAATTTAATTCTCAGATATATTGGTAGTATGTTCTAACAGCACTCTTCCCTGGGGCATCTTTTTATTTTAAATATGTATAATTTAAATATGCATGCATGTCCACACACATGCATACCCTATTTTGTGCTTATATATTTTAAATTAATATTTTCTTTATTTTAATAATATTAAATGCATAATATTCACACTAACTTTAAGAAAATGTAGGTTCTTTTTTTCTCATAGGTTATTATTATTGCTCTCAGCTCATTGGCCCATATATTTTGGTAAGCTACTTAGCTGAAGATACATGTTTTTTAACTAGTCAACAATTTATTCTTTAAAAATGCCACTCTGCTGTCAGACTACTATATAAGATATTTTCCTTGAGCAAACTTTTCTACAACAAGGGACTTATACCATTCCAAATTTGTTCTTGTACCTTCCGCTCTTAATAATGAAAATCTAAATACTAAGTGACACCATAGGATAATGAAAAAAGGGAATATACTGAATATAACAACAAGGTGATATTTTTAGAAATGGATAGTAACAGTATAAAAAGGACTTAGAAATTGACCATGCAGAAAAATCCTTCACATTTTATATTATAGTTTTTAAAAAGCAAGAAAAAAATATATTTTCACTGCTTTTATTTCTGCCTTGAACACCTTCTTGTCCTTCTCCATTACACACACACACACACACACACACACACACACACACACACTCAATACATCCTCAAAGTCATTTAAGTTCCTTGAATGCCGCGACTATTACTCATCTTGGATTTTCCAAAATACCTAACACAGAGGCTTGTGTTAACATTGTTAGGTGTTGCATGAATTATAGTGGGAGAGGAAAAATTGAATGTGCATGAAGACACATCAACTGAAACATGCCAGCAAGAGGAAATCTTTGCAGATGTTAGCAAGGGCATACCATGAGGTGTAGAACACTATGTAGAGGACTACCTGGTGTATCAGTGCATTCAGGCTGCTATAATTATATATATATATATATATAGCATAGACTGAGTGGTTTATAACAACAAATATATTTCTCACAGTTCTGGAGGCTATAAGTCAGAGGTCATGGTGGCAGCGGATTTTGTGTCTGCTGACAACCCACTTTCTGGTTCATAGATGGCCATCTTTTTACTGTGTCCACATACAGCAGATGGGGGCAGAGTTCTCTCAGGAGCCTCCTTTATAAGGACACAATCATATTTATGAGAGCTTACCTTCATGACCTAATCTCCTATCAAAGTCCCCACCTTCATATAACCTCACATTGGATATTAGGTTTCAACATATAAATTTTGGCAGCAGAGGGACATTTAGTCTCTGGCTTCAGCATTTCAACAGTGTTCACTGATACCACATGCAAGAAAACAATCAAACTGACAGTAGCAATTGTCTCATGTGGACAAAATTTGATGTACAGTCATTCAAATAACTTTCTATTTGGCAAAAATAAATGCATGTTCCTGGAGATTCAGAATTACTTTAGGCTGCAGTATGAAATAATCTCTGTGACATTTGATTACTAGCAACAAAATGTTAAATAGAAGAGATAATTTATTTTTATGATTCTTCATTATTTCTTCAGTGTGATTATAGCCACATTTTCCATTATGAGAACACTGACGATTTTACTGAAGAAAAAAAAAAAAAAAGATAATAAGAAAGCAGTTTACTATTCTATTTTAGTTTGTTTTATAAAAACACTGATGATTTTATTGCAGTTTAAGCAATGACTATGGCTTTATTTGCAGAGAAGGCAATGGCACCCCACTCCAGTACTCTTGCCTGGAAAATCCCATGGACGGAGGAGCCTGGTAGGCTGCAGTCCATGGGGTCGCGAAGAGTCAGACACGACTGAGTGACTTCACTTTCACTTTTCACTTTCATGCATTGGAGAAGGAAATGGCAACCCACTCCAGTGTTCTTGCCTGAAGAATCCCAGAGACGGCGGAGCCTGGTGGGCTGCTGTCTATGGGGTCGCACAGAGTTGGACACAACTGAAGCAACTTAGCAGCAGCAGCAGCATGGCTTTATTTGAAGTTTTTGTGTATTTATTTTTGTGTTGGATTCAATTGGAACAAATTGTCTAAAGATGCTTTTAGTTGGTATTTTTTCCTTCATCAACAAGAATATTTGTACTATGGTAGGCATTTCAAAAGTGACTATAGAAAACAAATTAAGACAAAATATAGAAAAGGTATGTAAATATATAGTTCTTCCTACAAATGCCAACTATTTTAAGCACAGTACCTTGTTAGAGTGCTAAATATGTAAATGAAGTATCCATAGAAGAGTACAAAGATGTATGTGCTGAGGTCTTGACCTTCAAATCTTTCCTAAAAACAAATATTAATATATAAATCTCTTTGTATCTGTAATAAGAACTGTTCCAAATTCTCTCACATATATTATGCTTTAAAATTAGCTAATAAAATTTCTGAAACCCAAGACCTTAAATGAAGCAAAACTCACAATTATTCACTACTCAGTTACCTAATTGAACTAACATACATGTAGTCCCATCATTCCATAGTACTTTATGTATTTCTTAGGCCCCACCTTACACTTTATGGGGTATTAGCTTCCCAACCAGGGATCAAATCCACACCTGTTGCATTGGAAGCACAAAGTCTTAACCACTGGACTGCCAGAGAAGTCCCTGTATTTTAATTCTTAAAACTGTATGTTCTTCTAGTATTTTTATCTACTTTCCTTTCTTTTTTATTTTTTTAATTTTGTTCAGACTTACTGAGGTATAATTGATTAAAAAAATAAGACATTTTAAATTATACAATGAGATAATTTAATATATGTATACTTTGTGAAAGGATTTTCCCATCAGATTAATTGACATATGTACTACCACCTCACATATTTAGCTTACTTTTTTTTTCAATGAGAACTTCTAAGTTCTACTTGTATCAAATTTCAGTTATACAGTTCAGTGTTATCAATTGTAGTTACCATGTTACACATTAGACTTTCAGATCTTATTCATCTTATAACTAAATATATGTCAACTTTTACCAAGCTGTACCTATTTCCACCACTCTCCAATACCTGGTAGCTCTCTTGCTTCTATGAATTAAGACTCTCTCACACTCTCTTTTTTTTTTTTTTTGGTGGGGGGATTCCTTCTATGAGTCCAAGCAGTATTTGTCTTTCTATAATGACTTATTCCACTTATCATAATGCCCTCCAGGTTCACCCATGTTGCTGAAAATGACAGGATTTCCATCTTTTTAAAGATTGAACTGTATTTTACTGTGTGTGCATGTATAAATTCTCTTGAACTATTCATCTGCTGACAGACTGGCAGACACTTAGGGTGTTTCCATACCCCTGTAATTGTGATTAATGCTGCAGTAAAAATGGGATTATAGATAACTCTTAGATAATGGTTTCATTTCCTTTTGATATCTGTAGCCAGAAGTGAGATTGCTGGATCTCATGGTAGTTCTGTTTGTAATTTCTTAAGGAATGTCTATGCTATTTCATAGGGTCTGTAGTGGTTTATCCCCAACAAACAGCGTACCAGGTTTCCTTTTCCTCCACTCCCAAACCAGCATTTGTTATTTCTTGCCTTCTCAGTGCACAGGAGTTCCTTTTTCTCTCCTCTCCACCAGCATTTGTTACTTTCTGCCTTTTTATTAATAGCCATCCCCTAACAGATGTCAGTGAGGTTATGACACTTTTTGCTGTCACTTTAATGGTGATATTCCAGGATGTTTGTTAATCTAACTTTTGTAGCCATCATCATTATACTCAGTGAATTGTATGTATCCAAAAATGAAGGTATAAACCATCCTTGATAGCACTGTATTAAAAGAAAGAATATTAAATCTATTTCTATAAAAGGCAAAAGTTACATATTGGTACAATACAAAAATATGTTGGACTGTAGGACTATTATAGTTGTTATTTCTAATGGATGTACCCATAATGCCTAGTGATTATGAATAAGATCAGGTATTTAGTCTAATTGACATTTAATAGAACTTGTCTTTTATTTTATATTGTACTGGAGAGCTTGAAGAGTATTTCTCAGTGCACTTACTTAGGGCTTTAACTCTTTTATTCTAGCATCAAGGGACTAACTAGGGAGATTAGAATGCACTAGAAACTTGTAAATAAATACATACAAAAGAAGCTTTTAATAATTAAGTTTAGAGGTAATTTGTTTAAAAAGATGTATTAAAAACACATTAAAACTATTTGAAGACTTTTCAGAGTTTTTCAGAATGATTTAACTCCTTGCCCTGTGGCCCATAAGCACCCCTTACTGTCAGGGATGGGGACTGGATTCAAAATTGACTAAAGCAGGTATATCCTATAGTTTGTGTCAAAACCAAAAGTCTATGAAAGCATATCAAGATTAATTAGCTTTTGAGACTGGATGCAAAGAGCAGGATTTTAAGTGACACACTGATTATTCAGAAAATATATTAAAGTAACCTACCAACCCAGTAACTCCTTTCCTCAAAATGAAGAAAAGAATGAATAAATTTTACTATAAGTTCAGTTCAGTCACTCAGTTGTGTCCAACTCTTTGCAACCTCATGAACCGAGCACGCCAGGCCTCCCTGTCCATGATCAACAACTCCCAGAGTTTACCAAAACTCATGTCCATTGAGTCGGTGATACCATCCAACATTCTCATCCTATGTTGTCCCCTTCTCCTTCTGCCCTCAACCTTTCCCAAGATCAGGGTCTTTGCAAATGAGTCAGCTCTTCCCAAAAGGTGGCCAAAGTATTGGAGTTTCAGCATCAGTCCTTCCAATGAACACCCAGGACTGATCTTTAGGATAGACTGGTTGGATCTATTTGCAGTTTAAGGGACTCTCAAGAGTCTTCTCCAACACCACAGTTCAAAAGTATTAATTCTTCCGTGCTCAGCTTTCTTTTTTTTTTTATGTATTTTTTTTAAGTGAATTTCCTCTTTATTACTCTTTTTTTTTAATTTTTTTTATTTTTATTTTTAAAATTTACATAACTGTATTAGTTTTGCCAAATATCAAAATGAATCTTCCGTGCTCAGCTTTCTTTATAGCCCAACTCTCACATCCATACATGACTACTGGAAAAACCATAGCCTTGACTAGACGGACCTTTGTTGACAAAGTAATGTCTCTGCTTTTAATATGCTGTCTAGGTTGGTCATACCTTTCCTTCCAAGGAGTAGGTGTCTTTTAATTTCATGGCTGAAGTCACCATCTGCAGTGATTTTGGAGCCCAGAAAAATAAAGTCTGACACTGTTTCCACTGTTTCCCCATGTATTTCCCATGAAGTGATGGGACCAGATGCCATGATCTTCGTTTTCTGAATGTTAAGCTTTAAGCCAACTTTTTCACTCTCCTCTTTCACTTTCATCAAGAGGCTTTTTAGTTCCTCTTCACTTTCTGCCATAAGGGTGGTGTCATATGTATATCTGAGGTTATTGATATTTCTCCCAGAAATCTTGATTCCAGCTTGTGCTTCCTCCAGCCCAGCATTTCTCATATTGTACTCTGCATATAAGTTAAATAAGCAGGGTGACAATATACAGCCTTGACATACTCCTTTTCCTATTTAGAACCAGTCTGTTGTTCCATGTCCAGTTCTAACTGTTGCTTCCTGACCTGTATACAGGTTTCTCAAGAGGCAGGTCAGGTGGTCTGGTATTCTCATCTCTTTCAGAATTTTCCACAGTTTATTGTGATTCACACAGTCAAAGGCTTTGGCATATTCAATAAAGTGGAAATAGATGTGTTTCTGGAACTCTCTTGCTTTTCCGATGATCCAGTGGATATTGGCAATTTGATCTCTGGTTCCTCTGCTTTTTCTAAAACCAGCTTGAACATCTGGAACTTCACGGTTCATGTATTGCTGAAGCCTGGCTTAGAGAATTTTGAGCATTTCTTTGCTAGTGTATGAGATAAGTGCAATCATGTGGTAGTTTGAGCATTTTTTGGCATTGCCTTTCTTTGGGATTGGAATGAAGACTGACCTTTTCCAGTCCTGTTTCCACTGCTGAGTTTTCCAACTCTGCTGGCCTATTGAGTGCAGCACTTTCATAGCATCATCTTTTAGGATTTGAAATAGTTCAACTGGAATTCCATCACCTCCACTAGCTTTGTTCATAATGATGCTTCCTAAGGCACACTTGAGTTCACAATCCAGCATGTCTTGCTCTAGGTGAGTGATCACACCATTGTGATTATTTGGGTCATGAAGATCTTTTTTGTACAGTCTTCTGTGTATTCTTGCCACCTCTTAATATCTTCTGCTTCTTTTAGGTCCCTACCATTTCTGTCATTTATTGAGCCCATCTTTGCATGAAACATTCCCTTGGTATCTCTGATTTTCTTGAAGAGATCTCTAGTCTTTCCCAGTCTTTCCTCTATTACTTTGTATTGATCACTGAAGAAGGCTTTCTTATCTCTCCTTGATATTGTTTGGAACTCTGCAGTCAAATGGGTATATCTTTCCTTTTCCCCTTTGCTTTTCACTTCTCTTCTTTTCACATCTATTTATCAAATATGGATTAAGTTAGACTATGATGCATATTATATGCAACTTGCTATAGAGACTGCAGAAAGAGAAAAAGTCTAACCCATTTATACAGACAAGCCAATATAATAATTTCTTGTGTTAATTATCTTTATCAAAAGGAAAAATATAAACTCCTACCTTTATAATAAGAAGGAAGTTACATCCTGGAGCCAAGTACCGAGAAGTTTTTGTTATTAGGGGAACTTTGATTTTTTTTTCAATATGTATTTGCATTTATAATTTTTCTTTTTGTGACTATTTTATAATAAAAGTACAATTTTCTAATTATCTCTTGCTGTTTCTTTTTTATCTTGGCTGTTTCAAGTATCTAAGTATATAGCAAGTCCACAGTAAAATACAAAGCAACATGATTATTAGCAATATGAGATTAATTTAAAAATTCAGTACAATACTAGCTTTGGAGGAATAACATTTAGGTTTAGTGTACAAGTGAATGATTAAAGCAGATTTTTGGTTAGCAATGGTCAAAAATTTTCTCTCATCCTACATTAATTGTTTAAAATATAGTGAAAAAATTAGAAAGTATAGTGATGTCTATATGGCTTGTATTTGTAAATGATTAGTGATTTGAGTATTATTTTGTAGCTTAATATGAAATATTACTTAATCAGTACTAAGGAGTAATTCCATCTGGAGCTTAAACTTAAATTTTTAACTTAGGCCCAAAAAGTTTCTCCTAGGTCCTCATCAGTCACATAAGTAACATTACATTCACAAAATGTTTATTCCACATATGCAAGATATCATTTGGTATTTGTCTCTCTGTGTGTGACATACTTCATGTAGTATGATAATCTCTATGTCCATCCAAGTTGCTGCAAGTGCCATAATTTAATTCCTTTTTATCAGTTCAGTTCAGTTGCTCAGTCATATCAGACTCTTCAAAAAAAAAATCCTTTTTATGGTTGGGTAATATTCCATTGTGTGTGTGTGTGTGTGTGTGTGTATGTGTGTGTATGTATATACTATATCTTCTTTATTTATCTGTCAATGGATATTTAGGTTGTCTCCATGTCTTGGCTATTATAAACAATGTTGCTATGAATGTTGGTATCTTTTGAATGCTATGAATGTGCTGTATATTTTCTAATTATAGTTTTCTCCAGATATCTACCCGAGAGGTGCATTGCTGGATCATGTAGTTACTCTGTTTTTAGGTTTTTTTTTTAAGGAACCTCCATATTGTTCTCTATAGTGGTTGTACCAGTTTACATTCCCATCAACAGTGTAGCAGCAAGGTTCCTTTTTCTCCACACCCTCACCAGCATTTATTCAGTTCAGTTCAGTTCAGTGGCTTAGTCGTATCTGACTGTTTGTGACCCCATGGACTGCAGCATGCCAGGCTTCCCTGTCTGTCACCAACTCGGGAGCTTGCTCAAACTCATCTCCATCAAGCCAATGATGCCATCCAACCATCCAGTCATCCTCTGTCATCCCTTTCTCCTCCTGCCTACAATCTTTCCCAGCATGAGGGTCTTTTCCAGTGAGTCAGTTCATTGCACTTTTAGGTGGCCAAAGTATTGGAGCGTCCACTTTAGCATCAGTCCTTCCAATCAATATTCAGGACTGACTTCCTGTAGGATCAACTGGTTTGATCTCCTTGCAGTCCAAGGGACTCTCTGGAGTCTTCTCCAATACCACAGTTCAAAAGCATCAATTCTTCAGTGCTCAGCTTTCTTAATAGTCCAACTCTCACATCCATACATGACTACGGGAAAAACCATAGCTTTGACTAGATGGTCCTTTGTCAGCAAAGTAATGTCTCTGCTTTTTAATATGCTGTCTAGTTTGGTCATAGCTTTTCTTCCAAGGAGCAAGTGTCTTTTAATTCCATGGCTGCAGCCACCATCTGCAGTGATTTTGGAGCCCAATAAAATAAAGTGTGTCAGTGTTTCCATTTCTTCCCCATCTATTTACCATGAAGTGATGGGACCAGATGCCATGATCTTCTTTGTTTAAATGCTAAATTTTAAGTAAACTTTTTCACTCTCCTCTTTCACTTTCATCAAGAGGCTCTTTAGTTCTGTACTTTCTGCCATAAGGGTAGTGTCATCTGGGCAGCAGAGCTTATTGTTACTTCTCCCGGCAATCATGATTTCAGCTTGTGCTTCATCCAGCCTGGCATTTATCATGATGTACTCTACATATAAGTTATATAAACAGGGTAATAGTATACAGCCTTGATGTACTCCTTTCCCAATTTGGAACCAGTCTGTTGCTCCATGTCCAGTTCTAACTGTTGCTTCTTGACCAGAATTTATTATTTGTATACTTTTTGATGATGACCATTCTGACCAGTGTGAGTTGATACCTCATTGTAATTTTTATTTGCATTTTCCTAAAAATTAGCAATGTTGAGCACCTTTTAATGTGCCTGTTGGCCATCAGTATCGATATGTCTTATTTGGAGAAATGTCTGTTTAGGTTTTCTGCCTATTTTTGGATTGCATTGTTTTATTTATTTGTTTTATTTGGATATATTTATTTTGTTTTATTTTGTATTTATTTTGTTTTATTTTGATTTATTTATTTTATTTGGATTTATTTATTTGGATTGCATTCTTTGTTTTATTTGTTTTATTATATTTTTTATTTGTTTTGGATTGCATTGTTTGTTTTATTTGTATACTGTATGAGCTGTTTGTATATTTTGGAGATTAATCACTTGTCAATGGCATTGTTTGCAAATATTTTCTCCCATTCTATAGGTTGTCTTTTTGCTTTGTTTATGGTTTTCTTTGCTATGCAAAAGCTTATAAGTTTCATTTGTTTATTTTTATGTCCATTATGCTAAGAGATGGATACCAAAAAAATATTGCTGCAGTTTATGTCAAACAGTGTTCTGTTTTCATCTAGGAGTTTTATAGTATTCAGTCTTACACATGGGTCTTTAATCCATTTTGAGTTTATTTTTGTAGATGTTATTAGCAGATGTTCTAATTTAATTCTTTTGCATGTTGCTGTCCAATATTCCCAATACCATTTTTAAAAAGATTGTCTTTTGTACATTGTGTATTCTTTTCTCCTTTTTCATAGACTACTTGACCACAGTGTGTGGGTTTAGTTTTAGCCTTTCTACCTGCTCCATTGATTGATGTGTCTGTTTTTTGTGCAAGTACCATACTGTTTTGATGACTGTACCTTTGTAGTATAGTCTGAAGTCAGGGAACCTGATTTCCCCAGGTCTGTTTATCTTTCTCAATATTGCTTTGACTCTTTGGGGCCTATTATGTTCGTATACAAATTTTTAGGAGAATGCATGTTAATTCTTTGAATGTTTGGTAGAATTTCTTGTGAAGCCATCTGGCCCTTGAATTTTATTTGTTGGGGGTTTTTAAATTACTGATTCAATTTCAGTACTGGTGATTGATCTGTCTATATTTTTTGTTTCTTACTGGTACAGTCTTGGGAGATTGTGTCTTTCAAAGAATTTATCCATTTTTTCTGGGTTGTCCATCATCTTGGTGTGTATCTGCTCATAGCAGTCTCTTATGAACATTCACATTTCTGTGGTGTTGGTTACAACCTCTTTTCATTTCTGATTTTATTGATTTAGACCCTCTCTCTCTCTACCTCTCTTTTCTTAGTGAGTCTGGCTAAAAGTTTTTTTGTTTGTTTGTTTATCTTTAATTTTGTTTATCTTAGGACTTCTCTGGTGGCTCTTATGGTAAAGCATCTTGCTTACAATGCGGGAGACCTGGGTTTGATCCCTGGGTTGGGAAGATCCTCTGGAGAAGGAAATGGCAACCCACTCCAGTACTCTTGCCTGGAAAATCCCATGGACAGAGGAGCATGGTGGGCTACAGTCCACTGGATCACAAAGAGTCAGACACGACTGAGTGACTTCACTTTCTTTCACTTTATCTTTTCAAATATCCATTTTTTTTTAAGTTCCATTATTTTTTCTATTGTGTTGTTACTTATTTCTGCTTTGATATTTATTTCTTCCCTTCTACTAATGTTGGCTTTTATTTGTTCATCTTTCTCTGATTACTTTAGGTGTAAGGTTAGGTTGTTTATTTGTGATTTTTCTTATATCCTGAGGTAAATTTTTATCACTATAAGCTTCCCTGTTAGAACTGCTTTTGCTGAGTGCCCTAGATTTTGAATTGTCATATTTTCATTTCATTTGTCTCTAGGTATTTTTAAAATTTCCTCTTTGATTTCTTCAATAATCCATTAATTGTTTAATATAGCATAACACTTAGCATCCACATGTTTGAATAAACATCCACTTTTGTTTATCTATACTTGGACTGGAAGGAACTTGTATATCAAAGTTAATCAAGGGACTTTGGACCTGTCTCCTGCACTCTTAAACTATAAATGCCAGATTTTCATTTGTCTCTTATGTTATACATTTCATGCTGCATCTTCTTTTCAATCAAACTAGTTAACACCATTTTTTTTTTTTTTTACTGTTTGTGTGTGTATGTGTGTGAAATTTAGAGATTGAGTATCTGAATGCATATCAGTTACTTTTATTTTGGTATTATAGAAAAATTAGAAAGATATTCTTAGTTTTACTCTGTCAGTAATTGGATTTCTTGATTTGTAAGAACAGCTCATGTCTGTACTGGTACAAGAGACAAATTATGTCAGGCCAAATAAAAGTCAGGGAGAACTTTATTCAAGACTGTTGCTACAGAAGTCAGGAATATTGCAATAGGGCTAAAGACTGTTGAAATGAGAGTTAAGATTATTGCTATAGGGAAGACAATTTGAACTCTACTGGAAAAGGTAAGGTGGTTTCTAAGTGCTGGGGTGAGCTAGTAGAAAAATACTAAAAAACGTTGAGCTTCCCTGGTGGCTCAGATAGTAAAGAATCTGCCTGCAATGCAGGAAACCTATGTTTGATCCCTGGGTTGGGAAGATCCCCTGAATAAGGGAATGGTTACCCACTCCAGTATTCTTGCTGGGTGAATTCCATGGATGGAGGAGCTTGGTGGACTACAGTTCATGGAGTCACAAAGAGTCAGATATGGCTGAGCGACTAACATTGTAGGTTTATAAAACTTTAGGTGGGAGATTGTTGGTGTTTAGTTGCTGAATTGTGTCCAGCTCTTTTGAGACCCCATGAACCGTACATAGGCTGCCAGGCTCCTCTGTCCTTGGGATTCCCAGGCAAGAATATTGGAGTGGGCTTGCCATTTCCTTCTCCATTGGATCTTCCTGACCCAGAGACTGAACCTGCATCTCCTGCTTGGCAAGAGGATTCTTTACCACTGAGCCACCAGAGACGTCAGGTGGGAGATTAGTCAATGTTAATAGCCCATCTGTGTTTGTTAATAGTTGCTTAATAAAGTTGGGCTTTGTACTC
Organism: Bubalus bubalis; assembly: GCF_019923935.1. Lineage (NCBI taxonomy): Eukaryota > Metazoa > Chordata > Mammalia > Artiodactyla > Bovidae > Bubalus > Bubalus bubalis. The sequence continues at coordinate 30,502,307 of NC_059171.1, read as the reverse complement.
AGGAAAATAGGAGTGCTATCTCCTATGATGATTTTATTTCAAGAGGATGGCTTCCAAGTCCTTGAGAGAGATATTCCTGGTTGTAAGAGCATTGTGAACAAGATTTACATATCAAAGATGGAGAAAGGATCTGCAACCGAAAGTTTTCTAAAGTAAATTCTCTTAAGAAAGGTTTAGGGCCAGAGCCTATAGTCAGGATGATAACCCCTCTAAAGCTTAATGAAGCTAGGAGTCATGTTAAGGCTGTCTCAGTTATTGGGAGTACTGTTTAGATCAGTTTGTAAGTAATGATTGTCAGAAATATTAATGGGGGTACAGAACAAAAAATACTGTAACAAATAGTATGTGTTTTTTAATGAAATTCTATTCTTAAAATATATGAAATAATAGTGTTGTGAATAGGACAGTAAAGTGGTTCATGAGAATCGTAGTTTGCTGGAATACCTTCTTTCAGTTAAGTTTGGTGCCATTATCAGTGATTCTAAAAAACTTATTTCCAATTCTTTGTAGGAAACACTGTTCAGTCCTTCTGAGATGCTGGCTTCACTTGGTAAACATAGATTTTTTTTTTTTTTTTAACCTGGGTTTTCCTTTCACTTTGATAGCCATATGGATGGTTAGTAGCCCTTCAAAGAGTTCCTCCAGAACAGAAGCAGGCTGTCTTTCTTCTGGAATACTTTTATGTAAGCAGAATATTCTAGGCAATAGAGGTGGCAAACTTCTTCCAGTGTGTCCTTCAAGGTCCTTGTAACTGTACGTCTTAGGGCTTCTAGGGAAGAAAGAGGCCCTTTGAAGTATTGAATATGATTATGAGAGGATTCACTTAAATCGGGCACAGGACATGATCTCTGCCCCAGATTCATAGGTCTGTCAAATATAAGTTCAAAGGGAAAAAATATGATGCTTGCCTGCAAGGTTTGCTCTAATTTTCAATAAGGCTAGAAGTAAAACTTTAGGACATTTTGATCTGGTGTATCGCTAAATTTTAGCAAATGGTTTTCATTCATTCTCTGGGAATCTGTAAACATTTACATAATTACTGGATGACAGGGGGAATAAGATGGGAGACTTTACCACTACCTGAGTATTGGCATCTGAAGTGGGAAAAATTTCAGATCATTCAGACATCATATACACTATAACTAGACAAAATCTTTTACTTTCTACAGGCATTGATTCTATGAAATTCAAAGCACCAAGTTTCTGGTAAATTTGATTGGGGAAACTGCCTATACCATACTTCAGGTGTGACCTATAAATAATTCTGCTGACAGATTGCTCATCTCTTAAATATGTTATGAATATCTTTACCTTTTAGGTAAATAAGAGTCTAGTGCCATTAAAATTCCTCTTTTACTTAGAAAATTATGTTGGTAGCACAACTTTACTAAGAAAATAAAAACTGTTCTTAGAAATCATTTTGTTGGATAATTCCAAAAGTTCAGTTGAATTTCTTTTAGCCTCATTTTCAATTCATTTGTACATTTCCTTTTTTGAAGTATATATTTGGAAGTTAACAAAAATTTCTTATTGTGTTAAATGTGAGGCTTCAAAGTTTGAAATCTGCCACATTTTAACAGTGGCTTTTATATCTCTGTCAACAAAATCATTGCCTTCAGAAGTTTTTTTCTGCCCTGCATGAGCTCTACAATGTATTACTGATCTGAGCAGACAGTTTTACAACCTCTAAAAAATCAACTATCAATTTTTCATGAGATATTTTACTTCCCCTAAAGGTAGAGAATCCTCTAGCTTTCCAAACTTGCTCTTTTGCTTGACAGACACAGGTGTGTGTGTGTGTGTGTGTGTGTGTGCGCGCGCGCACGCGCGCATATGTTTGTATATATATAAAAAATCACAATTCTTGTTACTGTTATTGACTAGGCTGATAGTTTCAACTTAATTCAAAGCAAAATATAAGCTTCCAAAATTTCATACCAAGTCACCATAGCATCTGAAGCCTTAAGTTTGTCACTTTTATCCTAAGCACATGTGTGCTTGAGTGCTTGGTCACTCAGTCATATCTGACTCTTTGCAACCCTATGGACTGTGGCCAGCCAGGCACCTCCTCCATAGAATTTTCCAGGCAAGGATACTGGAGTGGGTTGCCATTTCCTTCTCCAAGGTATCTTCCTGAGCCAGGGATAGAACTCACATCTCCTGCGTACATGCTGTTGCTGCTGCTGCTATGTCACTTCAGTCGTGTCCGACTCTGTGTGACCCCATAGACAGCAGCCACCAGGCTCCCCGTCCCTGGGATTCTCCAGGCAAGAACACTGGAGTGGGTTGCCATTTCCTTCTCCAATGCATGAAAGTGACAAGTGAAAGTGAAGTTGCTGTTATTAAAAGAGCATTATGAACAAGAATCAGTTAAAACATGCCGGGGCCTAGTGCTGTCTTTTTTACCATGATCATCTATTTGATCAGGATCTGGTAAAATAAAATGAATAGGATTTAGGAGATTGCATCTCCCAAATACAAATATTAGGATTGAATAATAGTACTTCTTCATAATTAGTCTGATGCCACGCCCACAAATTATGGATCTTATGTACTTGGAAGTTAGCTGTCACAACAGCAAAGCATATAAATGAGTCAAGTGACCAAATTAAATTCCTAAGCCCTTTTAAAGATGTGTCTGCTGCTGTCACAACAGCCCAGTATCCACAGCGTCATGGCCTACAGAAGAACTGAGAAACACATTATTAATGTATGGTCTCATCTCAACTTTTGAGTTAAAATTCCAAAAGTAGCACTTTTATTTTAATGACAAAACAAGAAGAAGGGCTTCTATCCTTTGTTTTTCTTATTCTTTTTATAGCTGGATTTGTTTTTTCCATCCCTGGGTTGTGAAGATCCCCTAAGGAAGAAAACAGCTACCCATTCTAATATTCTTGCCTGGAGAATATGATGGACAGAGGAGACTGGCAGGCCACATTCCATGAACAGAGGAGCCTTCCTGGCCACAGTCCATGGGTGGCAAAGAGTTGGACATGACTGAGCAACTGTCAATTTCACACTTTTCACCCTATATTGTAATTCTTGGGGACCCTCAACATCAATATACGCTGTAAATATCCTTCAGTTTAACAGTATTGCAACTTATCCAGTGAGGTCTTATATCCTTGTGAAGGGGAAAATTGTAATAAAGTCAAAGCCTCAGTTTTGCATTACTGTTTAGTTTTCAATGCTACTAGCAAACCATCTATATATTGAATGCCTGTAGATCCTTCTGGAGGAAACAAGATTCCCCTAAGTTTTCTATAAAGGGCTATATAAATAATAGAAGAGTATGGAAACTTTTGAGGAACTCTGCCATAAATACTGAACTTCTTTTCATAAGTAAAAACAAACAAGAATATAAATCCGTTTAGATGAGAGAAACAGGAAAAAAAAAAATAAAGCAGAGCATAGGTGAATTGTAGAAAAGCTTTGTAGAGGGTAGTGCAGGCACGCTAAATCACTTCAGTCATGTCTGACTCTTTGTGACACTATGGTCTGTAGCCCAGTAGGCTGCTCTGTCTGTGGGATTCTCCAGGCAAGAATACTGGAGTGGGTTGCCGTGCCCTCCTCCAAGGGGATCTTCCTGATTCAGGGATCAAACCTGTGTCTCTTACATCTCCTGAATTGGCAGGCAAGTTCTTTACCACTAGTGCTACTTGGGAAGCCCATAGAGGGTGGTTCCAAAGTTATAATAGTTATAGTATTAAAAACTTAAGGTATTAACAGAGAAATGGCTTTATTTACTTCTTTTAGATTTTGTATTAAGGTTTACCATCTTTATCAAATTTACCTTCCCTGTTTGCTGGAAGTTTGGTAGAATTAATATTACAGTGTTAGTGTACTTTTATTATTATCCTTTGTTTTTCTTATTCTTTTTATAGCTGGATTTGTTTTTTCAAATTGAGCTATTGACAGAGGCTATTGTTTGATCATGATCATGGCGTATGTTTTTTAATAAGCTATTTCTATTGGTTCTACACCTCAAATTAAACCAGTATTGTTATTGCAAGGCCAAAAGTGATACATTACTTTATTTCTGCTCAGATTACTTTTCCAACATAGCACAGCATAACACTGCCACTCGCTGCTACATTTCTTCTCTTTTAGAAGGCACACCATAACCAAGTAAGACAGTTTTTTTTCCCAGGACATTAAATAGATACTCCATATGGAGTATACAATATGGTAGTTTTAATTTGCACAGGAGATCTCTCCCCGATAGTTTTACAGGAGAATAAAGAGAGAGTAAGAAAACATGTTCCTCAGTCATGAGATCTGTTCATGTGGGAACCACAGAAGAAAAGAACACATATAAACCTGATTTAAAATACCAACAACCTGAATTGGTCTATCACCAGATGGAAAGTTAAGGATTTCTGGGGCACTTTCAGAATAAGTAGCACCTGTATCTATCATAAAAAGCAAGGCTATGTTAGTCTGAGGAAAAGTTATTCAAACATAAATTTTATCAGTTCCTACTGCTGAGACTCCCTCAGTCTGTCAATTGTAAACCATTTGACAATTATTCTCTAGCTTTCTGGGCTTTCCTCATTCTCTTGTTTCTGCAGTCTCTGCATCTTCTGGAGTCTCTTTTCCCCAATCAGAATTTCTTGGAATAATGACATATGGTTTTCTCTTCTGTGTTGTCTTCACCGATTGGCCAGAGTAAAGGTTATTTCCTTTAGTAAATAGTATTAACTGAACAGTTAACATAGCAGTTTTTAACTTTTTGTGTCTTCATATTTTTCAATATTGTTTCCTGAGTAGCTGCTTCTAAGATTTGATTAGTAGTCTGTCCTTGCCAACCTTCTTCCTTTCTCCTAATTTGAATTTAGATAATCAGTAAGAGAGGGTGTCCTAGTGGCTCAACATTAAATGATCTGCCTGCCACTTCAGGAGACACAGGTTCAATCCCTGGGTTAGGAAGATCCCCTGGAGAAGGAAATGGCAACCCACTCTGGTATTCTTGCCTGGGAAACTCGATGCACAGAGGAGTCTGGCGGGCTTCAGCCCATGGGGTCACAAACAAGTTGAACACAATTTAGTGACTCAACAACCACAACCAATCAGCAAGAGAGCCAAGGATAAAGTTAGGACCAGGGGACAATCTGTATCTTCCCTTGGACCCAGGCATGCAAATTCTGAGAAAATTTCAACAGATCGTCTATAGAAAGTAATGGGGGACTCACTTGTTATCTAGATACAACACCGCAGTCTCTCCCAGCTCATCTTTAGAAAAAAGACTGTGAGCAGTCTTTTCTGATTGGTCACCAAAGCCCTTGTTTCTTCCATAGTTGCAGAGGATGGCGGATAGCCGCTACTCCGCAGTGGGGTGAGTTATCTCCTGGTCTCCAGTGTGCTTGCTCCATCAAATGACCAAAGACTGCTGGTTTCAGAATCCCCACAGTAGCTTATGCACATCCCCAAGTGTAGGTATGTAAATTGAAAACACATTGTGTAAAAGTTCTGAAAACTTCTGGAAAACAGGAAAAGAAACTTTCATATGAATATCAGCTGTCAAGGAGTCTGGGTAACTTCTCAATGGCATGAGCTTCACTGATGATTATATCAGAAGAGCTGATTTTCCACACATTTGACAAAGGAAAAATAGAATTATATGGCTATATGGCTTTTTTATTATGTTGGTATATTTATCAAGCTAATATTTATTTTTCCCTTTTTTTCCCGAAGTAACTGGTGAAACTACACTACATCTTGCCACTTTCATATAGGAGCAGGATCTTCTATTTAAATTTTCAATGCTTCCCTAAGTAAATCTTCTTATAACTTTTGCTTTCCTAGATACATGGTATATGGATGATAACAGACTTCTGGAGGTAGACTATATGCTAAAATATGGAGTGGGTTCAGAGCTAGAATATGAGACTTACAAGCCTATGTTCTCAAATAAGGCAGGTAATTCAGTAGGAGCTAAAGAAGTCATGCCACTGGCTTTCTCTTTAGGGAAAATCACTGATGAAGGGAACCATGTATCTACAATATTTTAAAGTTTAAAAATAAAATAAAATTAAAAAAAATAAAAGATCATCACATCCTTCTTCCCAGGTGTCTATTTGAAGCAAGAAGAATACAGAGATGCAGGGGGAGAGAGGGAGCAGAAACAGCAAAGAAAGGAAGAAGATGGTTCTGTGAAAGAGAGCTCTTCGATTCTCACATTTGTTTTTTCATTCTTCTCAATCTTTCCTTCTGGCTATCCAAATCATTTTAAACTTTATTCTTAGAATAATATCCATCCAGTCAGTTCAGTTCAGTTGCTCAGTCATGTCTGACTCTTTGCACCCCATGAACCGCAGCACGCCAGGCCTCCCTTTCTATCATCAACTCCCGGAGTCCACCCAAACCCATGTCCACTCAGTTGGTGATACCATCCAACCATCTCATCTTCTGCCATCCCCTTCTCCTCCTGCCCTCAATCTTTCCCAGCATCAGGGTCTTTTCCAATGAGTCAGCTCTTTGCATCAGATGGCCAAAGTACTGGGGTTTCAGCTTCAGCATCAGTCCTTCCAACCAATATTCAGGACTGATTTCCTGTAGGATCAACTGGTTTAATCTCCTTGCAGTCCAAGTGACTCTCAGGAATCTTCTCCAACACCACAGTTCAAAAGCAGCAATTCTCCAGCACTCAGCTTTCTTTATAGTCCAACTCTCACATCCGTACATGACTACTGGAAAAACCATAGCCTTGACTAGACGGACATTTGTTGACAAAGTAATGTCTCTGCTTTTTAATATGCTGTCTAGGTTGGTCACAACTTACCTTCCAAGGAGTAAGCGTCTTTTAATTTCATGGCTGCAATCACCATCTGCAGTGATTTTGGAGCCCAGAAAAATAAAGTCAGCCACTGTTTTTACTGTTTCCCCATCTATTTGCCATGAAGTGATGGGACTGGATGCCAGGATCTTAGTTTTCTGAATGTTGAGCTTTAAGTCAACTTTTTCACTCTCCTCTTTCACTTTCATCAAGAGGCCCTTTAGTTCTTTTTCAAATACCAGTAATTAATGGGTTTATAATGTGCCCCCCTTAAATCCCTCATACATCTTGAAGAATTGTATTCTCATAAGTATTCCAAATGTGACAGAGATACTAGCTGCTTAAAAACTGCAGGTGAGCCTGGATGGGAGGGGATTTGAGGGAGAATTAATACATGTATATATGTGGCTGAGGCCCTTCACTGTTCACCTGAAACTACCACAACATTCTCAATTGGCTATACCCCAATGCAAAATAAAAAATGTTTAAATTGAACAACAACAACAACAACAAAACAAAACTTTAGGCAGCATTCCTGGCTTCCCATATTTTTCCATCGTCAAAGCTAATCATGGTCCTGAAGGGATTTTAGAGCCCAATTTAACCAGGGTTACTCAGTAGTAAGTCTTAAATTTGCAGAGGGTGGTTCATCTAACTAGTATTCCAAAAGAGCAGAGCACTATAAGGGAGAGTTTATAATTCAGTCTCTTATATCTCTGCTGTGTCATTATAAGAGCGTCAGCTGGTCCATTTAATTCTGGAACTGTCATTTGTATCCCATCCTCATCACCAAACTATTGAGGAAATATAATTAAAAATAATATCTCATACAAACCAAGTTAAGACTCTCCAAAAATGTAGAAAGAATGAAACACTTTTAATATTCAGTTCAGTTCAGTTCAGTTGCTCAATTGTGTCCGACTCTTTATGACCCCATGGAGTGCAGTATGCCAGGCTTCCCTGTCCATCACCAACTCCTGGAGCTTCCTCAAACTCATGTCCTTTGAGTCAGTGATGCCATCCAACCATCTCAACCTCTGTCATCCCCTTTTCATCCTGCCTTCATTCTTTCCCAGAATGAGGGTCTTTTCCAGTGAGTCAGTTCTTTGCATTTTCATGTGGCCATAGTATTGGAGCGTCAGCTTCAGCATCAGTCCTTCCAATCAATATTCAGGACTGATTTCCTGTAGGATCAACTGGTTTAATCACCTTGCAGTCCAAGCGACTCTCAAGAGTCTTCTCTAACACCACAGTTCAGAAGCACCAATTCTTCAGTGCTCAGCTTTCCTTATAGTCCAACTCTCACATCCATACATGACTACTGGAAAAACCATAGCCTTGACTAGACAGACCTTTGTTGACAAAGTGATGTCTCTGTAATTTGCTGTCTAGGTTGGTCATAACTTCCCTTGCAAGGAGTAAGCGTCTTTTAATTCCATGGCTGGAGCCACCATCTGAAGTGATTTTGGAGCCCAGAAAAAATAAAGTCTGTCACTGTTTCCATTGTTTCCCCTTCTATTTGCCATGAATTGATGGGACCAGATGCCATGATCTTAGTTTTCTGAATGTTGAGTTTTAAGCCAACCTTTTTACTCTCCTCTTTCACTTTCATCAAGAGGCTCTTTAGTTCTACACTTTTTGCCATAAGGATGGTGTCATCTGGGTATCCGAGATTATTGATACTTCTCCTGGCAATCTTGGTTCCAGCTTGTGCTTCATCCAGCCTGACATTTCGCATGATAGACTCTGCATATAAGTTAAATAAGCACGGTGACAATATATACCGCCTTGATGTACTGCTTTCCCAATTTGGAACCGGTCTGTTGTTCCATGTCCAGTTCTAACTGATGCTTCTTGACCTGCGTACAGATTTCTCAGGAGGCAGGTCAAGTGGTCTGGTATTCCCGTCTCTTTAAGAATTTTCGTTTGTTGTGATCCACACAGTCAAAGGCTTTGGCATAGTCAATAAAGCAGAAGTAGATGTTTTTCTGGACCTCCGTTGCCTTTTCTATGATCCAACCCATGTTGGCAATTAGATCTCTGGGTTCTCTGCCATTTCTAAATCCAGTTTGAACATCTGGAAGTTCACGGTTCATATACTGTTGACGTCTGTCTTGTAGAATTTTGAGCATTGCTTTGCTAGCTTGTGAGATGAGTGCAATTGTGCGGTAATTCAAACACTCTTTGGCATTTCCTTTCTTTGGGATTGGAATGAAAATTGACCTTTTCCATTTTTTAATATCGAATAAGCATTAAACCAGACAAGTGATATACATCACACTCAATCTGCTAAAGAAATTGTGAGGAAAACTGAATCTCACTCCTTATGTATCAGACAGATACAATCTGCTTGTATACATGTTGTTTATCCTTATCAAAAGGGAAAATAGAACTTCTATCTTTACAGCAAGCAGGGAGTTAACATCACGGGGCTATAATCTAGGCTTAAGCTCCCACGGAAACAGGGAGACAGAGTGACATTTCCTTTATGCTTACATTTCAAAGAGATAACCCTAAAGCCTCAAATAAATACATTATGTAATGTGAAAAAATGACAAGAGGCATATTTAGCTTAAAAAATTGACATACATCTGTAAGAAATTTTGTCATTTATAATTTCAAGTTTTCTAAAAGAAATGCTACAGAGAAATGGGGAATTGTCTTTAACTTTGATACTGGGGAAATTTTTAATTTAACCATTATTTTAAAATTTATTTTTACTATTACACCACCAATTTGTTGGAAACTAGATAGAATTACGGCAAATAGGAGTGCAAGTTGTCAGTGGAACAATTAGCCTATATGTGTTAGCAGTTCTTTATGAACTGACAAAATTAAATGTACTAAAATTTTTTGGTTGGTAAAAAGTATAGGACTGAGATGCATATAATAAAGAGGAACAATTTAATCTTATAAAAAATGCCTTTTAATATTCATTAGGAGATAGATTGTTGGCATATTCGATATGGTGTAGCTGATGTATATCCTATAGTTTTAAACTCTCATGACCATTTCATAATGGGTTTACTTTTCTCTGAGCTTGAGTACTCACTCTTGCCCATAAACCTGTCTCTTTACTGTAGCTCAGAAAATGAGTGCTTCTGAACTCATCAATTGAAGATTGAAAGTTCATGTGCCATGGAATTTTCAAATGATAATGCATATATGTATGCATATGAGTACATACAGATATGCACATATATTACAAAGGATAATGTATGTGTGTTCTTTTATTATACAAATTTTATTTCCTTTGGCAGGAATGAAGTGAATATAGTTTAAATTCTATAATATGTATCTTTATATCTTACACTATTCCTCAGTATTATGCACAATCTCATAATTACATCACAATATTTAACTGAGTTCATTTGTGATAGATTCCAATAAATTCTGTAACACTCAACACTGGTGGCATAGCTGTGTTGTTAATGCAGTCTGTTGATCATGGTTTATAGTTTGGAAGTTGACTAAGAACTGGACATTCTGTGGCCATGGTGGCCTCAAGAATACAATGCTCCTCTAAGTTACCCTCTGCTAGTTTAATTATAATATAGCCTTCATCCAGAACACAGCTTTTTTAGGGTGCCCTTTTTATTGATATTAAGAAGGGAAACTTTATATCTTCTCTCCTGTAATTTTTCAGATATTTTCATGTTTTTAGCAATAAAGTAGGGAAGCATTTGAGAATTTCTTCTTTTAAAAACCTATTTTTTAAGTATGTAATTTAGAATTCCCTATCATGATGGATATTTTACTCAGCAGTGGATCCATTCTTTTTTCCTTTTTGTATTCTTTGTTTAAATTTTAATTGGAAGCTAATTACTTTATAGTATTGTGGTGGTTTTTGCCATACATTCACATGAATCAGCCATGGGTGTACATGTGTACCCCATCCTGACCCTCCCTCCCACCTCCCCCCTCATCCCATCTCTCAGGTTCATCCCAGTGCACCAGCCCTGAGCACCCTGTCTCATGTATGGACCTGGACTGGTGATCTATTTCACATATGATAATGTACATGTTTCAATGCTATTCTCTCAAATCATCCCACCCTTGCCTTCTCCCACAGAGTCCAAGTCTGTTCTTTACATCTGTATCTCTTTCACTGTCTTGCATATAGGGTCATCGTTACCATCTTTCTAAATTCCATATATATGCATTAATATTACCATATTGGTGTTTTTCTTTCTGACTTAATTCACTCTGTATAATAGGCTCCAGTTTCATTCACCTCATTAGAACTGATTCAAATGAATTCTTTTTAATAGCTGAGTAATATTCCATTGTGTATATGTACCATGGCTTTCTTATCCATTCATCTGCCGATGGACATCTAGGTTGCTTCCATGTCCTGGCTATTATAAACAGTGCTGCGATGAACATTGGGGTACACGTGTCTCTTTCAATTCTGGTTTCCTTGGTGTGTATGCCCACCCAGTGGAATTGTTGGGTTGTATGGCAGATATAGGAGGAGAGCAAATGAGTAAACATGACCTTGAGGGGAAAAGTCTGTCAAGAATACAAAGAGTTATTTGTTTGTTGTTTTAAGTCTTTGTATTTTTGACAGACTTTTCCCCTCAAGGTCATATTTACTCATTTGTTCTCCTCCTTTGTATGACTATTGCTTCAGTTCAAACATGTGACCGAAGTATTATTAATGACAGTGGAATCATTAAGTAATTTCTCTTCTTAGGGTTATAAAAGTGAATATTATTGAATGAGCTTATTAATGCATAGATTCAGTGATGCCATATCAAATTAGCAGCATATTATTTAAAATAAAATTGTTTCCTGTAAAACATACTTGACATGGCTAGCCTGACATCAGTATTGCAAAGGGTTATATTATACTCCTTGTGATTTTATTGTTTTGCACAGTACTTAAATATTTTTCACAGTGCTTCTTTAGAACAAAGTTCTGTGAAACTTGAAAGGTTAACATGAAGTACATTACTGGTGTGAAAACAGCAACAAGTTAAAGATTTTTATAGATTCTTTTTTTCTTTCAATTTAAAAGAAATATAAGATTTTCAGTATTTAAAATACTTCAGTATTTAAAATACCTTGCCTCAGGGATTTGAAAGATATAACCTAGTTTCAGTTCAGTTCAGTTGCTCAGTCATGTCTGACTCTTCGCGACCCCACGAATCGCAGCACGCCAGGCCGCCCTGTCCATCACCAACTCCCGGAGTTCACTCAAACTCATGTCCATCGAGTCGGTGATGCCATCCAGCCACCTCATCCTCTGTCATCCCCTTTTCCTCCTGCCCCCAATCCCTCCCAGCATCAGAGTCTTTTCCAATGAGTCAACTCTTCACATGAGGTGGCCAAAGTACTGGAGTTTCAGCTTCAGCATCATTCCTTCCAAAGAACACTCAGGGCTGATCTCCTTTAGAATGGACTGGTTGGATCTCCTTGCAGTACAAGGGACTCTCAAGAGTCTTCTCCTTCCAAAGAACACTCAGGGCTGATCTCCTTTAGAATGGACTGGTTGGATCTCCTTGCAGTACAAGGGACTCTCAAGAGTCTTCTCCAACACCATAGTTCAAAAGCATCAATTCTCCGGCACTCAGCTTTCTTCACAGTCCAACTCTCACATCCATACATGACAACTGGAAAAACCATAGCCTTGACTAGACGGACCTTTGTTGGCAAAGTAATATCTTGCTTTTCAATATGCTATCTAGGTTGGTCATAACTTTTCTTCAAAGGAGTGTCTTTTAATTTCCACCACCTGCAGTGATTTTGGAGCCCAGAAAAATAAAGTCTGACACTATTTCCACTGTTTCCCCATCTATTTTCCATGAAGTGATGGGACTGGATGCCATGATCTTCGTTTTCTGAATGTTGAGCTTTAAGCCAACTTTTTCACTCTCCTCTTTCACTTTCATCAGGAGGCTTTTGAGTTCCTCTTCACTTTCTGCCATAAGGGTGGTGTCATCTACATATCTGAGGTTATTGATATATCTCCCGGCAATCTTGATTCCAGCTTGTGCTTCTTCCAGCCCAGCATTTCTCATGATGTACTCTGCATATAAGTTAAATAAGCAGGGTGACAATATACAGCCTTGACATACTCCTTTTCCTATTTGGAACCAGTCTGTTGTTCCATGTCCAGTTCTAACTGTTGTTTCCTGACCTGCATATAGGTTTCTCAAGAGGCAGGTCAGGTGGTCTGGTATGCCCATCTCTTTCAGAATTTTCCACAGTTTATTGTGATCCACAGTCAAAGGCTTTGGCATAGTCAATAAAGCAGAAATATAACCTAGTTTAGCACATAAATAGTACTTGTTTATAGTAAACATTGATCACTAAATTATGTTATTTGTCTGTTATGTCTTGTAAATTAATCTGACAGTTGTTTGTTTCTAGCTGAGAAAGTTGTGAGAAACTCATCTGTCTCATAATTTGCTTACAGAGGTATTCAAATGAGCTGTTCCATATAAAAACAACAACTAGAAACTTTCCTGCCAGTGCAGTGGTATTTTAATAATCTGTTTCTCCTCTCTCTATCCACCTCTTTTTAGGCTGACTGGAAGCTTTGTGCCAGACCTGATAGTAAGCATGAGTAGCCAAATGTGGCTGCACCTTCAAACAGATGAAAGTGTGGGATCTGTTGGCTTCAAGGTTAACTACAAAGGTAATGATAAATTCTTACTGTGGGAAATATGTTACCTTAATAACACCAGAGAATACTTTTAAATTAAAGTTTAATTGCATCTATAAAAGTTTCCCAGCATACAAGCAAGAGTATATTTCAATATAAAACTTTCCTTTTTAAATTAATTACAAATGTTGATTTCACTTTTCTTTAAGAAAAATTGTCTTTCCTTTCAAATGAGTATATTTTACATACTTCATCTCTACTTTAAGTCCGCTATACCACTATACAGTGCCTAGGCTTTAGTCACTCTGGACTCTTCAGCTTTCCAAAAATATGCAATGTGATTTTATAAACTTTATACAAATTGCCTGGCAAAAATCTACTAATTACTTAAACACATAGCAAAGGACTTAATTCTTTGTTTTTATTTTGTAATGCATCTGTGGGGTATCTCCTCACCGCTGCCCCTTCTGACTTTGAACGTGGAATAGCTCCTCTAGGCTTTCCTGCGCCCCCGCAGCCACCACTCCTTGGAGGTGGGGTTGCTCCTCCCGGCCGCGGCCCCTGGCCTCAGGAGTGGGGTAGGTCCTCTCTGCCGCTGCCCCTGGCCTCGGACGTGGGGTAGCTCTTCTCGGCTGCCGCCCCTAACCTCGGACACGGGGTAGCTCCTCTCGGCGGTTCCTGCGCCGTCGCAGCCTGGAACTCTCGGCCGCTGCCCCTTACCTTGAACGTGGGGTAATTCTTTTTGGCCACCTCCCCTGGGCATGGGGTCCTCCCGGCTTCTGTCCCTGACCTTGGATGTGGGGTAGCTCCTCTCGGCCCCGCTAAGTGCGCTGGTTGCAGCCACCCGCTAATTGTTGCTAATATCTTCTGAGAGCAAAGAACAATCATTAAAATATGCTTACTCCTCGGAAGAAAAGTTATGACCAACCTAGACAGCATATTGAAAAGCAGAGACATTACTTTGCCAACAAAGTTCCCTCTAGTCAAGGCTATGGTTTTTCTAGTGGTCATGTATGGATGTGAGAGTTGGACTGTGAAGAAAGCTGAGCGTCAAAGAATTGATGCTTTTGAACTGTGGTGTTGGAGAAGACTCTTGAGAGTCCCTTGGACTGCAAGGAGATCCAACCAGTCCATCCTAAAGGAGATCAGTCCTGGGTGTTCATTGGAAGGAAGATGCTAAAGCTGAAACTCCAATACTTTGGCCACCTCATGCGAAGAGTTGACTTATTGGAAAAGACCCTGATGCTGGGAGGGATTGGGGGCAGGAGGAGAAGGGGACGACAGAGTATGAGATGGCTGGATGGCATCACTGACTCGATGGACCTGAGTCTGAGTGAACTCTGGGAGTTGATGATGGACAGAGAGGCCTGGCCTGCTGCGATTCATGGGGTCGCAAAGAGTCGAACACGACTGAGCGACTGAACGGAACTGAATGCATCTGTGAATCTTTCAGATTATATGCATGGTATTAGTGTTCAGATTATCAACTTCTATATAAATTATGAACGGCAGATGTTTTAAATTGCAACTACTCATCCCAATATTGATAGTTTTGCAGATTAATGTTAAATTATATGTGTATAACACAATCTTTTGTTTCAATTCCATTTATAAGAAATAGATGCAGACGCTGAAATCACAAATATCTCTGACACATGATTAACCGTTTTAAAGTCAAATAGAGACAATGGATGTGCAGGTATACACCCAATGTACATATCAAAAATGCAGTTTTGAAATTCTGGTGGAAAACATATGTATGTATTAAGTTTAATTAAAATCTATGCTTTAAAAGATGAAAATGTAAAACAGAGCATCAGAATATATTGCTACCTGAATTTATTTTTTTATATTATAAAAAGTATTATTCTCTATTTTATCAATTCAACAGTGGATTATAAAGTAGACAGAATTCTTTTACTTGCATAATAATAGTTTTTAACCAGAGTTTATTTTTTCAAAGTTTGGCTTTTCATGCCTTTCTATCTGGACACAGGGAAATGAATGCAAGGTGTTGTCAGGAAGAACAGGACACATGCATTCTGTGTTTTTAACTTGAGACTAAATTTGGTGCTACATTAATTTGAATAGTTCAGGAAATCTGTATAAATGTCAGTTTTAAAAAATAAAAAGGTTAGCCTGATTATAATTTTAAATATATTCTTACTCCATTTAAAATCCACATCTATCCCCAGAAAATAAAACAAAGTTACAAAGGTTAAAGTATGGTCAGCTTCTGTTGCAAGTATCTATGCCTTGATTGTTTTATTTTTCTTGATTTTTCCCCTGTAAATTATATTCCTCTTTGTTGTATTATTTTCTTCACCCTATGAAAGTTAGCTGTTAGAAAGTCTAGAATCATTCAAGCTGTGTTAATCATTAATGACACTGTTTCAGCAAAGAATACAGTTTTTAAAGTTCACAAACAGTTTTGAGCAGCAGGAGAGTGCTATCGATATTTCAGCGGTCTCCACTGCAGTTCAGGAGCTGGAAGTACACTGTAAAGTAGTACAATTAAGCATTATTTTGTTTTTTTTTCTGCTCAGTTTTTAACAAAATTTTAAAATATATGTACTGCTTAAGGATCTGCTATGTACCACCTACTGAATGAGCTGTTGAATATAGAAAGAACAACTAAAACTTCTCTGGCAGTGCAGTGGTTAAGACGCTATGTTCCCGGTGCAGGTGGCAAGGGTTGATTCCCTAGTTGGGGAACTAAGATAAGATCCCTCCCACATGCCATGAGGTGATGCCAAAAAAAAAAAAAAAAAAAAAAAAGAAGAAGAAGAAAGAAAGAATAAAGAATAGCCAGATATTTTCTCTCTTAGCAAGAGCATAATATAGTGACAGAAAAAATATATATATATCCAACTATCCCTATGCCAACATCCACCAAAATGAGATATTTGAAACAAACCCAGACAATTCTTAATGAATAATGTCCTTACTCTTCTCCCACCCTTCAGCCTGGTCTCTTCCAGTCTAACATCCACACTGCTAATGGTGATCACCCAGCAACAGAGAGGTGATTGATCATATTACCCTCCAGCTTAAAACGTTTCCAAACATTCCAGAACCTCCATAGTGCTTATCTTCCAGATTTTTTTTTTTCTCTCTACACTTAAGTTTTATAAAATGATCTTTGAACCCAGCAAGTTGTTTCATATTTCTCCTTACACTCAGTAAATTCTGTCTGGATCTATATTCAGTTCTAAACTCAACATCACATCACTCATCCTTTAAGACAAAGTTCAAATATTTTTCTGTGAAGCCTTCCTTAACTCCACACATTACAAAAGAACACCTTCCCTGTTTAGCCTCTCAGTCCTGTCCAACTCCTTTCAACTCCATGGACTTAGCCCACCAGGCTCCTCTGCCCATGGGAATTCTCCAAGTGAGAATACTGGAGTGGGTTGCCATGCCTTCCACAAAAATGCATCATGTTCATCTTTAAATTTCCATTAGCAAGCCCCTGCTATATCCTCATAGGTAATTAATGATTATTTGTTCAATAAAGCTGAACAAAAATGAGTTGACCCAAAATATGATGAGTAAGGTACATCCTCAAAAGTTTAGTTTTCTTACTGTGAAAATCATGTTTTTACATCTCCCATAATTTAAAACCTGAGCTCAAAGTTGAAGCAGGATTCATGTTGAGAAGTTTCAAATTTTGATGTGCATATAAGTTTAGCAACTTTGCCTACTAAAAATAATTTTCATAATTACCATGTTCTTAGTTAAGTAGTATGTTGGTTCCAAATGGAACACCTGCTTAAAAACAAAACAAAGCAAAACAAAAACTTTCTCTATTTGATCAAAAGACATCTTTTTTTTTTTTTAATCACCTATAGATTTTTCATGAGATAACATTAAGGTAGATCTCCTATAAACTAAGCATGCATTTTCTTGTGTATTTTGTCTTTGTAAGAGAGAACATAGCTATAAGACTACTTGGTCATTTTTACTCAGTGTTAAATATTTAGGAAATTTAATTTTTTTTTTTCTGTGACTGTAAGCCTCTTTGTATTTTTTCCTGGATTAATGTTGGTCATTTATATCTTGTTAGAAATTTTCCTAGGATATAGATAATAGTTTTCAAAAATATTAACAGTTCATACATAGTTTATTAAAAAAAAAACTTTTTCTAAAAAATAATAAAGAATAGTAAAGATATATTATCCAAATATTTATCAGTTCAGTTCAGTCGCTCAGTCATATCTGACTCCTTGAGACCCCTTGTGGTGTAAAGTAATTACAAAGAGTAAATTTTTCTCTCTTTGGCAACATCTGCTTTTTTGCTTGCCCAGCAATCCTCCCACTTTCTTCTATCAGCTCAGCTATTTTAGGCTTTGATGAACCTTATCTCTTCTAGTTCTGTATGGGTCTATAGGCTTGGGCTGAACTAATCAGAATGCCTTTTGATACAGTTATCAGTCTAGGATCTGGGGCAATTGATATAGATTCCAGGTGGAAGAAAATCGCTTTTCTGAGATTATATACTCTTAAGGATCATTTAACTTGGTGCCTACTGGTGTCCAACTTTTGTTACTAGAAGAACCAGTAGATTAAAAGAATGAAAAACAGTACTGTAGAAAAAATAGAAACTTCTAACTGCCTGAAGGGAATACTAGACCTTGGTTATTTAATTGTATAAGGCTATAAACTTTTCCTTGTTTAAGCCATGATGAGTTCAGTTTATGTCACTAATTAAGTCCTAATTAACACATTTGTGATCTCTTTGTTTAATTCTTTCAAGATAGGAAAAAAGAGAATATTTACATTACAGTTCAATGCTTGTAGAATCAGCTCTATTTCTTTCTTTTTCTTTTCTGTATTTTCAAAAAAAAATTAAGGTGGAAAAACACCTTACTTGGATCCCAGGGAGAATGTATACTCATAGAAATGAACAGTTACAGTTGAAAAAGTAATATTCAATGCATTCTTTGCTTTTATCAGGAAAGGAAACATGAAAATATTAGCGTTCTCTAATCGCCTTCTACTGACAGTATACATTTGCAGTGAATAAAGGTCTTTACTAGTCTTAGGACATATGCCTTAATGCTGTTATTTATGGATTAAGTTTTGGTTCCAGTTTTTTTTTTTTAATTCTCAAATCATATCATGAGATTTATTGAGATGTTTAGAAAGTAGCATTAATTCCTTGTTTGTTTGTTTTTTTTTTTTTTTCTTTTTTTACTTCCATGGTAGTCTAGTGGTTCGGACTCCATGCTTTTTTTTTTTTTTAATAAATAGACACAGAGGTATAGAACAGTCTTTTGGACTCTGTGGGACAGGGAGAGGGTGGGATGATTTGGGAGAATGACATTGAAACATGTATAATATCATATATGAAACGAATCGCCAATCCAGGTATGATGCATGATACTGGATGCTTGGGGCTGGTGCACTGGGATGACCCAGAGGGATGGTATGGGGAGGGAGGATGGAAGGGGTTCATGATGGGGAACACGTGCATACCTGTGGGGGATTCATGTTGATGTATGGCGAAACCAATACAATATTGTAAAGTAATTCCTTGGTTCTTATATGACTAATTACGGCACTGAGACATAATTAGTTATCACTGAAATCATGCTATAGAATAATGGAAAATATGTAAAAATTTTTGATTACTTTATCTGCCTTAATATTTCTGTTATAGTTCAGAAATTGGCCTATATATAGGCCTATAAAATATACATATATATTCACTCTATTTCAAGTGAATTCAATTAAATTAGATCAAAGTCATCTAAAGAACATACTTAGATGATGATTGATAGTCTCTTAAAAATGCACTCTGGAAATAATGAAAATAATTATAATTGTATCAAAAATATTTTTTGAATTTTCTAGGAATTCAGTTATTTTCATATACAAACATAATGTTAGCATGTTATGGAGATATATTTCAGTGTTTGTGGGATTAGATTGGAATCTAAGTTCGTTTGTGCAAATAACTGTTTTCCTCTAAGGTGTGCCATGTATATAGCTGATTCAGTATATGCTGAAAGGAAATTTCTCTGTCTTTAAAACAAGGAGCTTGGACTAAATATTTCCTTTGAATTCTGACACTCTTATTATATTTGATAAATTAAATATTGATATGTTCATTGCATTGTCCAAGAATATTATACTCAATATTTATTCATTATAGTAAACTGATATACCTTCAATGGGACATTCTTTGTTTGAGTTCTCAGGAAAATTTTTGCCTTAGAAATTTTTTCTATCTGGTGGTGGCCTATTAACACAGAACTAGCGAGCCCCCTTGGGTTTTTTCCTTATTGTGTCTTTTGAGATATTTCTTCCCTTCATATAATTTTCATTTTCTTTATTGAAATATTGCCTGTAAAAGTGTTTCCCTTTCTTGGAAAAATTGCTAAATAGCATGTAGTATTTTGTGGGGGATTGTTATGATAACATTTCAGTCCACGCTCAGAATAAAGAGGGCTTTTTAGCATGATTCATGAAAACATAATAAAATTTATTATTTTTATTGTTACCTTTTATTAGCTTAAAGGACTTATTTTATTTTGCATTCAGTACATCAAGTTTCTTCAGAAAACTACTGTTCCTAAAATATTCAGTTTAACTTTGTCACAGTCTGCAGTGAGGGTTAACCTTTTTGTATCTATAGCCCCAGAATGAGAATGAGTAGCAGTGGAGTATTAAAAATCAGGTCTTTTAAAATAACTGTTGAGTTACCACTATGTACCAGACATGGTGAAGGACAGGGTACATAGCAAAAAGTAAGATTCTTAGTCACTGCTTTCAGACTAATGGAACAAAGACTGACACTTTAAAAATAGTGGTAAACATAAAGAGTGATGAAAATGAAAAAGGGAATGTGCTTTTGGGAGACTATCCCAAGGCATCTAATGCAAACCTCAAGGAAAGCTTTCTTGAGGAGGTAAACGTGGACTGAGATATGAAGCTGAGTAAGAGTTACTGAGGCTAGAAGCTGGCAGCAAGATGAGTGTGTTTAGATGACAAGTTCATTTGAGTACTTGATAGAATTCCTGGATGTATGGCCAAAATGGAGAGAGAGAAAGCTGTGGTGTGAAAGGTGGGAAAGAGTGAGTCATACTTTGTTGCAAAACATACTGTGAAACTGAATCTGTGAGACTGAAAGACGTTCATTTTTTCCCATGGAAGAAAAAGATCATTCTACCCACTCCCAGGTTGATGGCTTTTGCAACTTTCCCCTGAGGACAGGGACTAGTATTTAGTTAAGTAATGGAATTATAGAACTTTGGAGCTAGAAAAGACTTTTGAGGTAGTTGAATCAATTATAATTATTGCATCTAATATGAGAAAATTGAGTACCATATAAAGATCAATTTTTTCTCACAGTCACTATTGGTACTGCCTGAGCCCAAAGTGGAATGATAAGCTGTTGCTTCTGTGAGGGAAGTGAAAGTTGCTCAGTCATGTCCGACTCTTTGTGACCCCATGGGCTATACAGTCCATGGAATTCTGCAGGCCAGAATATAGGAGTGGGTAGCTTTTCCCTTCTCCAGGGGATCTTCCTAACCCAGGGGTTGAACCCATATTGCAGGCAGATTCCTTACCAGATGAGCCACAAGGGAAGCCTAAGAATACTGGAGTGGGTAGCCTATCTCTTCTCCGGAAGATCTTCCCCATCAAACCGAGATCTCCTTGATTGCAGGCAGATTCTTTACCAACTGAGCAGATTCTTTACCAACTGCACTATATTGCTTCACACTTTGTATTTCTCCATATATCCAATATGTGTGTGTGTGTGTGTGTGTGTGTGTGTGTAGTTCTTCAGTCACTCAGTCGTGCCTGACTTTTGTGATCCCATAGACTGCAACAAGCCAGGCTTCCTTATCCTTCACCATCTCCCAGCACTTGCTCAAACTCACGTCCATTGAGTCAGTGATGACATCCAAACATCTCATCCTCTGTTGTTCCCTGCTTCTCCTGCCTTCAATCTTTCCCAGCATCAGGGTCTTTTCTAATGAGTCAGCTCTTAGCATCAAGGGGCCAATGTACTGGAACTTCAGCTTCAGCATCAGTCCTTCCAGTGACTATTCAGGACTGATTTCCTTTAGGATTGACTAGTTGGATCTCCTTGCAGTTCAAGGGATTCTCAAGAGTCTTCTCCAACACCACAGGTCAAAAGCATCAGTTCCTCAGCCCTTAGCTTTCTTTATGCTCCAACTCTCACATCCATATATGACTACTGGAAAAAACATAGCTTTGACTAGATGGACCTTTGTTGGCAAAGTAATGTCACTGCTTTTAATATGCTGTCTTGGTTTGTCATAGCTTTTCTTCCAAGGAGCAAGCATCTTTTAATTTCATGGCTGCAGTCACCATCTGCAGTGATTTTGGAGTCCAAGAAAAGAAAGTCTGTCACTGTTTCCATTGTTTCCCCATCTATTTGCCATAAAGTGATGGGACCAGATGCCATGATCTCCATTTTTTTAATGTTGAGTTTTAAGCCAGCTTTTTCACTTTCCTCTTTCACTTTCATCAAGTGGCTCTTTTGTTCCTCTTCACTTTCTGCCATAAAGGTGGTGCCTGTCATCTGCATATCTGAAGTTACTGATATATCTCCCTGCCCATCTTGAGTCCAGCTGTGCTTCACCCAGCCCAGCATTTCACATGATGTACTCTGCATGTAAATTAAATCATCAGGGTGACAATATACAACCTTGATGTTCTACTTTCCCAATTTGGAACCAGTCTGTTGTTCTATGTCTATTCTAACTGTCGCTTCTTGACCTGAATACAGGTTTTGTGGGAGGCAGGTAAGGTGGTTTAACATTCCCATGTCTTTAAGATTTTTCCACAGTTTCCTGTGATCCAGACAATCAAAGGCTTTAGCGTAGTCAATGAAGAAAAAGTACATATTTTTCTGGAATTCTCTTGCTTTTTCTGTGATCCAGTGGATGTTGGCAATTTGATCTCTTGTTCCTCTGCCTTTTTAAAATCTAGCTTGAACATCCAGGAGTTCTTGGTTCATGTACTGTTGAAACTTAGTTGTAGAATTTTGAGCATTACTTTCCTAGCATGTGAAATGATTCCGATTGTGGGGTAGTTTGAACATTTGTTGGCATTGCCTTTCTTTGGGATTGGAATGAAAACTGACCTTTTCCAGTCCTGTGGACACTGCTGAGTTTTCCAAATTTGCTGGCATATTGAGTGCAGCACTTTCACAGCATCATCTTTTAGGATTTGAAATTACTCAGCTAGAGTTCCATCACCTCCACTAACTTTGTTTGTAGTGGTGCTTCCTAAGGCCCACTTGACTTCAAGCTCTGAGGTGTCTGGCTATAGGTGAGTGGTCACACCATTGTGGTTATCTGGGTCTTTAAGATCTTTTTTGTGTAGTTCTTCTATGTATTCTTGCCACCTCTTCTTAATATCTTCTGCTTTTGTTAGGTCCATACTGTTTCTGTCCTTTATTGTAACCATCTTTGCATGAAATGGTCCCTTGGTATCTATAATTTTCTTGAAGAGATCTCTAAGTTTTTTCCTTTCTATTGTTTTCCTCTATTTCTTTGCACTGTTCATATATATATATATATATATATATATATATATATATATATAGTTGACTGATTGACAAACTCTTGTAGGCTATACAAAGCCTCTGTCAGATAATCTATAGTCATCAAGATTTCTAATCAAAGTAATGTGTTTTTTCCCTCAATGCCAGTAATAATTTATTTTTATACATATTATTCTGTGGTTATTAATTATATCCACCTTAACTGGGGAAGACACTTCAAATCAAAGAGAAGTATCAATGGACGTAAAAGAATTATTGAAGACTAAAATGTTTTTCCTTATCTGTTATAAGAAGAAAGTAAAATGTGAGATATGTTTGGTATTTATATTTTCAGAATGTGATCATTAATGGCTGCTAAGTCGCTTCAGTCGTGTCCATCTCTGTGCGACCCCATAGACGGCAGCCCACCAGACTCCCCCGTCCCTGGGATTCTCCAGGCAAAAACACTGGATTGGGTTGCCATTTCCTTCTCCAATGCAGGAAAGTGAAAAGTGAAAGTGAAGTCGCTCAGTCATGTCCGACTCTTAGCGATCCCACGGACTGCAGCCCACCAGGCTCCTCCGTCCATGGGATTTTCCAGGCAAGAGTACTGGAGTGGGGTGCCATTGCCTTCTCCGAAGCATATAGAGCATTGGGATCTTACTTAATCATATGAGTAACTTTGTTCTCCTCTTTACTCATATGATTAAGTAAGATCCCAATGCTCTATATGCTTATCTCAACTGAGAAAGAAATCTTGATAGTTTTAATTCAGAATTTTGGAATAGTGCCAATCTGACTATGTGCAAAGAGGTACCTGTTTATATAAATAAATTATTGTCTGAATGTAATGCTATGTTATTTCTTGAACATAGTAGTAATCTTAACCATTCTCAAACTCATTAGCTCAAACAACAGTTATTTTTTTTCACAAGTCTGTGCTAAGCATAGGTTGATGGTGGGCTGATCTAGGATGAATTTGAATTCATGCATCATTCATTCTTCTGACACCAGTGCCCTAGACAATGACATAGGATAAAAATACAATCATACAGACATGTTTAAATATCTTCTTGCTTCTTGTCTGCTGAAATTCATTGGCCAAGTCAAGTCAATTTGCAAGACCAGAATTAAAGGTAGGACAATGGATTCTGTCCAAAAAGATGGGAAAAGAGAGTAAATGTTTTTAAATAATCTAGTTTGCAAAAAGAATTCTAATATTAATAAAAAGCATTGATTGAATCATTGCTGACAGTTTTGAATGTCTATCTTAATCTATCAAAGTGTATATACATATATAAGCACGTATATATATACACACAGACCCACACATAGACATATATTTTCCTGTTTGATCACTAAGTTGTGTTAAACTTTTACAACCCCATGAACTGCAACATGCCAGGCCTCCCTGTCCTCTATTGTCTCCTTGAGTTTGCTCAAGTTCATGTCCATTCAGTTGAATGCTTTCTAACCATCTCATCCTCTACCACCGTCTTCTTTTGCCTTCAGTATTTCCAAGCATCATATTCTTTTCCAATGAGTTGGCTCTTTGCCTCAGGTGTCCAGAGTACTGGAGCTTCCACTTTAGCATCAGTCCTTCCAATGAATATTCAGGATTGAGTTCCTTTAGGATTGACTGGTTTGATCTCCTTGCTGTCCAAGGGACTCTCAAGAGTCTACTCTTGTGTGTATATATGTATGTATGTTTGCATGTTTATTTATATATATATGCACACATGTATATTTACATATACACACACATGTGCATTATACCTGTACTTTTGTCTGTATCTAGCCACCACCAACCAGGATACTAACAAGTAGTACAGAGGTAACAGAGCCTACTGCTAGCATTGTCCCCAGGTAGCTCCTCAGAAGGAAGCTCAGCATAACAACAAAACAGGAAGACAATCCTTGGGAAAGTTAGGAATATATATATGTATACATACATACATGGATACAGGGTTGACTCCTGTGGACAACATGGGTCTTGAACAGTACCAACCCACTTATTCAAGGATTTTCTTTTCAGTAATAAATACTACAATGCTACACAGTCTGTGGTAGGTGGAATCCACAGATATGAAGCTGCAGATCCAGAGGAACTATGTATATGGAGTAACTATCTATACAAAATGCCAGCCAAAAGTTACACTCAGATTTTTATACTGCATGGAGGGGGAGTGCCCCTACCTCTCACATTATTAAGTGTCAGCTATAGCTTTTAACCTCAAGAAGAAGGAGGTTTATGTGGAATAAAATCACAATGGTTGTTGCAATGGTCTTTACAAGATGACACGGAACTGGACCAGACTGTAACTTCTGAAATGAAAAGGATGAAGTGGGAATTCGAGGTAAGAGTTCTCTCTGAAAAGGAAAATAAGAAAACACCCCTTTAGTGATAGTAGGTAAAAGAAGATACAGCTAGAAAATATATAAAGAGATGGAGGTACTCACAGCAATCAAAAACCTGAAAAATATTTTTCACAAGAAAATATATATCACTGCTGTTGTGTATATTCCTTATTTTAAACATGATACATGTTCACAGAACTTAAAGAGCTCCAACAATATCTCAATTTCATGTCAACAAAATGGATCAGGGAAACAGAATAGAGAACCCAGAAATAAAGATAACTGATCTGTGCAAAGGTGCATAAGCAGTATAGTGGAGCAAAGATAATCCTTTCAATAAATGGTGCTGGAACAACTGGACATCTACCTGAAAAAAAAAAAAAGAATGAGGGCACAGACTTTAAACCCTTAACATAAAGTAACTGAAAATGGGTTATTGACCTTAAGGTAAAATGCAAAACTATATCACTATTAGGAAATAATCTATATAACTTTGAGCATGGCACCAAAGGCATGAAAGAAGTAGTATATAAGCTGGATTTCATTAAAATTTAAAACATCTTCTCTGCAAAAGACATAAAGAAAATGAGAATATGAGCTACAGAATGGTAGAAAACATTTTGCAAAAGACACACCTGATAAAGGACTAGTTTAAACAGACACACACACAAACAACTGTTAAAACTCACCAATAAGTAGATGAACAGCTCAGTTTAGAAATGAGTGACATGTACCGATAACTCACTAGAGAAGATATAGAGATGGCATGTAAGCATATAGAAAGATATTCAGCATCATAAGGCTTTAAGGGAGAACAAATTATAATGATGAGATATCACTATACACTTATTAGAATGGCCAAAATCCAAAACACTGACAAAATCAAATGTTTATGCGGATGTGGAACAACTGGAACTCCCATTCACTGCTGATGGAAATGCAGTGTAATACAACCACTTTTTAAGATAGTCATCAGGTTCTTACAAAGCTAAATGTATTTTTAAATATATGATTCAGCAGTCACACTTTTTTAATATTTATCTACCAAAATGAAATGAAAATAAAATCACACAAATACTGCATATGTATATTTATTGTCCCTTTGTTCATGATTATCAGAATTTGCAGCACCCAACATGTTCTTCAGTCGGTGAATGGATGAATAAACTGCAATACATCCAGACAGTGGATTACTATCTAGCCCTGAAAGAAAATGTGCTATTAAGCAATACAAAGACATAGAGGAAGCTTAATGTGTATTACTAAATTAAGGAAGCTGAAACTCCAATCCTTTGCCACCTCATGCGAAGCACTGACTCACTGGAAAAGACCTGATGCTGGGAGGGATTGAGGGCAGGAGGAGAAGGGGACGACAGAGGATGAGATGGCTGCATGGCATCACTGACTCGACGAACATGAGTTTGGGTGAACTCCAGGAGTTGGTGATGGACAGGCAGGCCTGGTGTGCTGGGATTCATGGGGTCGCAAAGAGTCGGACACGACTGAGCGAATGAACTGAATTGAATGTGCAAAGGCCACAAGCTATATAATTCCAACTATATCTCTTTATGTAAAAGGCAACACTGTGGAGATAGTAAAAAGATCAGTAGTTTCCAGGAGTTGTGTGGAGGAAAGGACAAATACACGGAGCACAGAGGACTCTTAGGATAGTAAACCTATTCTGTCTGGTACTACAGTGATAGATCCATGTTATCACACACTTGTCAAAGCCATAGAATGTATAACACCACCAGTGAAGTTTAATATAAACTACAGACTTTTGCCAACAAAGGTCTGTCTAGTCAAGGCTATGATTTTTCCAGCGGTCATGTATGGATGTGAGTTGGACTGTGAAGAAAGCTGAGTGATGAAGAATTGATGCTTTTGAACTGTGGTGTTGGAGAAGACTCCTGAGAGTCCCTTGGACTGCAAGGAGATCCAACCAGTCCATTCTGAAGGAGATCAGCCCTGGGTGTTCTTTGGAAGGAATGATACTAAAGCTGAAACTCCAGTACTTTGGCCACCTGATGCGAAGAGTTGACTCATTGGAAAAGACTCTGATGCTGGGAGGGATTGGGGGCAGGAGGAAAAGGGGAAAACAGAGGATGAGATGGCTGGATGGCATCACTGACTCGATGGACATGAGTTTGAGTGAACTCCGGGAGTTGGTGATGGACAGGAAGGCCTGGCGTGCTGTGATTCATGGGGTCGCAAAGAGTCGGACACGACTGAGCGACTGAACTGAACTGAATAGACTTTTGATGATGATGTGTCAATGTAGGCTCATTAGTGTGGTACATTGAGTGGCTGAGGCTGTGATTGTATGATAGTATGTGATGAAGTATATGGAGACCGTCAATGCTTTCTTCTCAATTTTTTGGTCAACTTAAAACTTCTTTAAAATTTGTTTTAATTTAAAAAATAATAAATAAAAAAAGAAATCAAATAGTACTCCCAGAGATATCTAGAAATAGTTATAAAATGATAATATTTTATATTAGTAGAAGTATTTAACATCTTCAGGTGGTTTTTCCCACTGATATGTTTAATATAGTTTTCTAACTTGGTCTGCTATTCAGTTTCCATGGTTGCTTTGCAGGCTGGGTGGGAGGGGTGGCAGGGGGGAGGAAAAGAAATGGAAAAAAAAGAAAAATTTTTCTGAGAGCATCAGTAAGCAGTATATTCTGGCTAGTACCCTTAACTGTCATATTGATGGTAGGTTTCACAATATCTCAGACTATATTTTTATTTCAGATAAAAACTTTGAATCAGGTTGACTTACAGAAACCACTCAGAATAACATTATCATTTTCTGCTTGATGTATCCCTTGTAGTATTAAGGAGATGTGAATTTTCTTTTAATTTGATTATGAAATCAATTTAGATAATTAAAGGGATACATGTCATCCCTAAACAGATAAAATGACTCATAAAAATATAAAAAGTCAAGCAACACATACACTGTAGAATAGAGTACAAAATAAATAATTAAATTCGCAATCACTATATATTTACATGAAGTGTATTTTTTTTCTTGTTTATGGTTTGTGTGTGCTAAGATTATGTGAGAAAGAAATCTCATTTTGCTTCTACTTAAGAAAATAACTTGACAACGCCTGAGAAAGTTTCCTGAATTTTTACATATATTTAAAAAGATATTGTGTGACAATGATGCTTGTGTGTCTTTGGAGCAGGGGGAGGGGAGCAGTACAATGTCAAATTTTGGTCACAAAAGATGTATGGCATTTTGAAAATTTTTTGAGCTTAAAAATAAGAAAATTAAAGTGAAAACAAAATAACAACAAATGTGTAAAGGCTGTTACACTCAATCATCAGATCAAAAGTCACAGCCCTGTTTAGGGTTCTTTTACAGAATAATTCGGAAGGTCAATACATATTTAGGATGAGATTTGAAATAAATTGAATTATATTTTCATTAGTCTTTACACCAATGAATCAGCTAAAACTCCTTACCCACAACTGTATTCCTCAAGTAGCTATAATGCAGAATTAGCAGACAAGGCTTCTGAGGGAAACGTAATGAAACAATGTAATATTCATTGATCTGAGACTGAAGCATAATTTTAAAATTAATTTCAAGGTTTTTTAGCTTTTAGGAATATGTAATAGGATTTTTGGTGATGCTCACGCTGCCTCAAATCTGTGGCTCACAATGTTTTAAGGCAATATTCCCATCAACTTTAGATATCATGATAGGAAATTGAAATTCCAACTAAATGGAGAATGTAAGACATCCCATAAAACATACCTTCTATAATGAGATTTGGAAATCTGACCTAACCTAAATGATGGGATTTGGACAGCAGCATACCAAAAATAAATGGAAACAAATAAATTACATCTTTCTGAACAGTTCAAATTCTCATCACCTAAATCTCAGCCAATTTGAAGTTTATATATAAAAGCTGATCCTATTTTCCTAAGAAAAATAATTTAGTGGAGTGTGTTTCTATGTGTGTGTGCACGTGTGTGCACATGTATGGGTGTATATATTTGGGGAGTTTGATAGAGGAAAAGCAAGTAAGAAATGTAAGTCAATAAAGCAGAAGAATATAATATGATAAAAGAATAGTCACATGGTTTAGAACCCTGTTTTGTTGAATCTAGTGCACTAGATAATATAAATTACAAGAGTATGGTCATTGGGTATCAACAGTGCTGCTGTTATGTCTCCCATAGTTTAGATAAGGAGATAATAGGAATATGGCAATTGGACTCTCTTACTCTTTAAAAGATAAGCTGACCTCTGCAAATCTACTATTTTTTCCATATGTGGCTTTTTTGGAACTGTCAAGAGAGGCACAGTAATTAACATTTCTTGCACATCCATTATACACCAAATATCATACCAGAATTTGGAAATATATTAACTTATTTAATCTTCACATATGTAAATAATTTCAGTGTTCCAATTGCAATGTTTAAATAATCATGTGACTTTGAGGACCACTCAGTTGTGACTACTAATCCATGTATTTTTCTTGTCTCTAACTAGTTCTGTGATGAAACAGTCTATGTGAATATTTAAATATATTAATTCATTCACAAAAATATTTATATAGCAAGATATAAATATAAAAGAAGAATGGGTTTAGTTTAGTTCAAAAGAAACTTTATAAATTATTCTTAAGTATAGAAGTAAAAGGTAAGATATTAAAATTATAAATGCTTTAATCAGTGATATATTAAATTATAATTTGTATTCTTCATCTGTGTATTCATTCAATTAATATTCATTAAATGCCTCTAGGTTATAGATCATGATGAGATTTTCTGTGGGCATGTACTCTTCCTTTAATATAATCCCTGCCTTGTCAGATAAGAGATAGACATAGATATGCTGCTGCTTCTGCTGCTAAGTCGCTGCAGTCGTGTCCGACTCTGCGACCCCTGAGATGGCAGCCCGCCAGGCTCCCCCGTCCCTGGGATTCTCAAGGCAAGAACACTGGAGTGGGTTGCCATTTCTTTCTCCAATGCATGAAAGTGAAAAGTGAAAGGGAAGTCGCTCAGTCGTGTCCGACCCTCGCAACCCCACGTACTGCAGCCCACCAGGCTCTTCCGTCCATGGGATTCTCCAGGCAAGAGTACTGGAGTGGGGTGCCATTGCCTTCTCCGAGACATAGATATAAACAAGTGCAAATGCATTGTCTTGAATGTAATAATAAAAGCTTACACACACAATGATAGCACCAGGCAGAGACTTAATAATTTGATAAGGGACAAGGCAGGATTTAGATAGGAGGTAATACCAGGTAAACAAAGCTGTAGAAGTATGCACATCCTAGACAGAGTAAACAGCACAGGCAAAGGTACAAGAATCCTGAAACTCCTAGCCAAAACAGGTCAAGTACAAGTCGTTGTTATTTCTGAATCATACTTGTAAGAAGGAAGTGGGACCAGCAGATGAAAGAAGAGACTGACCTCTAAGCAATAGGTAGACTATGAAGGGATTTAAGTAGTGAGTAATAGTCTATGAGTTATATTTGGATAATATCATTCTGATAATTGTATGGAAAGGAAATCAAAAGTAAAAGTAAATTAAGTTATCTTAATCATGAAGAAAAGAGATAAGCCCAAACCCAAGATAATGGCAATAGAGCTTGTAAAAAGACAATAGAGTCTGGAGACCTTTACAAAAAAAATTGGCAAACCCTGGAATCTAAACAGATGTTGTGACTGTAGTGTTGAAATAGAGGGGTTAGTCAGAGATAATGCTCAGCTTTCTGCTTGAGTGACTGGGGGAATAGCTGTGACATTAAGGAAACATGTAGGAAGAAGGATCTGATGTAGTTGTAGGGAAATAAAATATATTTAGGCTTGTTGCATATAATTTCACTGTGTTCCATCATTTTGGAGCTGTTAATAATTCAGCTGGAACTCAGAAAGAAATCTTGGCTCTTTATTTGGGAGGCTGATTCTTTAGTATGAGAGAATCTTGTGAAGATTCTCAAATCTTATGAGAAGATTTGAAGAACAAGTAGTTACTGTCAGCTAAAATGTTCAGTTCAGTTCCGTTCACTGCAGTCACACAGTCATGTCTGACTCTTTGTGACCCCATGGACTGCAGCACGCCTGCCCTCTCTGTCCATCACCAACTCCTGGAGTTTACTCAAACTCATGTCCATTGAGTCAGTGATGCCATCCAACCATCTCATCCTCTGTCGTCCACTTCTCCTCCCACCTTCAATCTTTCCCAGTATCAAGGTCTTTTCAAATGAGTCAGTTCTTCTCATTAGTGGCCAAAGTATTCGAGTTTCAGCTTCAACATCAGTCCTTCCAATGAATATTCAGGACTGATTTCCTTTAGGGGATAGACTGGTTGGATCTCCTTGTAGTCCAAGGGACTTTCAGGAGTCTTCTCCAACAAGCATCAATTCTTCAGCACTTGGGTTTCTTTATAGTCCAGCTCTCACGTCTATACATGACTACTGGAAAAACAATAGCCTTAATTTGATGGACCTTTGTTGGCAAAGTAATGTCTCTGCTTCTTAATATGCTATCTCAGTTCAGTTCAGTTCAGTCACTCAGTCCTGTCCGACTCTTTGTGACCCCATGAATCACAGCATGCCAGGCCTCCCTGTCCATCCCAGAGTTCACTCAAACTCATGTCCATCAAGTCAGTGATGCCATCCAGCCATCTCATCCTCTGTCGTCCCCTTCTCCTCCTGCCCCCAACCCCTCCTAGCATCAGGGTCTTTTCCAATGAGTCAACTCTTCGCATGAGGTGGCCAAAGTATTGGAGTTTCAGCTTCAGCATCAGTCCTTCCAATGAACACCCAGGACTGATCTCCTTTAAGATGGTCTGGTTGGATCTCCTTGCAGTCCAAGGGACTCTCAGGAGTCTTCTCCAACACCACAGTTCAGAAGCATCAATTCTTTGGTGCTCAGCTTTCTTCACAGTCTAACTCTCACATCCATACATGACCACTGGAAAAACCATAGCCATGACTAGACTGACCTTTGTTGGCAAAGTAATATCTCTGCTTTTCAATATGCTGTCTAGGTTGGTCATAACTTTCCTTCCAAGGAGTAAGTGTCTTTTAATTTCATGGCTGCCATCACCATCTGCAGTGATTTTGGAGCCCCCAAAAATAAAATCTGACACTGTTTCCACTGTTTCCCCATCTATTTCCCATGAAGTGATGGGACCAGATGCCATGATCTTCGTTTTCTGAATGTTGAGCTTTAAGCCAACTTTTTTTCACTCTCCTTTTTCACTTTCATCAAGGGGCTTTTTAGTTCCTCTTCACTTTTTGCCATAAGGGTGGTGTCATCTGCATATCTGAGGTTATTGTATTTCTCCAGGCAATCTTGATTCCAGCTTGTGCTTCCTCCAGCCCAGCATTTCTCATGATGTACTCTGCATATAAGTTAAATAAGCTATCTAGATTGGTCATAACTTTTCTTCCAAGGAGTAAGCATCTTTTAATATCATGGCTGCAGTCATCATCTGCAGTGATTTAGAAGTGCCCCTCCCCCCCAATTAAAGTCTGACAGTTTCCACTGTTTCCCCATGTATGTGTCATGAAGTGATGGGACCAGATGCCATGATCTTAGTTTTCTGAATGTTGAGCTTTAAGCCAACTTTTCCACTCTCTTCTTTCACTTTCATCAAGAAGCTCTTTAGTTCTTCTTCTCTTTCTGCCATAAAGGTGGTATCATCTGCATATCTGAGGTTATTGATATTTCTCCTGGCAATCCTGATTCCAGCTTGTGCTTCATCCAGCCCAGCATTTCTCATGATGTACTCTGTATATAAGTTAAATAAGCAGGGTGACCATATACAGCCTTTAGGTACTCCTTTCCCGATTTGGAACCAGTCTGTTGTTCCATGTCCAGTTCTAACTGTAGTGATTATAATATACATTAGTATGTTATAGTATAAGGTCCACGATCCAGAAAGGCTTTGCTCATCTGAAATAAACCTCTTGATAGGTTTGGTGGTAATTGGGTAGCTAGAAACTCAGCAATGCACACAAATGTCCTTGAGAAAATTGTAACATATGGTGTTATATAGAGAAGCCCTAAGTAGTAATAGACATGCTGTCAAATATAAGAAATAAATGTCTAATGATGAGTTTGAATGCAGATAAATATATAGGCATGAAGTGGAGGGAAGAATTAAGAAGGTTTGGGTTTTCATACCTGATTGCTTCTGTTCTCTTTAAAGTGTGCTTAGAACATTTACGGTAAAAGGACAATGGGATGAGGAGGGTACCAAAATTGTTCTAGCTTCACAAAGCCCTAGATCCAGAAGTGACAATAAAGGCTGTCCCACTTTCCTAAATGCTCAAAGTTCTCCCTTCTTTTTTTTTTCTGTTGTTGTTGCATTCCTTCTACTTTGGCAGAAAATATAATATTTAATATATTCTTATTTATCCATGAATTTACCCTTACATTTAATCTTATTTTAATCTAAGTTCTAAAATTAAAATAAATTTCTCATATTCTTTGCATAAATTTTTCCCAGTCATCTCTTGATTAGACAGAGTTCTTCTCCTAGTAACATTTTTTAGTAGGGTACATGTGTGGAGTATTCTGTCAGTTCTTCATGTTCAAGACCATATATATATTTACACACATATATATATGTGTGTGTGTGTATACATATATATATATATATATATATTTTTTTTTTTTTTACTTGAAGGACAGCTTAATTGGACATTTGGACATAATATCCTGTGAGTGCATCTATTCCCTTAACTTTCTTGGACGTGATCCTTCACTGTTGCCTTATTTTGCATATTGTTTTAGAAAACTCTGATACCAATCTAATTCTTGTGACTGTAACTTTTTTCAGCTTAACTGTTTGGAGGCCCTCAAGGTGTTTATTTTTCTTTAAATAAATGATTCATTACAATATTTTTGTTTGTTTGTTTAAAAAAATCAGCCTGAGAAGTAACTATACCAGATCAGTTTTTTCTATTACCTTCTAGGTCTAGGCTTGAAAGGTCAGATCTAGACTTTAGGCTTCTTTATATTTGGAAATTTTCTTAGTTTGTACATAGAAGTATGAATTCTGTTCCGCTGATTACATTTTTTTCTTCATGAGTACTAAATTAACATATGCTATCTATATGTCTTGCATTTCAACTGCTTACACTGATCCATTTTCCTTCTTTATTTCATTTTCCTGAATTCTGTTTCCTCCTTCTTTTATTCAATTTCCTATATAAGATTTTCATTTGAGTCTTTCTTCCTGGAGTGACTTGTCTATTATAATTTTAATCATTTTTCCTCTTTCTTAGCTAAATCAACTTTTGTTTTGTTATAAACTGTCTTATGTCCATTTTAAGTCCTACTGGTTATTTTCTCATTCAAGGTTTTTAAGAACCCTGATTCATCATTTGAATATATTTAATTTAGTTTAGGTGTGTATTACAATTTTATTAAACCTCATGATTTTTTTCAGAGGAAAATTTTTATAATCAAAAATGTGTCGATTTCCATTTCTGATGTATCACTGTAGTTTTCTATAGATGTGGTTAGCTTTTTCTTATTTCTATTTATTTCATGGTCAGCGTTCCTAGTTCAAGAATGCTCTCTACTGTCCTCTTTACTTTTTTTTTTTAATGGATGATGTTGGTTGGGGGTGAGAGAAGGATCATCATGTCTTATTTCTTTAGAATTCTTTTTAGAAAGATTTTTTTTTTTTACTTTTTTTATAAAATTATTTTCCTTCATTGCCTCATTTCCTCATTGAACAGTATTCTTTCGCTAAAAGTGTGTATCTTTTTTGTAATTAAGGCTCTCTGAGACTGCTACTTCTAGTCCCACATACTTTAAAGCCTCTTCATTTAATCAGCGGTGTTAATGGCTAAGCCCAAGTGTTGTGTTTACTATTTTGACACTTAATGTTTGACTTGCTCTATCTGAGGATGATTTTGTCTGTTTTGTTTATGTCCTCTGTGCCTTTTTACAGATGTTCTTAGGCTTGCTTTCTCTACTCTATAGTCACAGTTGTGCAGTTGAACTCTGTAGGATTTTTTCTTTTTTTTTTTCTCTACAGACAAGTAGGAATTCAGTATTCTGAAGGCAGAAGTCATGCATGGTTTTATTTTCATTCTTGGTTATTTATCTAGTTTTAGGGACACTGAAGGGGCAATTCAGAAGCACACAGGCCCCATTTTTCTCCAGACATAATCATATAGACTTGACATTTCAAGTTGTCACAGATCTTGCAGTTTACCAGATTGAAACTAGCTTATAGATGACAAAAGAGGAAGTTAGAGAAGTATGTAAGTTGGTTAGAGTCAAATGGCTGTTTCAGATAGAATATGACTGCATTCTGAGTTTCCTTACTCTGAGTTTCACAATAAAGAGTGTTGCTTCTAAAAATTGAATACAAATTAATAATTTGACATTGATAGGGAACCTTAAATGTCAAGATAACAATCAAGTAATAAAATAGTGATGGAGATTTTGGAAGTGATTAGGTGAATATTTTCAGTACATTTACGAGTGAGCAAGGCAACACTCAGTGAACATGAAATATTATTTACTTGAAGGAGCTGAGCAGTTTTTATTTTTTAATGTGCCTGAAATATGTTGAGAATTGAAAGACAGATTGCGTTGTATTTCAATAGTATTTGCAGTAACTTGAAAACCACAACTGTGCTTCTGTGCTAAGTCATTATTAACAAAAGTTTTTTTCTTTTACTTCACTCTCTTAAAATGTAGAACTTTCTTCTAGTAAAAATCTAATTTAAGTTAGATTCATTGTAGTCATCAGTTCCACATCAGAGTAATAGGTTTAAAATATGCAGTGAGTTCTAGGTTGTCAGTGTCATATATTTTCTTTATTTTAGTCAGATGTTCACTAACTGTAGAAGTTAATTTTTATATGATTTTGAGTCTAGACAAAAGAAAAGTTTATTTTTTAATTGAGGTAACATCAGTTTATAACATTATATGTTCCATATGCATATTATATGTTGACTTCTGTATGTATTACAGTGTGCTCACCAACAAAAATTTAGTTTCCATCTATCACCATACAGTTGATCCCTTTTACCCATTTAGCTCCCCCTACAATCTTCTTTTCCTTTATTAATCACTCACTCTGTTCTCTGTATCTATGTGTCTGTTTTTATTTGGTTTGTTTTGCTATTTTTTTTTAAATTAGGGCCGAAATAAATGCAAAAGAAACAAAGGAGACCATAGCAAAAATCAACAAAGCCAAAAGCTGGTTCTTTGAAAGGATAAATAAAATTGACAAACCATTAGCCAGACTCATCAAGAAACAAATCAATAAAATTAGAAATGAAAATGGAGAGATCACAACAGACAACACAGAAATACAAAGGATCATAAGAGACTACTATCAGCAATTATATGCGAATAAAATGGACAACGTGGAAGAAATGGACAAATTCTTACAGAAGTACAACTTTCCAAAACTGAACCAGGAAGAAATAAAAATCTTAACAGACCCATCACAAGCAGGGAAATTGAAACTGTAATCAGAAATCTTCCAGCAAACAAAAGCCCAGGTCCAGACGGCTTCACAGCTGAATTCTACCAAAAATTTAGAGAAGAGCTAACACCTATCCTACTCAAACTCTTCCAGAAAATTACAGAGGAAGGTAAACTTCCATACTCATTCTACAAGGCCACCATCACCCTAATACCAAAACCTGACAAAGATGCCACAAAAAAAGAAAACTACAGGCCAATATCATTGATGAACATAGATGCAAAAATCCTTAACAAAATTCTAGCAATCAGAATCCAACAACACATTAAAAAGATCATACACCATGACCAAGTGGGCTTTATCCCAGGGATGCAAGGATTCTTCAATATCTGCAAATCAATCAATGTAATACACCACATTAACAAACTGAAAAATAAAAGGCGTATGATTATCTCAATAGATGCAGAGAAAGCCTTTGCTAAAATTCAACATCCATTTATGATAAAAACTCTCCAGAAAGCAGGAATAGAAGGAACATACCTCAACATAATAAAAGCTATATATGACAAACCCACAGCAAACATTATCCTCAATGGTGAAAAATTGAAAGCATTTCCTCTAAAGTCAGGAACAAGAAAGACAAGGGTGCCCACTCTCACCACTACTATTCAACATAGCTTTGGAAGTTTTGGCCACAGCAATCAGAGCAGAAAAAGAAATAAAAGGAATCCAAATTGGAAAAGAAGAAGTAAAACTCTCACTGTTTGCAGATGACATGATCCTCTACATAGAAAATCCTAAGGACTCCACCAGAAAATTACTAGAGCTAATCAATGAATATAGTAAAGTTGCAGGATATAAAATCAACACACAGAAATCCCTTGCATTCCTATATTCCAAATGTTAATGAAATCATGCAGTATTTGTCTTTCTCCTGCTCCCTTTTCTGTCTCTTCTCTTTCCAGGATACTATTATCCAAACTTTTCCCTTCTGAGTAGAGTCAGATAGTTCTTGCAGCATTTGTTCTTTTTGTTTGAAGATCTTAATTCTGTCTCTTTTTCTACCAATATAATTTCTATATTTCTATATTCAACTTGATTAATTCTCTTTTATATCATTTGCTCTATTTTCACTGCTTTCTAATGCATTTATTGAGTTTTCAGCTCCCAGATTTCTGTTTGATTCTGTTTTTTGTTTCAATATGTTTGGTAAAGTATTCATCCAGTTCATTAATTTTATTTCTGAACTCACTGAACTGCCCTTTTTTTTTTTTTAGTTTACTTGACGCTTGGTAAGTTTCTTCACATCAGCTGTTTTAAATTCTCTATCAGTGAGATTACAATATTTAATGACTTTGGTTTCTAGAGAATTATTTTTTTATACCGTATTGCTATGTTCCTTTATGGTACATGATGAGTTTAGTTGTTTTTCTCCTGGCCCATTTGAAGTAGTGAACACCTTTCTTATTTAGATATAAGTCGCACCCCAACCCTCACATTCTTTCTATTGGGTTATAATTAGAGGTCTTTTTTGTTTTCCAGTAGGTGGCAACTTAACACAAGATTGTAGTTTTTCTTAACTTGTGCTGCCTCTGATTATATTTGAGAATCTGTACTTTCTACCCTCCAGGGCATCTGCTGAAGTGTTGCCCACTGGCCTCTTTGTCCCTGTTTTTACCTCTGAGGTCACTGATGCCTTGCTGTTGCTGGTGTTGCTAGCATCACTGGTCACTGCCTGGGGCAGTGGGATAGTGAGTATCTCTTCTTCATCCATGAAGTTGAAGAACAGTTCAACTTCAGCTTCTTTGGCATTAGTGGTCGGGGCATAGTCTTGGATTACAGTGATATTGAATGGTTTGCCTTGGAAATGAACAGATCATTTTGTCGTTTTTTGGATTGCACCCAAGTACTGCAACTTCAAAAACTTAGCAGAGGTCACAGGACTGGAAAAGCCCGGTTTTCATTCCAATCCCAAAGAAAGGCAATGCCAAAGAATGTTCAAACTAATACACAATGGTACTCATCTCACATGCTAGCAAAGTAATGCTCAAAATTCTCCAAGCTAGGCTTCAACAGTACATGAATTGAAAACTTCCAGATGTTCAAGCTGGATTTAGAAAAGGCAGAGGAACCAAAGGTCAAATTGTTAACATCTGCTGGATTGTAGAAAAAGCAAGATAATTCCAGAAAAAATATCTAGTTCTGCTTTATTGACTATGCCAAAGTCTTTGTGTGGATCACAACAAACTGTGAAAAATTCTTAAAGAGATGGGAATATAAGACCACCTTACCTGCCTCCTGAGAAATCTATAGCAGGTCAAGAAGCAACAGTTAGAATCTTATATGGAACAAAGGACTGGTTCCAAATTGGGAAAGGAGTACGACAAGGCTGTATGTTCTCACTCTGCTTATTTAATTATATACAGAGTACATCATGTGAAATGCCAGGCTGCATGAAGCACAAGCTGGAATCAAGATTGTGGAAAGAATTATCAGTGGCCTCAGATATGCAGATAACACCACCTTTAAGGTAGAAATTGAAGAGGAACTAAAGAGTCTCTTGATGAAAGTGAAAGAGGAGAGTGAAAAAGCTGGCTTAAAACTCAGCATTCAAAAAACTAAGATCATGGCATCCGGCCCCACAACTTCATGGCAAATAGATGGGAAAACAATGGAAATAGTTGACAGACTTTGTTTTCTTGGGCTCCAAAGTCACTGCACATGGTAACTGCAGCCATGAAATTAAAAGACACTTACTCCTTGGAAGAAAAGCTATGATAACCCTAGTGAGCATATTAAAAAGCAGATACATTACTTTGCCAACAAAGGCCCATCTAGTCAAAGCTATGGTTTTTCCAGTAGTCATGTATACATGTGAGAGTTGGACTATAAAAAAAGCTGAGCACTGAAGAATCGATGCTTTTGAACCGTGGTGTTGGAGAAGACTCTTGAGAGTCCCTTGGACTGCAAGCAGATCCAACCAGTCAATCCTACAGGAAATCAGTCCCAAATATTCATTGGAAGGACTGATGCTGAAACTGAAGCTCCCATACTGTGGCCACGTGATGCAAAAAAACTGACTCGTTGGAAAAGACCCTGATGCTGGGAAAGATTGAAGGCAGGATGAGAAGGGAACAACAGAGTATAAGGTGGTTGGATGGCATCACCAACTCAATGGACATGAGTTTGAGCAAGATCCAGGAGCTTATGATAGGCAAGGAGGCCTGGCGTGCTGCAGTCCATGGGGTCACAAAGAGTCGGATATGACTGAATGACTGAACTCTATCCTGGGGGCGGCTGGGGTGGGAAGAGGAGTTTCCTGAGTTACTGGCTACACTGCTGCAGGGGAAGTGGAAGGTGTGATTTGGACTTACAGATGCCTCTTCAGAATTGTTGTGCTTGTAAGCACTACACTGGCAGCAGAGGGCCTGTTGTCACATGCACCTCTGCAGTTGAAAGCTTGGGATCACACTCAACTGCCACTGCTGCTATTTCCGGTGGCCAGGTGTTTGGGTGTGGCTGGAGGGTCAGAGTGTCATGCACTGCCTCTCCTGATGCTGCCAGGTTTTCTGGGGCTAGTAGACTTAGCAGCCTTGGCCATCTGTCTGGTATCACAAGCACCATCTGCACTATTCCTCTGGTTCCACCACCTCTGTGAGTCCCAATCCAACTGCCTTTTGATGTGCAGGTATGTGGAATTTTCCAGGGCCCTGGTATGTTGGGTAGAGGGACTTTTGCTGAGTTATGAATGTTTTACTGATGACAGTTTGAATAGAAAATGTCTCATGCTGCCATGATGGGGTTGCCACTTCTCAAAAGACTTTTTACACTGAAAAAGCCAAATGAGGATTCATTAGAAGACAGTCAAAAAATGAAATTTTCTCTAAAATTGTAATTTCTAAGGTCTAACTCATCACACATATTATTATCAAATCATGTGGCTTGTGATGATTGCAGACATGGAATACATGATGAAAGCTCACATATATATCCAATATCATTTCTAACATTTTCATACAATTCATAAGATTTAACATTTAGCATTGTCTTTTAAATCGGTGACGAAAAATTTGAACATTGACAAGTGATTGCCTTTTAAGTCTCTCTTGAAAAGTGAGTAACATTAAAGTGTTTCCATAAAATATAAAATGCCCAATGTGGCCATGAGGCTGTCTACA
Organism: Bubalus bubalis; assembly: GCF_019923935.1. Taxonomy (NCBI): domain Eukaryota; kingdom Metazoa; phylum Chordata; class Mammalia; order Artiodactyla; family Bovidae; genus Bubalus; species Bubalus bubalis. The sequence goes on along the minus strand of NC_059171.1, from coordinate 30,461,423 downwards.
AGGGACAGTTGTAGGAGATGATATCACAGAGATAGTTGGAAACTGTAGAGGGAGCTGTGTTTAGATCATATAGATCTTCATAAGGTTTGAATTATATCCAGAATTGAGAAGTCACTGTAGGGTTTTGAGAAGAAGAATAAACATATATTATATATATATATATATATATATATATATATATATTTAAATTTTATTTTATTTTTAAACTTTACATAAGGATCCCTTTGGTTGATGTGTTAAGGAAATACCTTAAGAAGATAAGCAGAGAGAGTACTTAAGGGGGTATTGCAAGAGTCCAGATGAGAGAATGGTGTGGATTTGGGGAGGAAAAAAAAAAAAAAACAAACAAACATGGTAACTGTGAGAAGAGATAAGATGATGAGAAGGACAGGTTCAGGGACAAAAAATAAGTAATCTGTTTTGCATATAATAAGTTTGAAATGTTGACTGGTCTTTAAAGAGGCATGTGGAATTGGTGGTTGTATATACAATACTCTAAATCAATAACTTAGAGTAGAAGTTGGCAGAGATGAACTACTATGTCAGATGTTACTGAAAACAGATGCTACTGAAAATTCATGGAAGGTGAAGATTGAAAATTGATTACTGATTTGACAGAATGAGTGACTTGATAAAGCCTGATTGAAATAACTTTGTGAGTGCTCCATAAAAGAAATTAGAGGCAATAAACACAGCTCTGTAGAAGGATTATAGCTGGAGGGAAATGTGGGACAAAAGGAAGTTTTTGATTGTTTGTTTTGGTTTTACATGGAATATATTCAGCTAATTCTTATGCTGATGTGGATAATCTTGTACAGTGTTACTCAAAATACTGGTCATAAACTCTGTGTGAGAAGACCAAGAGATAATAAGTTTGTGCTTGAATGTAAGTAAATGTACCATTTCTTTCATTGACAGGGCCTTAATATATTGCAGCAGATTAGTAACAACCATTTTGTGGGTTTTAGTTTCTTAGCTAAAAGTGAGGGGGAGATATTTGTTGAAGTGATAAAAAGACAGGTATAAGAAATGATAGCAGCTTCCTGCTGTCGCTAGCCCAAGGAACAGCATTATTTGCTAGTTTTATCACCCTCTGCCCACACCCACGGAGAAGGAAATGGCAACCTACTCCAGTGTTCTTGCCTGGAGAATCCCAGGGATGGGGGAGCCTGGTGGGCTGCCGTCTATGGGGTCACACAGAATCGGACACAACTGATGTGATTTAGCAGCAGCAGCAGCAGCCCACACCCAGATTCAATGTGCCATTTGTTGCCTGCCAGGATCCTGACTGATATATTTGTGTTAGTTGCTCAGTCATTTCCAACTTTTTGTGATTCCATGGCTCCTCTGTCCATGGGATTCTCTAGGTAAGAATATTGGAGTGGATTGCCATTCCCGTCTCCAGAGGATCTTCCCAATCCAGGAATTGAACCTGGGTTTCCCATATAGTAGGCAGATTTTTTACTGACTGAACTATAAGGGAAGCCTTATATTTACCAGAGAAAATTGATATATTTATCAAAACTTTATTAATGCCTTCTGGGTGTGAAACTCTCCAGTCAAAAATAGGTAGGTAAATAGATATCAATAGGTAGATATCATTGTAAATAATGCAAGTTATAGTTGAAAGAAGGAAGAACAGAAACTATGTCAAAGTCCTTTACAACACTACATTCTCACTCCTCGCTGTGCATTAAAATCACCTGGGGAAGTTTAATAATACACCCCTTCTCTGGAGACAGATTCTCTGGAGACAGAATCTGATTTTATTCATTTAAAGTAGATCCAGAGATTAGCATTCTTAAGTTTCCCTAGGGGATTCTAATGTACAGCTAGTTTTAGGAACTGTTTTAATAAGTTCAGATATATAAAACCCTTGCTCAGTGAACTCTAAGAAATAATAATATAACAGAAGGGAAAGGTCTTGTAAATAAAAAACTTCATTCAATGGATATAAAATAGAAGATAATTAATGAAAATAATTTAAATTGATACTATCAATTAAAGTATGAGTCAATATTTAAGCAGATATTGTATGCAAATTATTTAGGTATCTACACAATCGGGCATTATTTGAAGTAATTATAACAGTCATATCTACAATGCAGTCAGTAGATATGAAGCATGCATCTAGTGTTGTACTTACATTAACTCTAATTTAAACTTCATACAGTCCTAGTGGCATAGTTATTGTTACTAACCGGTTTCTACAGATGAGAAGTAAGTTGTATATGGCCACATAACTATGTGTTGTTATGCATTTCTGCTGCCAAGATTAATCACTCTCCCCCTTCAAGTTAGCCCAATGTCAAATCATTATAGTGTCATTTCTAAGACTGCCTTTTGCTATACATTTTTATAAACTTAATTTGTTTCCACACTATCCTTTTCCATTCTTTGTTCATATATAGCTTCATAATATCTAATTTTCTCCAGAATTATTCCTGCATATTTTTAAAAAATCTTCTTACTTTATTTTTACTTCAGGAATCCCAAAGTTTTCTATCGCAGGAAAATTATCAGAAATCACTCCACCACTTATTGCGCATTCAGTCTGTGACAAAGTCCCTAAGTACTTGTCTATTACTCTTGACCTCCCTTAATCTTTATAAAAGGCTTAAAAGCTAAGGCATTGTTTACATTTTGCAGTTGTTTTAAAGGTTCACTATCTTGCCCAAGGTTACAAATCTAATAAGTACTTGAACTGGGATTTAAACACCCCAGTTCTTTTTTTTTTTTTTAAACTTTACAAAATTGTATTAGTGGAGTTCTTAATGATGGCAGCTTGCTGTACCATTAGAAAGACTGATCTTTCAAGTTAGAACATAAGTTCTGTCTCTCTGGTGCTGCTTGTCCTTTTGAATTAAATTGTCCCATGGCCAGAGCAAAGTGGCCAACTATCAAAGGAAATCATCCTTTCTACCCTTGGCACCATGAAGAACAACAAAAATGCATTCTCAGGGCTTTGCTTTTACCATTTACTGTCTACTCTATGAAGTAATAAAGATGCTGATTTTTAAAAAGTGACAGCATAGCCGTCATTAATAAATTTTCTCAGGTATGAGTTTCTAAGACATCTTTGTTATAGCAGCAACCTATTGATATGTGTGTGTGTGTGTGTGTGTGTGTATTATCAAAATATATCATATAACCTACCAAATTAAAATTCCTAGAAGATATAAAAAAGAAATACACAGGAAAGCATGAAAGAGAAGTTGATTTCTGATTCTGGATTTAGTGAGTGACCTTTGTTCTACTTTAAGTGTTATGTTTCATCTGTCTTCATGACATATATAACATGTGTTTATATGTTATATAACACATTTATAACATGTGTACTCTCTTCTGAAAAATTTAATGCCATTAATTTTCCAAGCATGGAGTCACATGGATTAGAGCCAAGTCAAGTAGGTTAATTTTTTCTATGTTACGTTGGTTACAGTGTGTAAATGTTTTCTCACAGAGTAAATCTGTGTCCCCAGCTCCTTTCTCACTGCTGGAGGGTACACAGAGTTGAGAACTGTTCACAATTGAGAACTGAGTACAATTACAGATCCTATAGAAATATTTTCATCATAGAAAACTCAGTAAAGGAAGGATCAAAGGGAAATGAGAACAGTATGGGGTGGGCTGGCTAAAGGGCATAAAAGAAACAAAATACTTTAGAGAGGAGTTTGTGGTCCAGATCACTCAGCAACAGAGAACTCTAGATGCTGCACTGCTGCTGCTAAGTCTCTTCAGCAGTGTCAGACTCTGTGCAACCCCATAGACGGCAGACCACCAGGCTCCCCCATCCCTGGGATTCTCCAGGCAAGAGCACTGGAGTGGGTTGCCATTTCCTTCTCCAATGCATGACAGCGAAAAGTGAAAAGTGAAAGTGAGTCGCTCAGTCATGTCCGACTCTTAGCGACCCCAGGGACTGCAGCCTACCAGGCTCCTCCAGCCTTCTGCAGCCAACCAGGCTCCTCCGTCCATGGGATTTTCCAGGCAAGAATCCTGGAGTGGGGTGCCATTGCCTTCTCCGAGATGCTGCATTAGTTTCCCTCAGAAATGATTAGCTAGTAGTGCTAGTTGAAGCTTATAATAGTTCCTGAGTTTTTAATAAGCATTTGGAAAATATATCCAGGAAATCTGATTAGAAATAAATGACAATAGGGAGAGTCCAGATGCAAAGAAAGGAACTTGTGTAAATTAACAAAGGTTTCCCGATGAGAAATTAAAATAGAAATTTAAGAATAGGGTGCAAGGGAAAAAAGCCAGCATATAAGCCCTTCGTCATGGTAAACCCTTTGAAAATGTTCATGGATTGAAGAATGAATAAAGAGCAAGGAGATAGAATGAACATATGCCCTAGAAATTAGGATGAGAAACTACAGCATGATGCTCATATGGAAAGCCAGGGACTCTAGTCACTTTCCACACACTGGACTGCAGGGTTCACTTTTCAGTCATCCAAGAAAAAGTATATCCTCACTCAGAGATTTGATTTAAAAAAAAACAGTCTCATTAATTCAGATACTTTATGATCATATTCACCTTAGTGTCATCCTAAACCCCTCACTTTTTCTCTCACCAGTTCCTCCACCTAGCTGTTTGTTACTTATTTCTCGGATCCATCCCTTTGTTAGTATTCTTTCAGTCTCAGTACCTCACCATTTCATGCCTGAATGTATACCCATGGCTGATTCATGTCAATATATGGCAATGTATGGCAAAACCACTACAATATTGTAAAGTAATTAGCTTACAATTAAAATAAATAAATTTTAAAAGAAAGAAAAAAAATAATAAAGTAATGGAACATTGTTGGCACCAAAAAATTAAAAAAAAAAAATAACAAGAGAGGAAAAAAAATCTTCCAATCTGATTTCCTTGTTCTCTTTAAACTATTTTCTTTTCAGCTCTGAGTGAATATCTGAAATATAAGTCCTGGCCTGTTACTTCCTCTTCATCTTACTTTTACTGTATAACATTTATCTCTAGTAAAATCTGATATCTTCATCAAGGTATTAAAGGTTCTCCATGATTAAATCTATGACCCCCTTTCCCTCATTTCCCTCATTACCTATAAGCACCAATGATACCTTGCTTCTGGAACAAGTCATAAACTATTTTAGGTCTCCCTTCCTTGTTCATCTTATATAATTGTCCTGGGATGTCCTTCCCTCACATATTATTCAGAGTCTTTTGCTAGCCCTTTTATCCAACCACAGCCACGGTGCTATGTCAAGTATGAACTGTTTTGCACAAATTTGTTCAATGACCGCTTTTGTAAAGGTACTGTAATTTTCAAACTTACTAATGCAAAGAGCAAATATTTTAAATTGTTTTGAACATATAAAATATTTTGAAAATAAGTTCAAGATTGTTACAGTACAGACTTCTCTACTGATTACTAAAAACAATTCAGTTGGTTATATTCCACAAATTTTCACCAATCCTTAGCTATTCTTTTATTTACTGTTGTTACATATTTTAACAATTCATGTTTTTAAGAAGAATCACCATTGTGCAAACAGTATATGACAAAATATCATCTTCACATTTTGATACATCAGAAATGATCATTTATATAACTCCCCCTGCAATGCAAAAGATGTGAGTTTGATCCCTGGGTCAGGAAGATCTCCTGGAGGAGGAAATGGCAACCCATCCCAGTATTCTTGCCTGAAAAATCCCATGGATAAAGGAGCCTGGCGGGCTACAGTCCAAAGGGTTGCAAGAGTCAGACACAACTGAGCATGCACGCACTTACAGAATGTCATAGTATAGCTCAGAAATAAAGGCAGAAAGGGCCAGGGCCAATGTGCTTATCTTATCATATTTTATCTTTTCAAAGAGTAAATGCATGAGTAAAGACTAAAAATTAATTCACTTCTAACAATAATATGCAGATGACACCACCCTTATGGCAGAAAGTGAAGAGGAACTAAAAAGCCTCTTGATGAAAGTGAAATAGGAGAGTGAAAAAGTTGGCTTAAAGCTCAACATTCAGAAAACGAAGATCATGGCATCTGGTCCCATCACTTCACGGGAAATAGATGGGGAAATAGTGGAAACAGTGGCAGACTTTATTTTTTTGGACTCCAAAATCAATGCAGATGGTGATTGCCGCCATGAAATTAAAAGACACTTACTCCTTGGAAGGAAAGTTATGACTAACCTAGATAGCATATTCAAAGCAGAGACATTACTTTGCCAACAAAGGTCCGTCTAGTCAAGGCTGTGGTTTTTCCAGTGGTCATGTATGGATGTGAGAGTTGGACTGTGAAGAAAGCTGAGTACTGAAGAATTGCTGCTTTTGAACTGTGGTGTTGGAGAAGACTCTTGAGAGTCCCTTGGACTGCAAGGAGATCCAACCAGTCCATCCTAAAGGAGATCAGTCCTGGGTATTCTTTGGAAGGAATGATGCTAAAGCTGAAACTCCAGTACTTTGGCCACCTGATGCGAAGAGTTGACTCATTGGAAAAGACTCAGATTTTGGGAGTGATTGGGGGCAAGAGGAGAAGGAGATGACAGAGGATGAGATGGCTGGATGGCATCACCGACTCGATGGATATGAGTTTGAGTGAACTCGGGGAGTTGGTGTGGACAGGGAGGCCTGGCGTGCTGTGATTCATGGGGTTGCAAAGAGTTGGACATGACTGAGTGACTGAACTGAACTGCACTGAACAATAAAATGTTTCATAAATGTCTTAATTTTAGCTATTTAATGATAACTTAGTAGGAGAAATAACAAGTGAAACATTTTTGAACAAATGAAAAACTTTTGAATACTTAGTCTCCAAGTTTATTATTAAGCATAAATATGATAAATTGAAAAAATTAAGTATTCTTAATATACTTCTTTTAAAGTAAGATAAAATTAGGCCAAATTACATTTAATCAAAGTATAAGCTCATGAATTTTTAGAAAAAAGTAATTTGTCTTTATTCAGAAACTTACTTTTTGGAATACTTTTCTTCTTTGCCTTGTTCTAATTTTATATTTTTATTAAACCTTCAAAGAACTATATATTTATTTTATATAAAATCACGAACAATATATTTAAATTTTTTTTTACTTACACATGAAGCTGTTCTCTCTACATACATTCAACAAGTCCTTTAAATCCTCCTTAGTGCACAAATCAGAGAAGGCAATGTCAACCCACTCCAGTACTCTTGCCTGGAACATCCCGTGGATGGAGGAGCCTGGTAGGCTGCAGTCCATGGGGTCGCTAAGAGTTGGATATGACTGAGCAACTTCACTTTCACTTTTCACTTTCATGCACTGGAGAAGGAAATGGCAACCCACTCCAGTATTCTTGCCTGGAGAATCCCAGGGACGGGGAAGCCTGGTGGGCTGCCGTCTATGGGGTCGCACAGAGTCGGACACGACTGAAGCGACTTAGCAGCAGCAGCAACAGCAAGGAAAAAAAAAAAAAAAAAAGAGTTTCATGTGTGAGAAAATCAGAGAAGCATCTATACTTCATAATCCTGTCCAGAGCCCAATGTATAATACGATAGCACTTTGAAAGTAATATAATTCCCACCTGAAACAATTATTCTCCATACCTAAAATTTGATTTCTGTCCACTTGAATGACAAATTTCAATAAGTAACATAAAAATTGAATTTAATAGCCAATATTTCCATCTTATATTTATTTTTTGCCTTACCACATGGCTTTCAGGATCTTAGTTTCCCAATCATGGTTTGGACCTGTGCTCCTTGCAGTGGAATCAAGGGGTCTTAAACACTGGATTGTCAGTGAAGTTCCATCATTTCCATTTTATTTTAAATCAAAATAAATAATATTTAATAGGTATGTTTTTTTCTGTACTAAATGTAGAAATAAATATCCTTATTTTCCACTCAGATACATTATTTTAACATCTCAATTCACAGATGTTAGATGATAGGTGACACATTACTATTCATGTAATATGGTCATTAAATTTCAAAATTTAAATTAAACTTCAAAAATATTTGTTGTATTAATAAAACATATTGTGGGAACAAAATAAGGAGAAAAAGTTCACTGTTGATTTTGTTAAGTATATTTGACAGGATTTTCCCTATAAAATATATCTCTCACCTCTTTCTAGAACTCCATATCAAATTGTTAATATTTTCATCACCACTAATCTTTATGTTCAATATTTCCAAAACAAATTCTATGCATTTTACTAAAACCTTTTTTTCATATTCCCCACCCCCCAGGTGATAACTCACTAACTTTTCTGTCACCTATCCTAGAAATTCAGAATCATCTTCTACTCTACCTCCTAACCATTCTTTTTCTAAATTACTTGTTGAAATGATCCCATCTCTCAGAAGGAGGGATATATACTCATCTTAGCTACCTATTTTTATTTATTTACTTGATTAACTATAGTTTTCTAACTGTTCTTTGTATCCCTAGTATATGCCTTCTTATTCCAAATTTATCTTTATAAAGCATAAATTCCCTGCTTTACTAACACAAATCAGCCAAAAGCCTACCAGCTAATTAACAAAAACAAAAAAACTTTGATAAATCTGTGAGGATTATATTATGTGAAATCAATTAGGAAATTAATTTTGAGTAACATATAATAAAGTTCTTAGAATCCCACATTGAAGCTTTTATAATTGCCTGCTGCTGCTGCTAAGTCACATCAGTCATGTCCGACTCTCTGTGACCCCATGGACCGCAGCCCAACAGGCTCCCGTCCCTGGGATTCTCCAGGCAAGAACACTGGAGTGGATTGCCATTTCCTTCTCCAGTGCATGAAAGTGAAAAGTGAAAGTGAAGTCACTCAGTGGTATCCGACTACTTACTTTCAATATGTTTACAAACAAAATAGAAAACAACATAGAATCTGACAATTTAATTAACTAGAAGGCAGATAAAGAAATCTGCTGCTTATTATCTACAAATAGTTAAAGGTGTTGATATTTCACTTATTTACCTCCTCAGCACATTTAGTATAGTACCATGGACAGAGCAGCTGTTTGGTAATATTAATAGTCTATATTTGAATTGAACCATCTAGTCCAGTACCCTTTATTTATTATGATACTATGAATACTTTGAGAAGTGAAATAATGTGTTCAAAGAACTTAACAAGAACCACAATACAGTTTTTAGTTTAGAAATGTGTGCATGATCAAAGACACAAGAATGCCATCTGGTGGTAACTTACGCAAAGCAACTGTACTAAATGACTTCTACTGCTAATAGGAGGTAGACCAGAAGGCTGTAGTTGACAATTATCACTTTTCAAGGGGAAAAAAATAATCATATTAAAGGGAAATAATCATAAATACATTATTGTTCACATAGTTCACCTTATTAACTAAAATGTTCATCTTCAAGATATATGGCTCCAGTCAAGTAGAGTTTCACTGACAATATGATGGAGCCAATCTCATTAACTGTAACTCGGAAGTATGACATGTACATAACACATGCATGGAGTACGATGTATTAATACAGTAGCACTTGTATACAAATGATAAAAAGATAAGAGGGCATGCTCAAAAGTGTTTCACCAATATGAATGTATAATCAAAAATATTTCCTACATTGTAGTTGTAAACATGTGAACTAAACACAGAAAAAAACACATTTTTTGTAAGTATTTTTAACAACTTCCAAAACAGCTCTGATACAAAATTACAGGAGCCAGAATTTTGGAAAATATCAATGGCTTAGTTTATGCTTGGCTATTCCCAGGTGGCTCAGTCGGTAAAGCGTCTGCCCGCCATGTAGGAGACCAGAGTTTGATCCCTGGGTTGGGAAGATTCACTGGAGAAGGAAATGGCAATCCACTCCATTCTTCTTGCCTGGAAAATTCCATGGATGGAGGAGCCTGGTAGGCTACAGTCCATGGAGGTCACAAAGAGTTGGACACGACTGAATGACTTCACTCTTTCTTTCTTTATTAAAGGTAGGGTTTATCATGAAAAATAATTCTAGATCCTACCTCTAATATAGATTTTAGTTGTTTGTTTGAAGCCTAAATGTTCAATTCACAAGTCAGACAGTAAAAGAAAAGAGGTGACACAAGTCAGACAGTAAAAGAAAAGGGGTGAAACGATTAAATTACCTATGTAGTTTTTATATATATTTATGAACATATATATGTTTATGCTTTACAGCATTTATTTATATCAAAATTGATAATTGCAATCTATTTCAAGCCGAACTAGGAATTCCATTGGTGATATTTCTTGTAAGTGAGTCTGTCAACAGCACATTTAATGAGAAATAAATGAAACTATGGCATGGCCCTACCAGTAAGTAAATCTTGAGTTGACTTCATGTTAGTAAATAAATTAGGAAACTCAATGAGGTAATTTGAAGGTGCCCCTAGTAAATTGAAACAAAGATTGCATCTACTTCTTTAAAAAAAAAAAAAAAATAAGATATGGATGACTTCTTAATTGGCCCTCTACTTTTTTCTTATGGAAATTCCTGTACTAGCAAAGCCCATTCGAGGAGGGTGCAACTCTCCTCAGTAAGTTAGCAATGCCTCATAAGACTTTTAAATCAAACATGTTGAAATTAGGACTCTCTGGGGCCTATTGAGCCATTCTCCTAAAAAAGCAGCACTTGTTTGGCTTTTCCTGCTTAAGTTGGGGATTAATGCTGGAGATTTGAGAGGAAATACAACTACAAAAGGGAGCTTTCCCAGTGGCTCAGCTGGTAACGAATCTGACTGCATTGCAGGAGATGCAGGTTCAATCCCTGGGCCAGGAAGATCCCCTGAAGTAAGGCATGGCGACCTACTCCAGTATTCTTTCTTGGAAAATCCCGTGGACAGAGGAGCCTAGTTGGCTGTAGTCCATAAAATCACAAAGAATGAGACACAACTGATGTGACTTAGCATGCACACATGACTACAAGAAATGTTAAATCACTTTAAATTACAAATTACAAAAGAACTCATTGAAGTTTAAGGAAAAATGTAACAATATATATATATTTTAATTTATGCCATATTTATTTGGTCCCAGAACAATGCAGTATACACTGTTAGTTTAATAGGTTTCAGTTTCCATTAGGGCTATTTAAATCCCTTTGTGTTAATAAATGATCTGCATTTATATGTAATAGCTTTTAATAAAAGTTATGGACTAAACCTTTTAGTTATCAATAATCTAACATAGTATAGTGCTAAGGACAAAAAAGAAAACAAAAACTTACATTTCATTTTGTTCCAACAAAACTGAAATTAAGTATCTGCCTGAGATCATTTTAGTCCATTCTAATAGTGAGCAGTTCTGTCCCCAACCTCTGACTGCTCTTGAAGACTAAAAGACAGACTTACACTTTCATCTCCTTCTGCTAGTAAAAATGTTTTACTCCTGAAAGTTTTTATTTAGAACACACATGTTATATTGGTTGTTATTTGTGGCCATGCAATATTCTCAAATTATTTTTAACAAAATTGGTGATAGAATAGGCTCATATTCCAGGGGGTGGGAGGTATTTGAGGGATAGCAGTGACTGTGGTGGTTAAGAGTTTAATATTGGAATCAGATGGCATGGTTTATGGTTTGGATTTGGAGCTCAATACTTACATGCAGTGTGACTTTCATAAGTTACTTACTTTGCCTACATTTCCTTATCTGTAATATGTAGTTAATAATAGTATCTCCTGGTGCTATTGAAAGGAACACATTTAAAGTACTTAGAAAAGTGCCTGACACATACAACACTAAATAAATAATAGCTGCTATTCTCAGGCTAATAATTGCTATTACAAGACACGAGTTTGCTCAAAAATAGAATTTTTCAGTCAAAATTTTGTTCCAACTAAGAAAATTACAGTGAATAGCATAAATGTTATTAGAGCAAATAATATATTATAAAATAATGCTTTCAAAATAAAATCAACTTTATGGTTTTCAAATTGAATAGCATAAGGAACCCTATATATTAATCAAATACAGAATGGATGTACTATCACAGTATTATGTTCTGTCACTATATGAGATTGTTATTCAGTTGGTACTCTTGAAACATTGCTAACAAAGATCTTATCATGTGGTATAGGGGTCCCCAGATTCTAGGATTTAACACCTGATAATCTGAAGTGGAACAGATGTAATAATAATAGAAACAAAGTGCACTATAAATATAAGGCACTTGAATTATCCTGAAACCATCTTCCTTACCCTGGTCTGTGGAAATATTGTCTTTCCTGAAATTTGTTCCTGATGCCAAAAGGTTGGGGACCACTGATCTAGTAGGGACCAAATAGAATTCATAACATCAGTTGTCCATAATTCAACACAATGTAAATTTATGAACTTGCCATTAGCGCTTTCTTTATTATTCTGAAATCTGAGTTCTGATCCTAGTAGAGAATTTTTTTGTCATGTCATAATTAAGATATCACTGACCTTTCAGTGGTGCAGACAGCTTCACCTAGGATAGATAATCAAAGACAGGTGATGTTTGTACCATTTAATACAATGCGCAAAGCCTCCTTTATCTCAAAACTGTTTGCTTCATCGATCTGTCATTCTTCCTGAAAATCAGAACCAATAGAGGTATTGATTAATTCTTTTAGTCATATATTTAGGTCTTTATCCCTCAGTTCAGTTGCTCAGTCATGTCTGACTCTTTGCAACCCCATGGACTGCAGCAAGCCAGGCTTCCCTGTCCATCGCCAACTCACAGAGATTGCTCAAACTCATGTCCATTGAGCTGGTGATCCCATCCAACCATCTCATCCTGTGTCATCCCTTTCTCCTCCTGTCCTCAATCTTCCCAGCATCAGTGTCTTTTCCAATGAATCAGTTTTTCGTGTCAGGTGGCCAAAGTATTGGAGCTTCAGCTTCAACATCAGTCCTTCCAATGAATATTCAGGGCTGATTGACTGGTTGGGTCTCCTTGCAGTCCAAGGGACTCTCAAGAGTCTTCTCCAGTTCAAAAGCATCAATTTTTTGGTGTTCAACTTTCTTTATAGTCCAAATCTCACATTCGTAAATGACTGCTGGAAAAACCATAGCTTGGACCGTATGGACTTTTGTTGGCAAAGTAATGTCTCTGCTTTTTAATATGCTGTTTAGGTTGATCATAGCTTTTCTTCCCAGGAGCAGTCCATGGAATTTTCTAGGCCAGAATACTGGAGTGGGTAGCCTTTCCCTTCTCCAAGGGACCTTTCCAACCTAGGGATAGAACTCAGGTCTCACCACATTGCAGATGGATTCTTTACCAGCTGAGCCACAAGGGAAGCCTGTCTTTATCCTTAACCTGCCTTAAATATATCCAGAAGATAGTTAGATAGATAGATATACCACAAGAATCATGGGTACTTAAATTAGCAAGTCATTCTCATTCTTTAATATTCTCATCAAGTAAAACATTGTTCTTTAAACTTTAATGGGAAATAATAAGCAAAAAATTAATTGAGGCACTGTAATAAAAACTCTTTATGATATAGTATGATACATTATTACTCATTGTGTCAATGTACTAAAAATTGCTACAGTTTAAAAGCTGAAATGAATAAGTTGGGGTGGAGTTCAAAATATAAGATGCTTCCAAAATACAAAATCAGAAATAGAATAAAAAACTTCAACACTCTTTCTGAAATTAAAAAAAAAAAAATGAATTTTGTCTTCCAGGATAGCATATGCACAACTCAGAATATGTTGTCAAGGCAATTATGTTATTAACTGATTATTTTCTAAGAAAAGCAGATGGTAAAATAAATTATATTCTTAAGAATTTTTCTTAGATTTCCTACTTCTGGAGAGTGTTCTTCCATGAAGAATTAAAACAGAGTTAGTGAAAGGGCTCCCATATTGTTACTTAATGGAAAAATGTTTTCCTGTCTACATTACCAGTGACAGAATTTCCTATTCTGGATTTGTTATTTTTGATAACAAGATGGAGAGGGTGGGATGATTTGGGAGAATGGCATTGAAACATGTGTAATATCATGTATGAAACGAGTTGCCAGTCCAGGTTCAATGCACGATACTGGATGCTTGGGCCTGGTGCACTGGGACGACCCAGAGGGATGGTGTGGGGAGGGAGGAGGGGGGAGGGTTCAGGATGCAGAGTACATGTATACCTGTGGCGGCTTCGTTTTGATGTTTGGCAAAACTAATACAGTGTTTCAGGTTTAAAAATAAATAAAATAAAAAAAAATAAAAGCAGAGACATTACTTTGCCAACAACAACAACAACAAAAAAATAGGAACACATGAAAATAGTTTTATCACTGGTTATTTGAGCACCAGGGAAGAGAAAGCTCTGCAGCTGCTTTGGACACCTGACGGGAGTCAGCTCTTACAAGACTGATGAGCCGTTGTAACGTAAGCATTGAGTATATACTTGGAACAAGAGACCAGTATGTTGTAAGGCGTCCCCACTTTTCAAAAGTTTGCTTCACGTCACTTGGTTTTCATGAAGGATCCACCTTAGTACCTGTTTTCACTAACTGAAAGAAATCTAAAGAGAATTTTCACTTTTACAAAAAAAGTGAAAGTGTTAGTCACTCAGTCATATCTGACTCTTTGTGACCCCATGGAGTATAATCCACCAGGCTCCTCTGTCCATGGAATTCTTTAGGCAAGAATACTGGAGTGGGTTGCCATTTCCTTCTCCAGGGGATTTTCCTTACCCAGAGATCAAACTCAAGTCTCCTGCATTGTAGGCAGATACTTTACTGTCTGAGCCACCAAGGAAGCCCCATTTATACCTTTCACTTTAAAAGAAAAAAAAAAAAGTGAAAGGTAAAATTGAAGTTCAGCATTTGTTTTGCAGCAAGATTCCCAGGTGGTACTAGTGGTAAAGAACCTGCCTGCCAAGGCAGGAGATGTAAAAGACATGGGTTCAGTCCCTGGGTTGGGAAGATCCCCTGGAGAAAGGCATGGTAATCCACGCCAGTATTTTTGCCTGGAGAACCCTATGGACAGAGGCGCCTGGGAGGCTAAAGTCCATAGGGTCACAAAGAGTGGGACATGACTGAAGTGACTAGCATGTATGAGATGTTACAGAGGCAGTGTGGCCCCTAGGCACTAAGAGTGGAACCACCAAGCTCCTTGCCTGGGAACTACACTCAGCATCTTAGCATCAGGTCACCATGGCTTCAAACTGTGTCTGTAGCATCTGTGCTTTATCTCAATTTATTTTTGTGCATCTATTAGCAAGATGTGTCCTAAGGTAGCTGCTTCTTCACTTTCTTCTTTATGGCTTACAGAAGGATTCATAGGGATGCTCTATTTTGGATAATGGAGGAAAACTGTACCCCTTTTTTCACAAACCCAGAACACAGTCAAGGACACTGAGGGTAGAAGTGAAGTGGCATCCCTTACTATTACACTTAAGAAATCACTCACAATATATACGTTTCTAATCACCAGAGCTCTAGTTGAGGTCACTTTCTAAGAGGACAAAGGAAGTCCCCCAGGGGATGCAACAGTTCTGTTTTCCTTGTGGCCAAGATTGTCCCCTGACTGCATTGAGCTGCTTAAACCATTCCATCAACAGATAAATAAATAAAGGATTTGCTGTATTGGCTCTGTTGATTGATCTTGATTATAAATGGGGAAAAGAGTCCCTGGTTTACACTGGGATCAAGAAGGAATATGTATAGAAACCAGTAGATTTAGCAGATGGCCAGTGAATACTTTTGTGCAGAGAAATAAATTAACGAAACATTACAACATAAATCAACAGGTTCATAAATGGCTCAGACACTTCAGGAATAAAGGTCCGGGTCCCAACATCGTGACCAATTGAAACAGCAGCTGAGGGCAAAATATGAAATGCTTGGTGAATAGATGGAGACACCGAAAATGGCTCTGAAAATTATCAGTTACAGGGAAAAAAAAAAAAAAAAAGGTAGCTATCAGTGTTTTCTCCCTTGCTTTGTTATAGAAGTATCTGCATATATAGAGACTGATTTTTATTCTTTCTTCTATTTCTCTGCAATTTTATATAAGGCATGTTGGTGGTAGTTGAGCTTCCCGGGTGGCACTAGTGGTAAAGAACCTGCCTGCTAGTGCAGGAGACATAAGAGGCGCTGGTTTGATCCCTGGGTTAGGAAGATCTCCTGGAGGAGGGCATGACCACCCACTCCATTATTCTTGCCTGGAGAATCTCATAGACTGAGGAGCCTGATCAGCTATGATCCACAGAGTTGAAAAGAGTCTGACACGACTGAAGCAATTGAGCACACATGCGCATGTTGGTGGCAGTTAGCATTTTCATGTAGGCTTTAAGTTGTAAGGATGTCAAGAGACTTTGTGATGAGCTAGGTGATGGGAGCTAACAGTAGTTGCTGAGGATGTGCGCCTCTCATTTGGAGAAGAGAGCAAACATGTCTTCATCTATACATGGCTGACTCCCCTGTTCAGTACCAATTTCTCAAATGGGAGACACTCACAAGAGACTTTTGAGGCAAAAAAGAAACAAAAGCTGCTATCTCTCAACAGGCTGATGAGTTCCGAGACTTTATCAAGTGACAGACATATAGTTTTGCCAGAGGGTTCATGGCCTTCTCTCTCCACTTGCCTACTTTGAAGTTACACAAAGCTGAGCAGCAATTCCCTGTGATTCTCGCACTTCTTGATTTTCTGAATGTCAGAAGCCACTTCCCTGTCCTGACCATCACTCTCCTAGCTCTTGTCTGGTTTTGCAGACTTTTAATTTCCTGTATTAATCCTTCTTGTCTATATAACAGAGTGTTTCTCTTTTCCCGTTAGATCTCTCTGATACAGTAATTACTGTATTTTCTCCTAGTAAACCATTGAAATTACTGCTCTCAGGAAAATGAAAGCTTCTCTTCTCACCATAATTCATATCCCTAAAATCTCAGCTTCTCTCCATCTTTTGGATAAAACTGTAGATTTGTGTATTTTGAAAGGAGATCTAAAGTGACTTTTATCTCCACTATTATAATGGCTCTCATCGTGAAAGACTAGACTAGAGTTGATTATATTCTGGACTTAGACCTCTGTTCAACATTTTCTTCTTTTTGAATCAGGTTCCTCAACCACTCTGTACCATGTCTATCCTGAGTGAACAGAGAATCCTCAGTGGTCATATAATTTGTCCATTGCCAGTATGTGTACTTTTCATTGCCCTGGCTACTTTCCAACAGCTTTCTATCAAGTGTGTTGTACTTTCTGCATGTGCACCTTGCATTATTCATCATACTTTTCTCCTATTCAGCCTTTCTCCAGCCACAAAGGTCCATTCTTCTTCCCAAAACTACTTTAATATTTCAAGATAAATTTTGGCAATTTATATTCACCTTTTTTCCTCATAAAGAGCACAAATATAAGCAATTTAGTCAATTAAATATTAGATGATTTGTAAGCACAAGGAAAATTGGGATAGTGAGTGGAACACTTAAGATTCAGTATCCTTAAAACTCCTTATGTATTGAGGGTGAGCAAACTTTTTGCTGGTATTACATAAGTTGGCAAGGTTTTGTAAAGTGTGTATAGGCATTTCCTGTGATAACTCCTAACAGCAGCTTAATAGCTCTGTTCCCATTCTATGTAGATTTCCTTTGAGACTTCCTACATGTTATTTCCACTGAGGCAGGTCATTTATAAAATCATTTAAACCATATTAGAAATTCAGGAAGAATCTCTTGTGTATAGAGGCTCTTGAGCTGTTTCTGTGCACTATTTTTTGACATGTTTGTGATGAGGCCTTCCTCACCCCCCCAATTTAATTCAGTTTTATTTAACAACATTGCTTAAGTATCAGTCATGACCCTGGGATACAATTATGGTCATCCCTTCCAGAAATAGTAAAAGAGATATATTTCTTCTATAAATATTTAATTTTAATTTTTACTTAGCCTTTTCTATAAAACTGAATTATTTTAACTATAAAAGCAATACATGCTTTTATATTAAAAATAAAATAAAAATATTTTTAAAGTAAAAATTAAACACAAAAAAATAGCTATGACTCCCATTCATCTCCACACCTTTGTCCCCAAATAACAAGTTTTCCATTTAATATTTTTAATTTTTATACCACTTGCCACCATAACTTTACACCTAAACCTACACCTCTGTTTATTGTTGACTTATCAAAGTTATGCAGTATCTTTTGACATCAGCAGTGAAAACTATGAAATTGATGTACTTTTGTTACTTCTCATCTATCTTAGTCACTCCATTTTCCAACTGAAGTAAGTGTATTTTTTTTTATTACATATGGTACTTAAAAACTTGTTTTAAAATATTTTTATCAAGGAATAAGTCCACATGGTAGAAAGAACTGAAGAACTTATAATAAAAACAGTATCATTCTCTCCTGCTTACCCTACAGGCAACATTCTAAAATCATTTGTATTTTCAGTTTTCTGGGTGCTGTTACTTCAACAATTCTAGATAAATAAATATATCCCTTTGTTTTGTATACATATTTTAGTTAATATATATTGACTCTCTGGGAAAAAAAATAACATCTCACTCACTTCCATGACCCTCTTTCTTTCCTTTGTTTCCTCCTATTGGAAAAAAAAGGAAGAGACAAAGAAAAAGGGAACAATGCCTTGAAAGTCAATGAAGAAAGTTATGCCAAAGAGAAGCGGGTAACCAACAGGGTAATATAGCATAGTGGAGTAATGAGAGAAGGACCAAGAATTTATTATTGAATCTTATAAGATGAAAGACATCGGTGTTTATTACAATAGCAGTTTTTGTGGAGTTGTTGGGGAAGAGGTTGACTAGAATGCTTTTAAGAGAGAGTAGGAGGTGAGGAATTGGACACATGGATTATTGACTGTTCATTTTAGAGGACTGACTGCAAAAAAAAAAAATGCTAGAGAAATGGAATGGTAGTTAGGGAAACAGAATCAAGAGAAGCATTATTTTAAAATTCAGAGAAACAATACCATTTCTGAAACATGATAGGTATGAACATAGAGAGTAAAAACAATTATGATGTAGTGGAAAGAAAAGACAATAGCTGAAATGATGTCCTTAATTAGGAGAAAGCATAGATGATCTAGTGCTCAAGCAAGTAGGTGATGGTAAGTGGACAAATTAATTGATGTGCTTCTATCTCAAGAGTCAGTAATTTTTAGCCAAAGTAGAGTTTTTAATTGAAAAAGAATGGAAAGAAAGCTTATAGACATAACTTAATGTATGTTTTCAGGTAGACCATTTTTAGTAAACATCAGAATAACTTTTCTTTTTAAATAATAAAACTATTATTTTTATTAGCCTTCTGTCAGTAGAACATTTTTTTAACTTGCATTTGCTATAGAAAAAATCAAATTGTTTAGCACAATCAAAGCCCTGTCACTGCCTCTCTGATTTCATCTCATACTACTCTACCTTTGGATCATTCTGTTTCAGTCACAATGGCCTTTTAGTTGTTATATAAACATGCAAAGTACCTACATGCCTTAAGAATTCATATTTACTCTTCTCTCAATCTGCATATAATCTTATATTTCATGTATTCTCACCATTAAAAAATTTACCATCAAAAACAAAGCACCTATGTTCTCTCATTTCCTGCATTGTTTTACTTCACAGAATCTATCACCATCAAGAAATGATGTGTTTCACTTATTTGTGTAAAAACTTTCTCCTCCCATATGAATATACAGAAGCAGGAATTTTAGTCTTTTTGATCTGCTTCTATGTTCCCAGCACTAAGAATGATGTCTTAGTCATACATGGGCTTCCCAGGTGGTGTAGTGGAAAAGAATCCACCTGCCAGTGCAGGAGATGCAAGAGATGTGGGTTCAATTCAATGATCCCCAAGAGAAGGAAATGGCAACCCACTCTAGTAGTCTTGTTTTGAAAATCCATGGACAGAGGACCTTGGTGGGCTACTGTCCATGAGGTCACAGAGTTGGACATGATCGAGTACACACACATGCATACATGATAGTCAATAAAATTATGGAATAAAGTTAATATTTATTATGATTTCTGGAAAACTTACTCAAGAATTACAGATTCCTTTTTCAACATCATTCTTGTGCCATGATTGGATTTTTGTTTGTTTGTTTTTGTAACAGATATCATACTCTCTGTACCTCCTTATGTGATTGCAGAAAACTCATTTTTAGTATGCTCTTTATGAATTGTATTGTCAGGAGGTTTTTTTTTTTTTTTTCCATTCAACATGTTTGTAAACTGCTTATGAATAGTTATTGCTAGATATTTTCATTCATTTCTGTTTTTGATTCACAGTAACTTACTACCTAATCCTCTGCCCTGAGTGAATTCTAA
The DNA here is from genome assembly GCF_019923935.1 of Bubalus bubalis. NCBI lineage: Eukaryota > Metazoa > Chordata > Mammalia > Artiodactyla > Bovidae > Bubalus > Bubalus bubalis. Next base: position 30,441,216 of record NC_059171.1, on the reverse strand, counting down.
TTTTTGAGTAACATTCTGTGGTGTTTCTCTGTGACTATTAGGGAAAGATGTTACTTTTCTCTTGGTAAGAAGAAGTTCTCTTGGAAAGGTGTGAGTTTTCAATAGAGCTGTGAATAGACCATCCATTCTCTTTTTTGGATCAAAAAGAACATTAAACTTGCTATATAAAACCAGTGGATATCTACTCCCCAACTCCCCTGTTTTAGCTACTGAGGCATATTGCTGTCTAACTACAACATAGTCTACAGTGCTACACAGTAACGGTTATTGAATAAAATTAATACAAGTGTGTTTCTTTTAACTTTTAAAGTGTTTTGTTGTTATTGTTACTTTTTACTATTTCTTCCAAAACTCATTAGGACTTTTATCCAACAGAAAAAAACTGTAGGAAAGCAAGGGCCACCAGTTTCTAGTATAGATGTTATATTGTACTTAATTGGTTTTTATCTCTCTCTTTTTTATATTTGCAATAAATTTGTGCATAATCAACCTAAATGAGAATTGTATGTTATACTCCTCCTCTGTAACCAACCAATACAAACCAATTATGTTTGTAATGCTCAGTAGATTAGACGGCATGGTAATATAACTAATATTTGTTCTTGCTCAGTTGCAGTCTCTTTGTGACTTTATGGGCTGTAGCCTGCTAGGCCCTTCTGTCCATGGGATTCTCCAGGCAAGAACACTGGTGTAGGTTGCCATTTCCTTCTCCAGGGGATTGTCCCAACTGAGAGAACAAATTCACATTTCCTTAGCTCTCCTGCATTGGCAGGCAGGTTCTTTACGGCTTGCACCACCTGGGAAGGCATTCACCTTGTAGCAATTCATAATAAAAATAGATATGCCCTCCAGTTCACAATGACACAACCCTTATAACAGAAAGCTCATGCTCAAACTACCGCACAATTGCACTCATCTTACATGCTAGTAAAGTAATGTGCAAAATTCTCCAAGACAGACTTCAGCAATATATGAACTATGAACTTCCAGATGTTCAAGCTGGTTTTAGAAAAGGCAGAGGAACCAGAGATCAAATTGCCAACATCTGCTGGATCATCAAAAAAGCAAGAGAGTTCTAGAAAAAACATCTATTTCTGCTTTATTGACTATGCCAAAGCCTTTAACTGCATGGATCACAATAAACTGTGGAAAATTCTGAAAGAGATGGGAATATCAGACCACCTGACCTGTCTATTGATAAACCTATATTCAGGTCAGGAAGCAACAGTTAGAACTGGACATGGAACGACAGACTGGTTCCAAATAGGAAAAGGAGTCTGTCAAAGCTGTATATTGTCACCCTGTTTATTTAACTTATATGCAGAGTACATCATGAGAAACATTGGGCCGGAAGAAGCACAAGCTGGAATCAAGATGGCTGGGAGAAATATCAATAACCTCAGATATGCAAACGACATCACCCTTATGGCAGAAAGTTAAGAGGAACTAAAAAGCCTTTCGTTGAAAGTGAAAGAGGAGAGTGAAAAAGTTGGCTTAAAGCTCAACATTCAGAAAACGAACATCCTGGCAACTGGTCCCATCGCTTTATGGGAAATAGATGGGGAAACAGTAGCTGATTTTATATTTTGGGGCTCCAAAATCACTACAGATGGTGACTGCAGCCATGAAATTAAAAGACGCTTACTCCTTGGAAGGTAAGTTATGACTGACCTAGATAGCATATTCAAAAGCAGAGACATTACTTTGCCAACAAAGGTTCGTCTAGTCAAGGCTATGGTTTTTCCAGTGTTCATGTATGGATGTGAGAGTTGGACTGTGAAGAAAACTGAGTGCCGGAGAATTGATGCTTTTGAACTGTGGTGTTGGAGAAGACTCCTGAGAGTCCCTTGGACTGCAAGGAGATCCAATCAGTCCATCCTAAAGGAGATCAGTCCTGGGTGTTCTTTGGAAGGAATGATGCTAAAGCTGAAACTCCCGTACTTTGGCCACCTGATGCGAAGAGTTGACTCATTGGAAAATAATCTGATGCTGGGAGGGATTGGGGGCATGAGGAAAAGAGGATGACAGAGGATGAGATGGCCGGATGGCATCACCGACTCGATGGACATGAGTTTGAGTGAACTCTGGGAGTTGGTGATGGACAGGGAGGCCTGGCATGCTGCCATTCATGGGGTTGCAAAGAGCTGAACATGACTGAGCAACTGAATTGAAATGAACTGAAAGGGAACTAAAGAGCCTCTTGATGAAAGTGAAACAGAAGAATTAAAAAGTTGGCTTAAAACTCAACATTCAAAAAACTAAGATCATGGCATCCAGTCCCCTCACTTCATGGTGAACAGATGGAGAAACAATAGGAACAGTGAGAGACTTTACTTTCTTGGGCTTCAGAATCACTGCAGATGGTGACTGCACCCATAAAGTTAAAAGACACTTGCTCCTTGGAAGAAAAGCTATGACCAACCTAGACAGCATATTAAAACCAGAGACATTACTTTGCCAACAGAGGTCCATATAGTCAAAGCTATGGTTTTTCCAGTAGTCATGTATGGATGTGAGAGTTGAGCACTGAAGCTGATCACTGAAGAATTAATGCTTTTGAACCGCGGTGTTGGAGAACTCTTGAGAGTCACTTGTCCTGCAAGGACATCAAACTGGTCAATTCTAAAAGAAATCAACTCTGAGTATTCATTGGAAGGACTGATGCTGAAGCTGATGCTCCAATACTTTGGCCACCTGATGCAAAGAACTGACTCATTGGAAGAGATCCTGATACTGGGAAAGATTGAAGGCAGGAGGAGAAGGGGATGACAGAGGATGAGATGGTTGGATGTCATCACCAACTCGATGGACATGAGTTTGAGCAAACTCTGGAAGTTGGTAATGGACAGTGAACCCTGGTATGGTGAAGTACATGTGGTCACAAAGAGTCGGACATGACTGAGTGACTGAACTGAACTGATGCACTTCAATTCACAATTTCCAGCATATATTTGATTTTATTCTGGCTTTTCTTTATTGAAGCATATTTATATTATTTTTATCTGCAAATTAGCAGAAAAAAGTTAATTCTTCCTAAAATATAATTGATAAACAATTCATTTTAAAATTTTTTCTGACAAGTGTTGATAAATGAAAATCATGACTCATCAGAAGCCCATCCAGAAGGTACTATTTGGTTTCAACATGAAGCGCAATACATGTCATTAACAAAATATTTTACACTATCAGCTAACTTATAATTTTCTAAAAGATTAACTTTAAACATCTCTTCAGTCTTTTCAAACCAAACTACCTGTGATTTCAGAGGAATTTTTTCTATTTCTTTTTAGTAAACAGAGTGTAAAGTCATGGTCTACCTCAGTTTTGCCATTAATTTAGATGTCATCGATTAGAAATTATGTTCAACATGATCTGGGAATTTGTCCTGTGACATATAACAGTTTCTGACTTATAATAGGTAATCAATTAATACTCATTATTGAATAAAAATTTTCTGAGCAAACACAATACTCTGTGTCTTAATTTTTTTTTTCTTTAACAAGAGGAATTTAATGGGGATATCCAGGATTAGCATTCAAGATATTTTTCTGATAAAATTAGAGAAATAGTCTAAGAATCTGTTCTTAGACCTGACAACTGAAAAATAAACGTTCAGAATTCTGCGTGTCTATTTAAGCAAGTGAAGATAATTAAATTCATTTTCACTTGTATTAAATTAATTTATCTATGCACTTAGTTTTTATTCATATTGGAAGTTAGAGATACACTTGTACAATATTTGTATGTATTTAATAATCATAAATTAAAATATGATTTGACTACATATGTCACAGGTTCTTATTTACTTATTTTTAAATTTTTTGTAATGTCTTAAAATATAATTTCATTCAGGAAAAATAAGATTTTTCTAGAATAATAGTACAGAAGCCTGACATTTATGTCCTTTATTCTTCATCATTATGACCTAACGTTATATTTGGTAAGCATATCACTGCTAATGTGTATTTGTCTCTCCTGAATTATAAAAAAGCACATTTCAATTCCTCAGGCTAGAAATTTTATTCTTTAAATGGTTCACAGTGCCTCTGGCCACACTTAGAATTTCGATTGCAAAGGAATATTCAATCTTTCAGTTAATAGCACTCAACCTACTGAATATTTAATTATTGTCCTTAAAATATATACAGTTGGAAATATTTTCCTCCTAAAGTGATAATATTCTTTTCCTATTCTCTTATGATGGTAATATGTTTTATTTTAATTGCAATATTTACTATTAACAAAGAAGATGGAACATGTTTTGCAATTTGATTATAATTTATTTATAAAATGTTATTACAAAGAAAAGAAAATTAAATTACTGTATGTAACACATTAAAAGAGGAAGTGTAGCCAAGGACAGAAGTATTGCTTAAGAGCCTGGACTACATATACATAGTCAACCACATATCCTAATTCTTGATTCAACTCTACTAAGCTCTACTAATTCAAGCTGTGTGATCTTGGAAAACATCAAGATAAACCTTAACTTTTTTTCAGCTTTAAGATGGGGCAAATATAAGATTTCTTTCATAGGGTTATAAAATAAAATGAGCTAAATACATATAAAGCACATAGTGTAATTCTAGAGAAAAAATGAGCATTATTTATCTTATCATTATTAAGTATTATTGATTGATATGTATATGATCAGTAACATGAGTATTTTCAAAGAGCACGGCTTTTAGTTACATTATGGGGTAAAAAATTTTTTTAAACTTGTCCCAAATGCACTTGGGGATTTATTCATTTATTATCTAAATGGAAGCTGTATTGCTAAAACAAAGGTAAGAGGACAAATGACTAAATTTTTAGGCAACTGACTTAGGAAAAAAATTTAAAAGTATATACATGCATACAAATTATAGAACCTTGAAAGTAAGGGAAGGGAAGCCCTATTGAACACTTTAATAGACTACAGGCTTCACAGGTGGTGCTAGTGGTAAAGAACCTGCCTGCCAATGCAGGCGACTTAAGAGACTCAGGTTCAATCCTTGGGTGGTGAAGATCCCCTGTTGAAGGGCATGCCAACCCACTCCAGTATTCTTGCCTGGAGAGTCCTGTGGACAGGGAACTTGGTAGGCTACAATACATAGGGTCACAAAAAGTCGGACACAACTGAAGCAACTGAGCACACACGTAGTGTAAAATTAGTGTTTATATGCACTGGGAAGCAAACACAAAATATGTGACTTTCTATATTGTGATTTTTTTCTGGAAAGAAACCAGCATTATCTGTGAGATATGCCTATAAACAATTTGGAGGAGGAGCTGACTGAATATGGTTTTCTGGGAATGAATGCCAGAATACTACATGCGTAGCTACTAACTCTGGCACAATCAAGAGGGTAGGACATTAAGCTGCATTCTCTGAAAACCCTAAGGGCAAAGGCACGGCACTGTAACTGAAGCGAGTGACCAGAAAGCCAAGGATAGGAAGCTTCTTCCATTGCATTTGTTTTTTCAACACCCATAAAGCTTGTAAAGTGGTTGCTGTAATAATGCTGGGAGGTGGAGTTGGAAAATCCATATCTTTAAAATTTTTACTGGTCAGCAGAAAGAAAATCAGTCAAAAGCTTCAGGAGATCAGTATTTTCCTTCTGCTAGGTATCTTGCAATTCATCTAATTGTTATAATCTAATTAGCATACAGAATTATAGCTGCAAGGGGACCTGGTAAATATAGCTTTTATCTTTCTGGATCCTACTACACTGAAAAAATAAATTAGAAATTTGTGGGGATAAACACTAAAAGCCACTTGTGACCATATCACCACATTGATTTATTTTCCCTAGGAAAAAAAAAAAGGTTACTAATTTTAAAAAATCAGCAAAATTTTCCTGTAATTCTTATTCCTTTCGCATTTTCCTGTTGTGATTTAGGAGCTAAGCATGTTCTTAGAAGTCATATTAAGGCATTTTAAACCTCTGTTCGGAGAAGGTGATGGCACCCCACTCCAGTACTCTTGCCTGGAAAATCCCATAGACGGAGGAGCCTGGTGGGCTGCAGTTCATGGGGTCGCGAAGAGTAGGACATGACTCAGTGACTTTCACTTTTCACTTCATGCATTGGAGAAGGAAACGGAAACCCACTCCAGTGTTCTTGCCTGGAGAATCCCAGGGATGGCGGAGCCTGGTGGGCTGCTGTCTCTGGGGTCGCACAGAGTTGGACACGACTGAAGCGACTTAGCAGCAGCAAATCTCTGTTATAAAATACGTAACCTACATTATCTATAGTCACTTTGTTTATTAACTATTATTAGTGCTGGACTATGAAGTTTTTCAGTAGAATTTAAACATATTTGAAGTCTGTAAAAATAAAAACAGCTTTAAAATATGAAAAGAAAACCTGGAATTCACGTTAGTTTTCATTTGGATATCTGTACAGATTCACCTTATAATAACTTTATTAATTATGTAATTTCACATTCAAGACAGGTTTATTACTATGAAAGCAATATGTTGGTTAAAGTTCTTGTTTTCTAAGCATTCTTGAGTGTCCATGATGATTTAAAAAATTGTAGCCAACTGTATAATAAATTATATAGTATTAAAAGAGTCAAAATCAGTATTATACAAATTTTGCCTTTTAAGGAAAATACATGCATAATACATACTGTCATGTATTATTTAATAATTTGGAATATATGGCATATGATTGAGATTTTTTCATTTTAAAGAAACAGATGCATATTAACAAATTAAGCCAATTTGCAATTTATCAATTTTCCCATGTATGTTCTAGTTATTGTTATAGGCTCAGCTCTATAAGGCTGTGCTCACTTTTGCTTCAGCTGCCGTATGTACTGCATCCTCTATTCCATTCCTGACACATACCATTTTCAGAGTTATATTTCTAAATCAAAGACGTGGCCAGGTCACTTCCCTGCTTGAAAACCTTCAATAGCTTCGCGATGTGCGTAGGATAAATCTAGGTTCCTCAGTGTGTCTTCTTTTTTTTTTAACATGTTTTTTATTTTATTTTATTTAACTTTACAATATTGTATTGGTTTTGCCATATATCAAAATGAATCTGCCACAAGTATACATGTGTTCCCCATCTTGAACCCTCCTCCCTCCTCCCTCCCTATACCAGTGTGTCTTCTGAACCACCTGCTCTAGTCAGACCAGTCTGCACACATTTCCTTACCATTCCTGTCCCTGTCCTTGTGCTTGTGATGCTATCTGCACTTGGAAAGCTGTCTTTATTCTAATTTGTCTGACTATTCTTAACCTTTTAAATCACCTAATTCTGTGACGTTTTATTGCATTGTCTATGCCCAAAGTCATCCCTCCATTTTATTTGGTAATTAAAAATAAGTAACCCACTAAATAGGATGAAGTAATGAAAAACATAATTCTTATGCTAAAGACATAAGAATTTTGTGTCCTTTTTATTCTCCATTTGAAATTATGAGTTATCATGATTTTTTAAATTACAATAATTCAGTCAATTAAGGATTTTAAATTTGTAAATGTATTTAGTGAGAGATAAATCCTATATTTTAGTAACAGGAGGTATTCCTCCAGTGTTTTTCACTGAAAGGGATGAGTTAAAAGTCAGAAATAAATTACTCAGTTTGAAGTGTACTATTAGAATATCTATGAATTAATATATTATATCCAAAAATGACATGGGAATTATGTATTGACCATGCATGCATACTAAGTCGCTTCAGTCGTGTCCAACTCTTTGCAACCCAATGGACTGTAGCCCACCAGGTTCCTCTGTCCATGGAATTCTCCAGGCAAAAATACTAGAGTGGACCACCATGCATTCCTAGGGGATCTTCCCATCCCAGGAATCAAACCCCATACTTGGCATATTCCAGGAGGCATGCAAAATCAAACCAAGTATTCATCACAGTGACTTTCATTAATATAATGCAAGCATTCTGGGGGAAAAGCATATAGTAAAGATAATTTATTTTCCCTTTTAAAGAAACTTTTTTAAAACTTTTTATTTTGTATTGGAGTACAGCTGACTAACAATGTTGTGGTAGTTTCAGGTGTACAACAAAGCGATTCAGTTACACATATGAATTATTTTTCAAATTACTTTTTCAGTTAGGTTGTTATAGAATATTGAGCAGCGTTTCCTGTGCTGTACAGAAAGTCCTTGTTGGTTATCTGTTTTACACATATCAGTATGTACATGTCAATCCCAAGCTTCCTAACTATTCCTACACCTCACTCTTCACCTATGCTGACCATAAACTTGTGCTCTAAGTCTGTGACACTGTTTTGTAAATAAGTTCATTTGTATCAATTTTTTTTTTAGATTTGTCATATGGTATTTCTCTTTCTCTGTCTGACTTGCTTCACTCAGTATGGAAGTCTCTAGGTCCATTCATGTTGCTGAAAATGACATTATTTCATTATTTTTAATGGATCATGAATATTATATTGTATATATGCATGATATCTTTATCTATTCTTCTGTCAGTTGACATTTAGGTTGTTTCTGTCTTGTATATTGTAAACATCACTGCAAACATCACATTGGATCACATATATCCTTTCAGATCATGTTTGTTTCCAGATATAAACCCAGGAGTGGAATTGCAGGATTGTATGGTAGTATTTGATAAAATTCATCTCTGAAGCCATCTGGTCCTGGACTTTTGTTTGTTGGGAGTTTTGAAATCATAGTTTCCACTTCAGTCCTATGATTGGTCTGTTCATATTTTCTATTTCTTCCTGATTCAGTCTTGGGAAATTGTACTGTTATGACTGTTAGTATTTGCCTTATGTATTTGAAGTACTCCTATGTTGGGTACATATGTATTTATAATTTTTGTATCTTCTTCTTGGATTGATCCCTTGATCATTATGTAGTGAGTTTCTTTGTCTCTTATAATGGTATTCATTTTAAAGTCTGTTTGCCTGATATGAGCATTGCTATTTCCAGCTTTCTTTTGATTTCCATTTGCATGGAATATCTTTTCCCACTGCCCCACTTTCAGTCTTTATGTGTCCCCAAGTCTAGTCAAGGCTATGGTTTTTCCAGTAGTCATGTATGGATGTGAGAGTTGGATTGTGAAGAAACCTGAGCACTGAAGAATTGTTGCTTTTGCACTGTGGTGTTGGAAAAGGCTCTTGAGAGTCCCTTGGACTACAAGGAGATCCAACAAGTCCATTCTAAAGGAGATCAGCCCTGGGGTTTCTTTGGAAGGAATGATGCTAAAGCTGAAACTCCAGTACTTTGGCCACCTGATGCGAAGAGTTGACTCATTGCAAAAGACTCTGATGCTGGGAGGGATTGGGGGCAGGAAGAGAAGGGGACGACAGAGGATGAGATGGCTGGATGGCATCACTGACTCGATGGACGTGAGTCTGAGTGAACTCCGGGAGTTGGTGATGGACAGGGCGGCCTGGCGTGCTGCGATTAACGGGGTCGCAAAGAGTCGGACACGACTGAGCGACTGAAATGAACTGAACTAAACTGAAGTCTAAAGTGGGTCTCTTGTAAACAGCATATATAGAGGTTTTGTTTTGGTATCCATTCAGCCAGTTATATCTTTTGGTTGTAGCATTTAATCCATTTACATTTAAGGTAATTATCAATATTAAGTTCCTATTGTCATTTTCTTAATTGTTTTGGATTTATTTTTGTATGTCTTTTTGCTTCCTTTTCTTTCTTGTTCTCATCGCCTGTGGTTTTATGACCATCTTTAGTGTTGTTTGAGTTGCCTTTTCTTTTCTTTTTCTGTGTGTGTGTTTGTGTATGTGTGTGTATGTGTGCATCTATTGTAGTTTTTGGATTTGTTCCCATGAGGTTTTGATAGAGTAGTCTACATATGTACAAGGATGTTTTAAGTTGCTGGTCTCTTTCCCCACCTATAGAAGTTCCTTCATCATTTGTTGTAAAGCTGATCTGGTGATGCCGAACTATTTTAGCTTTTGCTTGTCTGTGAAACTTTTGATTTTCCTATAAAATCTGAATGAGTACCCTGCTGGGTAATGAATATTCTTGGCTGTAGGTTCTTCCCTGTCATCATTTTAAATATATCATGCCACTCCCTCTTTCCTTCAGATTTTCTGCTGAAAAATCAGCTGATAACCTTACGGGAATTCCCTACATGTTGTCATTTTTCCCTTGTTGCTTTTAATATTTTTTCATTGTCTTTAATTTTCAAATTGATTACTGTGTTTCTTGGCATGTTCTTCCTTGGATTTATCTTAACTACTTGGGACTCTCTGGGATTCCTGGACTTGGGTGACTGTTTCATCCTCCTACCATCTTGCTGTGGCTTCCTCTTTGTCTTTGAAAGTAGAGTATCTTTTTTTGGTAGGTTCCAGAATGTTTTTTGCTGATGGTTGTTTAACAGTTAGTTGTGATTTTTGTGTTTTCATAAGAAGGAAATGATCTCATATCCTACTGTTCTGCCATCTTGAGCTAATCTCATGAACTGATTCATAAAGTTCAGTGTACATTATAAATGTTAGATGAAGTTTTACACTACCTAAGAGCCTTCCTAATTATATATTTTCCTAAAAATAGAAAAGAAACCACATGTTATTTGAAAAGGGGGAATTGTTAATTTCAACAGCTTTCTATTCCCCTTCCTTTACCTTATCATCCTTCAAGTTGCTTCTCTTGCATCTTGTAAATTCTCTAAAAATTTAAGCATATTAATATCTCCTCATTTTAAAATAAGACAAAGATCAATTGGAGAGATTTAGATAGTATATTTCTTTAGGATTTCTAAAATATAAGTAATGAATGTATTTTTGCTGTCAAACAATAAATGCAGAAACACCTACTTTATTGCTTGGAATATAGAAAACATAAATTAATAATCATGGCATAGGTGCACTCTCTTCCAAAATACTATATATGTGAAGTGAATTATCATTTAAGAGAAAAATTTTATTAACCAAACTAATTTAATTTATAGGCTGAATTTTAAACTTACTAACAATAAATTCTGTATATGGATAAGCTTATCAATGATGAGGGCAATAATATTTTATTTGTATGTCATAACAGAAAGCATTTGGAACTACCATTTACATGTTTGATGGCACTGATAAGTCCCTTTATCTCTCTGAAACAATCTTTAGTGTCCCCTTCTGTAAATGGAAAAGACAAAGAAGCTGATTAGAATTAAATAAGAGGATCGACATGGTGAAAGTGTCATATGCATGAAAGATACTATATACATATTGTTCTTATTCATTTCATTATTTTTAAAATTTTGTTTTAAACTGAATTACATCTATCAGTTTCTCAATATAGTTACTAGAGTAAGCTTAAAATTTTTTGCCTCTTAAATATAAATCCATGGCAATAATTTAAAATGAATCCGTTTATCATACTGCTACTTATAAAAATGTACTCTTTAGCTACATTCACCTAGTAGTATGGATCAAAATGATTTAAAAGTATATATAGGAGAGGTATCACTGCAATTTAACTAAATTTCACACAAAATTAAAATATCCATTCTGATATTTCCAAAAATATCTTTGAAGCTTTTTTGGTAAAAATATGTAATCACAAGGAAATAGTAATCCCAATAATTGATATGTCATTATTTTGTTTTCGCATTGAAAAGCGATTTGATACATAGCCAACTTTACAAATGAAAATTATTCTTCACTAAAACATAAATTATCTTTCTATTAATTAAAACTAGTAATTGAGAAATTCTCATATTTCACTCTCCTTTGAAATTTATTGTCATTTTTTTTTTTCTGGAAGAGCTTAAGCTTTAATAATTTTACCATATCCTTAACAAAGTGAATGATTTTTAAATTGTTTTCTACTGCAGGATTATTTGTTTTGTTTATTAAGATTTGGTTTGTCATTATTTTCAGCATAGTTTTTTTCCACATGTACACATAAGCACTCTCACGAGTACATGTACACGTGCACACACAAGCACATATATGAATATGTACTCATGATGCCCTTTTGTCCACTAGCACCCGTTGCATGTTTTGCCAGGCCCAGTGCAAAATGAAAATGTTGGATCTCTTGTTCAGAATAATTAAGGATTTCAAGATGGCAACAAAAAAAGCATTAAACCAAAAGTAACACTTTTCTGTGAGGAAGTCCCAGTGTGATTGCACAGATTACACATCCATTAAGCAGGTCAGACTGTTCACACTCCCTACAGGAAAACAGTGCTATCTTCATAAGTACTTAGCCTTCATCTTCATTTTCTTTCTATTGAATCTGTTCTGAATGAGGTGGCAAAATGGTAATAAAATAATAGTTACTGCTATTAATCTTACTCTATTATTTAGTATAGCTATAAGATATACATGCATGCATGTGTGCGAAGTCACTTCAGTTGTGTCCAATTTTGCAACTTCATGGACTGGCCGCCAGGCTCCTCTGTCCATGGGATTCTCCAGGTAGGGATACTGAAGTGGTTGCCATTTCCTTCTCCAGGGGATCTTCCCGATCCAAAGATCGAACCTGTGTCTCTTATGTCTCCTGCATTGACAGGTGGGTGTTTTTTTACCACTAGCGCCACCTTTAAATCCTCAAGAGTAGAATATAGGTGGTGTTTTTATTCTCTGAACTTGGGTATAGTAAAATCAATCAATTGTCTTTGTATCCAGTTATTAAATAACTTTTCTCACTTATGAAGACTCTGAAGTGTCACACAACTAAGTAATAGGCAAGCAAAACATATCTACTATATTTCTTAAAAATAAAATACCCAAACTGTACTTATAACTTATTGTACTGACTGTCCTCTCATGGGAAGAAAAAAAATCCTTATATCTTTCTATGTAGCGTAAAGATTAAACTCTAATTGATTAACTTAAGCATATATTTCCTGAACAAATGGTTTTTGTGTACATCTGCTTTGCATCAAGAATAACCTGTCAAACATCTTTGGACTTTGGTGAAAATGGAGAAAGAGGCCCTGATACAAAATGTTATATTATAACCCTATGCAGAAGTTCAATATGAAAATGTTCAGTTCAGTTCACTTGCTCAGTCGTGTCTGACTCTTTGCGACCCCATGAATCGCAGCACGCCAGGCCTCCCTGTCCATCACCAACTCCCGGAGTTCACTCAAACTCATGTCCATCGACTCAGTGATGCCATCGAGCCATCTCATCCTCTGTTGTCCCCTTCTCCTCCTGCCTGCCCCCAATCCCTCCCAGAATCAGGGTCTTTTCCAAAGAGTCAACTCTTCGCATGAGGTGGCCAAAGTATTGGAGTTTCAGCTTCAGCATCAGTCCTTCTAATGAATATTCAGGACTGATTTCCTTCAGGATGGACTAGTTGGAGCTCCTTGCAGTCCAGGGGACTCTCAAGAGTCTTCTCCAACACCACAGTTAAAAAGCATCAATTCTTCAGCACTCAGCTTTCTTCACAGTCCAACTCTCACATCCATACATGACTACTGGAAAAACCATAGCCTTGACTAGATGGACCTTCATTGACAAAGTAATGTCTCTGCTTTTGAATATGCTATCTAAGTTGGTCATAACTTTCCTTCCAAGGAGTAAGCATCTTTTAATTTCATGGGTGCAGTCACCATCTTCAGTGATTTTGGAGCCCAAAAAATAAAGTCAGCCACTGTTTCCACTGTTTCCCCATCTATTTCCCATGAAGTGATGGGACCAGATGCCATGATCTTCATTTTCTGAATGTTGATCTTTAAGCCAACTTTTTCACTCTCCTCTTTCACTTTCATCAAGAGGCTTTTTAGTTCCTCTTCACTTTCTGCCATAAGGGTGGTGTCATCTGCATATCTGAGGTTACTACACTGTTTTATAATTTTAAAAGAATTTTACTACAAATCTGAGTCTTCTTCAATCAATTTTATATCAATCTTCCTGTGTTTGTGTTTGGGTTGTGACAGACAGCTATGGATGAGGTGAAGCTAGGAAATTAAGTGGTAACACAATCTGTCATACCTGAACTTCTCAAAAACAGAAGCATATGTCATCTTAAAAGCCTTTTTTTCCTCAGAGGAAATTATTTCTGTTTGTGTTAAGCTTGTTGATTCCATTGCTCTTCGTTTCCTTGGGACCACCCTTTATCAATTTTCTCTTTTTTCACATGTATCTTTAAAAAATTTTCACCAGCTTTCTTTGTTTTCATTTCCACTTATTCCTCAATCCACTACCACTTGCGTTCTCTACCTGAATTGCCTGAATGACTCAAATGATTTATTTTTGCCTCTTTTTTTCTTCTAATTATAAACAGATAACATGAGATCCACTTTTAACAAAAAATTAACTGTGCAGCACAGTTAATTATAAGCACAATATTGCACAACAGATCTCTAGAACTTACTTATCTTGCATAGCTGAAACTTTAAATCTATTGAACACCAACTTAATCACCCAACCCACCCCAGCCCTGACAACCACCATTCTACTTTCTGCTTCTATGGGATTAACTATTTGAAGATGCCTCATATAAGTGGAGAAGGCAATGGTTCCCCACTCCAGTACTCTTGCCTGGAAATTCCCATGGACGGAGGAACCTGGTAGGCTCCAGTCCATGAGGTTGCTAAGAGTCAGACACAACTGAGCGACTTCAGTTTCACTTTTCACTTTCATACATTGGAGAAGGAAATGGCAACCCACTCCAGTATTCTTGCCTGGAGAATCCCAGGGACAGGGGTGCTTAGTGGGCTGCCATCTATGGGGTCGCACAGAGTCGGACACGACTGAAGCGACTTAGCAGCAGCAGCATATAAGTGGAAAACATGCTCTGTTTGTCCTTCTGAGACTGGTTTATTTCACTTAGAAAAATGTTCTAAAAATTCATATAGAATATCATATATGGCAGTAGTTTCTTCTTTTTTATTCCTTGTATGTATATACCACATTTTAAAATCCACAAATCCAAATTTGTGATTGATACCATCTTGGATACTGTGAACAATGCTTCAGTGAACATGGGGATGCATATATCTCTTCAAGATCCTGAATACAGTTCTGTTAGATAAATACTCAGAAATAAGATTGATAAAATACAGAAAGATTGAGTCAAATGCTGACTTGTTCTTTTGGAGTTTTTTTTTTTTTTTTTAATTATATTAAGTACAATACAGTGTCCTTCATTTCACATTCGACTTGCACAGTATGATCATAATGAGAGCCATTTTTGAGAAAAACTGTTCAACATTTTCCCACTTTTCTCAAGGGCCTCTCAAATCTTTGAAATTCAGATATGTCTCTTCTGAAGTATCTAGTGAGTTATCATTGTTTTGCAAGACTCGCATAATTTATTTTCCAAAAAAATTGCACTAAAGGATCTAGTCACTATTCTTAAATGCATTGTAATTTTTGCATAGTAATAATGTAAGTGGTCAGCTAATTACTGAATAATTTTGTATCATGGTTATTGCTTTGTTATGTGAAGATTGTTACTGAACATTTACATACCAAGGACTTCCCTGAATAATTGGATGCAAACAGCTGTGTCTTTTGATTCACTACTTGGAAAGGATTATTTAATAAGTCTTTGAGAAGCAAACTTAATATGTATAAAATGAATGGTTAATCATTTTAAATATTAGTAGACTTTCTACTTCAGAAATGCCAGACTGACATAAGCATACTTATGGAACCCTGGACTAATCTCTCATTCCCCCTCATTCATCTGCAGCAGATAAACCAAGGTCAGGTTATATCACTGTACACTTACATTTTCATTACTGATCAGGCGATTTTTCATCTAGCTATCAATCAAAATATCATCAGAATGCAATCATCATTCTAAGAATAGAAGATGAGTTTAGACAATAATTTACATTAATAATTAATTTACTTCAGACACTAAATGTTTTAATATGCAATAAATATCTTCATGGGTGGAAATACAAGCTACAATAATGGATTCATAATCTCACTACTTGGGAAAGGTCAAAAAAAGGTTTTACTTCATTGTTATCATACTCCTTAACTGCATAAATGAAATATGCAGGTAAAATTTCCTTTAGAATAGTAGATATTAGTCCTACTGAATCAGAGTAAGTCATAACAATGTCTACATTTGGTTTTGGCATATCCAGCAGCTTTATTGTGTACCTCATCACTCCCGTTTTTATTTTTCCTCAATGACAACATAGTTTGCTGTTCAAACCAGGACACTTCTGAGAATGATATGGGATGCTATTAATAACAACAGTGACATCATAGGCATAAACTGAGATTGTCCAGGGCAAGCCAGGACTTATGCTAACCTGTGACAGTACTTTTCCCTATAAAACTTATATGCCAAGAAGTTCTATCTTTTACCTTTCAAGAAACTCTGCCTTCATCACTTTCAAGTGTCAAATACTTGTCTGTGGGCCTACCACCCTGAACACACCTGATCTCATCTGAAGTGTCAGACACAAGTAAGTAATCAAAATGTTACTTCTGAAAAGTTTTAGCAATTTTGACAGACATCTAAAGCCTTAAAGAGATGAAGAAGCTCTAATTTAGATAGTTCCAAAAGTCTTCTACAGAAGGACTGTGTCATAAATGTGGTGCTAATTAAATGCTTTATTCTCCACCCATTACTAAATTAGGTATCATGTCACGTTCTCAGGAGTTTCCAGAAATAATATGCCGTTTTATATACAGTTTTTTTTTTCTTGTTTCTACAATTGCATGTGCCTTCCCTTCAAGCAAACTGTGCTTCAAGCAAAGCTGCCCAGCAGTTCATCCAAGTAATTATTTCTGCCTTACCTCCAGTCTTACCTTGCCCCTAGATTTTAGTCCCACCGAAGCTTACCTTAAGTTTCCTAAAAATGAGGACAAGAGGTAAATATTTAACAATATTAAAGTACTTTCAAAACATCTTAAAGAGAAAACAATTAAAATGTGAAAGTAAATTTTTGCAAAAGTGATTCAGCTATTTCTATGAGCCCATTAGATGAAAAAGCTTTAATTTCTGTCAGGGCAGTAGTTGCTGGCATGAATCCAGAGATTTCCTTCTATTCTTCACTGACAAAAATTCACTCATTCATTTATTTATTCATTTGCCTATTTATTCAATAGAGTTCACTGTAGTCAAGCACTACACTAGAAATACAAACTCTAAGACTATCTGAAATTATCTCACAGCCCAGCAGGGGAGATAATAAATACATAATGTTTAATTAACAATATTACAGAGTTAACCAAAACTCTACAGAACACTGAAGAGAAGGAAATCAAAGAACACCAAAAAGGCAAAGCTTCAGAGAGTTCATAGATCAGTGGAATCCTGAAGTGTGAGTACATTTACCAAGCAAATGGACAGAAGTACAGAGAATGCAGTGTTCAGGAGGCAACAGCAGGTCATATGACTAGAGTCCCAAGAACCACGACATGGGACCTGTTAGAGACATAGGTCAGAGTGTGAATGGTCCTGAAAAACACAGGAAGAGGGCTCTAGCTAAGACTTACCAGGGTTTAACAAAAGCATTTATGAAGAAAACTAATTTTGTTAGCAGTGTATGAAAACATTTCTAGAAATATGGAGAAAAATGTTGAGGACCTAAGAGAAATCTGTCAATGACAAAGAGTTAGCATTTAACTCATCCAAAAGCAATGAGAGCATTTATTCATTCATTCTACATATATTGTATGCTTATATGTCAATATTATGCTAGCTGATGGGCTTCCAAACATAAACTAGCTACTGGGATATAATTTAAACAGAAGAGGACTTGAACACAGTCTGTTTTCATAAAATTGTAAATTGAGATATGGTCTCAGTTTCCTGTGTAACCTTGTTCTTAAGGTATATAATTTAAAATTTTAGATTTCAATGGTGCATAGATGAAGATTTGTGTTAAACTTATACATCTTAGCTCACAACTAACTCCTGCCCAAGGAGTCAAAGCTGGATGATAAATCAATAAAAACAGCAAAAAACATAATGTTGTTCTTGGCAGGTTTCTCCACAAGGTGAGTGAGAGTGTGACGATAATCAATATTAGAGTGGCTGTGCCTGAAACATATATTTTCCTAAAATGTCTTTGACCTAATAGACCCAGACCTCTCATTCAAGGAGAGAGCTGACCATAAGTTCTGAACACATTTTAGCCACCTGCAGGTTGCAAGTATTGGTTTACATGTTCTCTCCTCCACCTGTGCTATGTGCTGGTTGTCAGCAAAAATTGTGTCTTTCTTTACCTTTGTATAAAGTCTAGCACACAATACTCGAACATAAATTTGTAAAATATTTGTCAAGAAAAATTAAGATAAATGGATAGCTGAGATATGAATACCAAATACTTTCAATTGTAATAAAATTTACATGGGAAATTCTAATCAAAAACCTTTTTCATTATTAATAAGATCAGACCCCCCCACCATTGGAATTTAATATACTCAAGTTGTTTGTTTCCTGGATTCTTTGGGGGGCAAGAAAGGCCAAATTTACACCTGGTTTTCTCCTCCACTCACATTGTGCTTTACTAACTTTTCTATAATTTTCTATAGATTTGTTTCTTTTAATTATCAGCTGGCCTTAAATAACCATTATCTAAGACAGCTCATATGTAACTGTTAAGTAGGACAAGCCAGATATGTAATTAGTATGTTTTTATAGAAACTATTTTTATTTTTTATTTGAGTGTGTATGTATATATATAATTTCAATCTATGTATTTTAAATTTATGTATATTCTCTGCTGGGCTTTCCTGGTGGCTCAGTGGTAAAGAATCCAATTGCAATGCAAGAGATATGGGCTCCATCCCTGGGTCAGGAAAATTCACTGGAGAAGGAAATGGCAACTTACTGTAATATTCTTCCCTGGGAAATCCCATGGACAGAGGAACCTGGTGGGCTACAGTCCATGGGGTCTCAAAGATTTGGACGTATCAGACTAAAACAGCAACAAACAATATTCTCTGCCACCACCAGAGGGACTTTCAAAACAAGATACAAAGGACTGTCCACTTAACCCTTTCTTCTTCTTCCCATTTCTATAAATTTAGGGACCTTTCACAGTATAGCCATTTGCTTGGAAACTTTAAAAAGTACAGAATGATGAATATGATAAAGGGAAATGTTTTACTAATATTTTCTCCTATGAATTAATTATATCCTTAAGAATTTCATGTTTTGGCATTTGTGAAATATGTTTTTGTTTATTTGGTTGCATTGGATCTTAGTTGCAGCATGTGGGATCTTCTTTGAGTCATGTAGAATCTTTCCTTGTGGCACATGGAGTCTCTAGTTGCGGCACATGGGCTCTAGAGTGCACCAGCTTCAGCAGTTGGTCATGTGGGTTTAGTTGCGCTGTGACATATGGGCTCTTAGTTCCCTGACCAGGGATCAAACCCTTGTCCCTTGCCTTGCAAGGCACATTCTTAACCACTGGGTCACTAGGGAAGTCCCTGGCATTTATTCTTGTTTAGTACTTAACAGTTATAATTTATTAAAATATTTATGTATCAGAATTCTCTTCACTAGATGGTAAACTGCTTTAGACCATCTTCTATTCTTTATTCCTGGTATATTATCTCACAAAGCACTGGTGAATGAATTATTTTCTGCTATTCATATTTTAAAATAGTTAACTACTTCCTCTGAATCAAACAATGTCCACATATGACATTGATTTTGTGGGGAAAATATGTTTAAAGGGCGAAAATCATTTAGAAAAATTGAGTATCACTCACACTATGACTTATTGCTCTTAAAGTATCAAATCTTCAGAGTTTATAATTTAAACATAAAATATTTAATATTAAAGGAAAAAAAATAGTGATATATCAGTGCAACTTTGAATGTGCATTCATTATACTTTGAATAATGATCATTTTTAAAAGTTTATTGAGCATTCTGTTAAACATGCTTCTAAGTGTTTTGCATGGAAATCTTTTCAATAAATCATTTTAAAAAAGCTTTGTGAATTCAGATCTGACTACAATAACTAATGTTTTATCATTTCCTTGATCAAATAACTCACTAAATCATTTATTTCTAAATAGCAGTTTCAATTCTTATGCATAAATCTTTTTTCTTTTTAAATTTTAAAGTGATAATAACATTCCAAACACTTAAAAATTTCATGACCATCTGAATTATTTTTTTCCAATTTACTAGTATTTAACATAACCTTAACCCATACCTACTACATCCACCTGCTGTCCCCCATTATCCCCCTTTACTTCCTTTTCTTCACCTTAAAATATTTATATTATAGAAGCTATATATGTATGTGTGTGTGCATAGTATATATAATATTTATTTCTCTCTCTTCTCTGTCTCCTCTTTTCCTCCCTCTTATTCTTTCAGGAATTTTAGGTTATATACATATATTATTTTCTCTTAAACTATAAATTATAACGTTAATTTATTTGATCCATTCTTTGATTCCCAAGTGACCACCTTGCATTTGCTTAAGTTTTTTTCCTAAGGTCTTTTAGCTCATTTGTTTTACTCTTCAGTACAAGGTCTTTGTAGCTCCTTCGAGGTTTTCAGTAACTTGGCAGTCTTCCAGGTAGCCTCCCTGTACCTGTTAGTCGCTCAATCGTGTCGGACTCTTTGCGACCCCATGGACTGTAGCCTGCCAGGCTCCTCTGTCTGTGGAATTCTCCAGGCAAGAGAACTGGAGTGGGTTGCCATTTCTTTCTCCAGGGTGTCTTTCTGACCCAGACATTGGACCCTGGTCTCCTGTGTCTCCTGCATTGCAGGCAGATTCTTTACTCTCTGAGCCACCAGGGAAACCCTAGACAATATAAAAAAAAAAAAAAAAACTCCTGGAGGAATAATAGTGATGAAATGCCTACACTGTTTATGCATCTTCTCATGTCCATAGTATTCTGGAGAAATTAATTAAGCCTCACAGCACCCCTCTAAGGTGTTTCTATTATCTGGACTTTTACATGTACAAATCTCAACATGGACACCTTTTGCCCAAAGTCAAAGAAAAGTGTTAATTTCATATTAGGATTAGCATTTAATTATTATTGTTTAAAGTCAGTATTTTTCCTGTGTATCTCTCACTGTTCTCTCTCTCAATCTTTTTCATTTCTTTCTCTGAATAAAACTAACATAGTCTCATTATCACATGATGAAAAGTCTTTTCTTAATATATTTACAAAAGTAGTAAATACATATATTCTAAGAATGTTTAATTCAATAACATTGTAATTTACAAATCAATTACCATTTTATTCCTTTCTCTAGTTTTACTTATTAAAAGTGTTCAACATTATTTTTGCATTACTAAAATGCATCCTTAATTTAATTGTGTGGTCTATATTTAAAAATACTAATGGCAGTATTCATTATTAAGGTTTTATTGATATTAATGGATACTTCTTTATGAAAGGCCACTTCAGGTTTACTTAAAAAATAACTAACAGCACTTTGTGAAAAGCTACATATTCAAATTCAAACATATTTAGCTAAAATATAAATAGAAAAAATATTTCAAATTGTGAAATAAAGTATGCATCAATCTAATGACCTATTTAATTTGGAGTGGCACAATTACCTCTTCTTTTAAAAAAATTTATTTTGTAATAAAAAATTATATTTTTGCTGAATAGGGGGAAGGATGGTCATGTATTGTTTGAGTAAGAACCATTATTATTTTATTAGGACATAATATTGTTTGTTCCATAGTAGGGAAGTGGAGTCCTCCTTCTTGAAGGCTAGTTAATGACACTGAATATCTCAAACACGTTTTTAACTGATAAAGGATAAAATAAAAATTATCAGATATTTTAGAAATGCATATTGAAAGGAATACAATCCTTTACTTGATCAAGTGTGAGTTAAGATAAAATATATTTTCTTTTAATATGCAGTTAGTTTATTGTAAGATAAAAAATTGAAAGTTCTTACTAACCACATATAAGGTTATATCAACAAGTTTTAATATCTTTTGATGGCCAAACCTTACAGAGTTAATCTTTGCTATCCTAAGTAAAGATTGAATTAAAATAATTTGTGAAAATTATTGCTTTATATACAGACCTTCTAAAGTAAATCTATTGGGACAATATCTATTCTTGGTTAATGTCATCCCAAATTAATCTGATTGAAAGAAGAAAGAAAGTGAAGTAGCTCAGTCGTGTCTGACTCTTTATGACCACATAGACTGTGGCTGCCCACCAGACTTCTCTGTCCATGCGATTTTCCAGGCAAGAATTCTGGAGTGGGTTGCCATTTCCTTCTCTAATTGAATAAGTACACAAATGGAAAAGGAACAAAATCATTAAAATTAGTGAAAACTAGCCACTATCATTATATAACTTCCCCACTCCCTTTCCATCTTAGTTAAGAGGGAGAATTTAGCCGGCTTTGAGGCTCTCTCTGTGTTAAAATGGGCTTCCCTGATAGCTCAGCTGATAAAGAATTTGCCTGCAATTCAGGAGACCCCGGTTCCATTCCTGGGTTGGGAAGATCCACTGAAGAAGGGATGGGCTACCCAAAATCCAGCTGCAATGAGGGACACCTGGGTTTGATCCCTGGGTTGGGAAGATTCCCCTGGAGAAGGAAAGGGCTACTCACTCCAGTATTCTTGCCTGGAGAATCCCATGGACAGAGGAGGAGCCTGGCAGTCTACTGTCCATGGTGTCATCAGAGTCAGATAGGACTTAGCAACGTTCACTTTCACTTTCTGTGTTAAATTAGTTTCTGCTAATACAGCTTTATATTCTGCATCATAATAACAAAAGAATAATGAATCAATCCTCTCATATTTCTGTTGCAGTTATGAATTCAAGAAGTTAGCTGAAACATCAATGCCACCTGATAAAAGATGAGCAGTATTTCTATTGTTTCTCCTAATGTTATCACTCCACAAAAAAAAAAAAATCTGTGAGATTAATCTACATGACTAGACTTCCTCTGCACTGACCATGAGTCAGAATTATAGTGGTATTGGCTAAAAGACAAGAAAACATCCCAAATGCATTCATGCTTGTCTTGTGAATTAATATCTGTGACATCATGGACAAGATCTAAACACATTTTCAAGACATAGTCCTATTAGTTCTTGAAAAGCACTGACTCCTACTCTTGATATCTATTAATATCGTTCAAGATTGACAATTTTCTTTCAATTATCTGACTTGTGAATTTACTTTATATTATGTAACTACCTTTAATTTTGATAATTTAATTCATCTCAATGAACAAATGCTCATTGAGCATATTACTGCAAATTGTTACCTGAGAAAATAAGGCAGGTATATTTTTCTAAAACAAAAATCCCTAGTGAAGGTGGCTTAACAAGCTATGAGAAAAGCTGTGGCAAATGCAATAAGGATTGGAATTTTATATTACCTTGGTTAACCAGCAACAAGAAAACAACTTATTTTTTTCTTTTACCAGAAAAATGGGTTTATTTGCAAAGAATTACAATTTGGTAAACCAAAGGCAAGCATCAGGTAAGTCTGATAAAACAAAGTAGAGGAAGCTCTTTTACAGAGAAGGGTAGATTGTGAGGGACTATTCTAAACAAGTTCACTGGAGAACACTGAGTTCAAAATACAGTGACTTTTCATTGGCTGAGTTATGACAGCCTCTCATTGGCTGAGCTGCTGCCAGACAAAGATAAAATCTTTTTTCTGCTAGTAGTCAGATAGTGTCACTGACTGCCAGAGATATAAGGTACATTATCTTCTTGTTGGTATCGGTATTAAATTCTAGTGGTACACATGTGAGAAGTCCCCCTTCTGGCCTTCCAACTCCATTTTAGTGAGATTTCCTAGTAAGCAGCAGATTATAGAAAGTTTTCAAAATCCAGTTGTAGACGTGTACTTGAACAGCTGCAAAATAATATTATAACCAGTAAAGATTACAAAGATGCATTAACAAAAATGTTTAAAATTTGTCAAAAATGTTCTTCTGTAAGTATTGTTATTCTTAATTTGTAAGTCTTCAATGGTAAGTGCTATCTAACACATAAACTCATGCTGATGGAAGATGAAGCATTAGCTATAGGAAACTAAAATTTGTATTCATATAATCCAATACAGATGTAGAATTCATAATAGAGCACAACTTTCTGACAAATATCCTGTGCTATTTTACGTCATGCCCATTGTATGACTTTTCTCAGTGGCTTATTATTTTTTTTTTTTGGCTGTCATCTGTAAATGCAGTCATGATAGAAATTCAGTAACTCAGGAGAACTTGAAGCACTTACTTCACTTTTAGAATAAATTAATCCTCTTTAAATGAGATGACCAGCGACACTTATGTGGCAATCCAAGACAGTAATATCAGGTCTCTGTAATAAGTACATTCTATTTCATGTCACAAAGAAAAATAATAATGCTACCCCAATGAGATTAATTCAAAGACAGGGGTTTATTTACTTATTTATTTATTTATCCCTGAACAGCTAAATGATTAAGGGGTCAGATAAATTTTGATTTGGTGTTTGAGTTTCTGAATAGAAGTTGCTCCTCTCCCTTTGTTCCTTGTTTTCATTTCCTTGGTGTCACCTCCATCCTTAGATATTTTTACCCTTGTAGTTTTAAGAGCATTGCCAGCAGTTTCCTGTGCTAAGCCTGTCCAGATTTATTTCCAATGGGAAATAACACACTCATTTTCTCAGTTCAAAGACAAACTCTTGATTTAGCTTGTTTTCTTAACTTGTGGCGTGAGCCCATCACTGAACCTGACAAAGGTAACAGTACTGATTTGATTTAGTCCTATTAGGAAGTCCACATCTAGATTTAGGGGGCGAGGAATGAAGTGCAGTCAGCTTTACTTAAATACTATGAACAAGTTGATAAGAGCTGATTTTCCCATATCAACATCAGAATATCTTTAAAAAAAAAATCCTGGGGCAAATAATGCTAAGGAGATTTTTAGAAAAGCCAAAATAAGAACAAATATCTATTCCACCTTTCATTATAATATCCACTGAAAAATCAAACTTCAGAATGTATAATTCTCAAACCACTATAAACTCTATAATTAAATGTGTATTACAAACCTAAATGAAGATGACCCATATTAAACTCTTAATATTTCATTTCCTTTACTTCCTCTCAACCATCTTTTGTCATCATGCTGCTTCTTCAATCACATGCTGCTACTGCTGCTAAGTTGCGTCAATCGTGTCCGACTCTGTGCAACCCCATAGAGGGCAGCCCACCAGGCTCCTCCGTCCCTGGGATTTTCCAGGCAAGAATACTGGAGTGGGTTTCCATTTCTTTCTCCAGTGCATGAAAGTGAAAAGTGAAAGTGAAGTCACTCATTCATGTCCGACTCCTTGTGACCCCATGGACTGTAGCCCACCAGGCTCTTCCGTCCGTGGGATTTCCCAGGCAAGAGTACTGGAGTGGGTTGCCATTGCCTTCTCCGATTACATAGGAAATTATATTATTTCTTATCCCACTAATTATATTTCTTGTGGCATTTCTACTGCAATGACCCTATTTCCTCCTTTCTAGTTTTCTTATTTTAACACTTCAGAAGAAGTAAAATCACAGTTTGTTGAGAAATCCAATTTATTTCCCTATGATTCTTTTACTATTCATCATCACTCTCTCATTTTTTGTTTTCATTTTAGATTCCAGTTTAGTCCTTTTTTATAACTAATTTCTTGAGGACGCCATTAAATTGCCTTCTTTACTTCTCATTCATTCTATAGTGGGCTTCCCTGGTGACTCAATGGTAAAGAATCTGCCTGTCAATGCAGGAAATGCGGGTTCAATCTCTGGGTCGGGAAGAGCCCCAGAGAAGAAAATGGCAGCCCACTCCAGTATTCTGGCCTGGGAAATCCCATGGACAGAGAAGTCTGGTGGGCTAGTCCATGAGGTCACAAAAGAGTTGAACATGCCATGACTTAGAGACTAAATAGCAACAATAATTTTGTAGTATCATATTCATCTAGAAACATTCCAGTCATGGTTGAAAGCAAATATCCTCTTTCCCAACAACGTGACCAAGTAAATGTATTGCATGTTCATAACTATGCAACCCAAACGTTAATTTAATATTATAGCATGATGCATTTCACTTGTATATTAGTTTATTTTGGATACAAGTTTCCTAGTGTGACAAATTGCCACAAATTTGGTGGCTTAAAAGAATACAGATTTATTCACTCGGTTCTGGTGGCAAAAAGTCTGAAATCTAGAAGGGCTATACTACCTTCAGGGGCTTTATAAAGAGGATACTCTGTCCCTTCTCTCATTCAGCTTCTATTGACTGTTGCAGATTGTCTAAACTATGGCCACCTCACTTCACATTCTGCCTTCATCTTCACATTGCTTTCTCATGTGTGTGTCTTATTTCCCATTGCCTCTATCTTACAGGGACACTTATGGTGTCATGTAGGACCCACCCAGATAATCTTCTCAAAGTCTTTAATTTAATTATGACTGCATATATATACTCTTCCCAAATAAGGTATTGATTACAAGTTCCAAAGATTTGGATAGCTTTTTTTGGGGGGGGGGTGGTGAGAGATTTGGGGGTCCTACCACAAATAAGTTCTTTCATTCTAGCTCCCTAAGACCACTGTTTTATAACTAAAGTTTCAGACTCCTCACATGCATTCTTCAACCTCCAAATACCATTTGATAATCTAATTTGTGGGGAAAGATTGAAGGCTAAAGGAGAAAGGGGAGACAGAAGGTGAGATGGTTAAATAGGATCATGGACTCAATGGACATGAATTTGAGCAAACTCTGGGAGATAGTGAAGGACAGAGGAGCCTGGCATGCTGCGGTCCATGGGGTTGCAAAGAGTTGGACATGACTTAGTGATGGAACAACAACAATCTAATCTCATATGCCCTTAGAAGCAGTTAATCACAAACAGTTATTCAGAAACTAGAAGCAGTTAGTCAGAAACAGCTTCCGGACACCATATCTACTCTCTCATCTCTCATTCCTGTGAAGTGAAAGAATGCCTGTACTCCCAAGTCCCAAGTTAAAGGCTGGTTAGTGCCTGTTCTTGTGCTCTGGATCCCTTGCCTTCCCACCTTCCCAATTCTGTACTCTTAGTAACTGTTAGCAGGAATATAATTTGACCAAATAAGTAAACAAATGTATTTTGCCAATACAACAGAGAAACCAAAATTTTAATAACTTTTAGCTCTGTACTTTACTTCTAAGAATCTGTCCAGCAGAAATATTCAGTTTTGCAAAAATAAATATATGAACCTATTCTTCAAAACATTATTTATACTGTATAAAAAACAAACATCTGAATTCCCTCAGTTTGGAAATATTTAATAATTAAATATAGATGAAGGGCAATTTTAAAAAGTATCAGGAGATTTCGTACATATAAACGTGGATGCTACTGCTTAGTCACTTCAGTTGTGTCCGAACTCTGTGCGACCCCAGAGACGGCAGCCCACCAGGCTCCCCCGTCCCTGGGATTCTCCAGGCAAGAACACTGGAGTGGGTTGCCATTTCCTTCTCCAGTGCGTGAAAAGTGAAAGTGAAGTCGCTCAGTCGTGTCCGACTCTTAGCGACCCCACAGACTGCAGCCTTTTAGGCTCCTCGGTCCATGGGATTTTCCAGGCAAGAGTACTGGAGTGCGGTGCCATTGCCTTCTCCGATAAACATGGATGAATGTTCATAATTTTGTAAAGAATCAAACAAGTAGCAATAGCTTCTTATAGCATGATATCATTCCTGTTCCAAACAAAAGGAAAACAAAAAAATTATATATATACACATAGGGCAATATCTGAAGGAGTTAAACAGTGTTTATAGTGCTCATTCATACTGAACGGAAATGTAAAATGGGTTTGACTGTGGACATACCTGTTTTCTTTCATTTTTAACTATGAACTCCCATTGACTGATATATATGTATTGTATTTTAATTTTTGTTATTTTTAATTATTATAAACAGAAATACATCCAACTCAAATAGTCTTTGTTCACTATTTTGGAACTTTATAGTATCTCTTTTTCACTGTTCAATTTCCAAAGTCATTCATCTAATAAATTCACTTTTACTGTTTGGTTGTCATAATCAGTTTATTGTCTTGAGAGCACTTTATCTAATCTTAATGGAGGGGAATTAGGACTGAAGCTAACAAAATTTAATGCTTCCAAATGATCTGCATTTTCTATCACATGACTGTGCCAATTAACTGTAGTATTAATGCCTTTTGCCTTTTTCATGATAAATAACAGGAAAATACTTGTCAGAAAAGGAAATTAGCACTGCACCAGATAATTATAAGTTGATGCCAACACAAAAGTTTACAGTCTGGAAAATATGACAAATCAGATTCTCAATACTAAGATTTAATTATCTGACTTTTTAAATATCACTTTTATAGTTAATGAAATGACTTCACATATAGTGAACCCACATTTTAAACATTTAAAAATATCGTTTAGAATCCAATTGTATTTCACCATTACATTTCCTTTTGAATAAGATTTTACTTTCAGAAAAGTAATATATCAATAAGATAGGTTAATGTTATAGAATCAATCCTAGATCTTAAAAATCATATGTTGTAAAATAATTGATCGTATACACTGCTGTTAGTGTAAAAATGGAAATGATTACATTTTCATTCTATCATTTTTAATTATATATTGGCTGATGGTAAGAATTTTTAAAAAGCCGATTTTCAAAGTAGGGAAGAAAATTATGCCATTTCTACTGAAGTCATGCAGAATCTTGAAGCAGTATATACCCCTCTCCAGGAATAGTCCTTGGAGTTTAAATGCTCAATCATCCCCTTTGTTCATTTAATTCAATAGAAAATATCTTGTTCACATGCTAAACAGATTTGGAAAGAAGCCACAGAAGATTATGATTACTCAATAAAAGAGAGCCTTTGTGTTTATGTTACTTAGCTCATAATCTCATATCTGTAGCACTACAACCAATTATTTATATTCAGTTGGTGGAAAATCAGATGCAGTCCACAATGTATCTCTGACAAATTGTTTCTGGGGATTTTATATACAGCTCTAATACAGTATATGAAAAACTCACTGTGAATAAAATGGTTCTTCAAAGTAATTATATATTTTTATAGTTTTGGCATGGATTCAGTATATATTTTGAATTAAGAAAACTACAGATTGAACAGCATGTGAGACTTCTTAATAATATCTGTATCATTTTAGTTTGGAAATACTACCTGAAGAACAATGCCAAACCAATTAGTCTAAGTAGTGCAGCCATTTTATTTCTTTATTGGGTCATAACTAAAGTTAAGGAATAAAGTGAGTTTTAATCAGCCATTTTCTCTTGAATTTTATCTTCATTTGTTCTTGTCTGTATCCATTTGATGTAGCATAATTTTGTTGCCTAGTGTTGTTAGTTAAGTATTAAAGTTATGAAGTGAAGTCGCTCAGTCATGTCCGACTCTTTGAGACCCCATGGACTGTAGCCTACCAGGCTTCTCAGACCATGGGATTTTCCAGGCAAGAGTACTGGAGTGGGTTGCCATTTCCTTCTCCAGGGGATCTTCCTAACCCAGGGCTCGAACCCAGGTCTCCCGCATTGTAGGCAGACGCTTTACCCTCTGAGTCACCAGGGAAGCCCATTAAAGTTACATCACATATCAATTATCAAATCATGCTTCTCTCTGTACCTTCAGCTTTTAGTTAACATGAGGGATCTATAATGTTTGAATTATCTTCCATTGCTTTATTGTCTTATCTATGCAAATAAATGTACGAGATAAAGGAGATTTCAAAATAGTAAAGATTAAAATCCTGCTGGTTGGATAAGCAATGCTTCCTCTTCCAAAACACAACATGAATCTAAACTCCACAGCAAATCAATTAGGTTCAGGTTGTGTTTTGGAAGAGGAAGCATTGCTTACCCAACCAGCAAGATTTTAGTCTTTATTATTTTGAAACCCATCATGTATGAAATGAGTTGCCAGTCCAGGTTCGATGCACAATACTGGATGCTTGGGGCTAATGCACTGGGACGACCCAGAGGGATGGTATGGGGAGGGAGGAGGGAGGAGGGTTCAGGATGGGGAACACATGTATACCTGTGGCGGATTCATTTTGATATTTGGCAAAACTAATATAATTTTGTAAAGTTTAAAAATAAAATAAAATTTAAAAAAATAAAAAATAAAATAAAAAAAAAGAAAGAAACAGCCTACCAATGCCAGAGATTGGAGTTTGATCCTTGGGTTGAAAGATCCCCTGGAGAAGGAAATGGCAACATGTTCCAGTATTCTTGCCTGGGAAATCCCACAGACAGAGGATCCTGGTGGGCTACAGTTCCTGAGGTCACAAAAAAGTCAGGAACATGACTGAGCAACTAAATAACATACTGTACACATGCACAAGGCACTCTACTCAGTGTTACACTTACAAAGTTAAGCAACACTGTCTTTATAACTTATCCAACTACCTCCCTATCTTAGTCTGTTTGGGCTGTTATAACAAAAATATACAATGGGGAGCTTATAAACCATAGAAATTTATTCCTCACAGACCTGGAAGCTGCAAAGTCTAAGATCAGGGCACAAAGTAGATGCTTGTGAGAGCCTTTTTTCTGGGTTGTAAACTGCTGACTTCTATATGTCCTCACATGGGCAGAAAGACAATGCAGCTCTCTGGAGTCTTTTATAAGGAGATTGATACTGTTCCTGAATGCTTTGTTCTCATCAGTTAATCACTTCTCAGAGGTTCCTCCTCCTAATACCATCACTTATTTTTTTTTTCAATTTTAATCCTAGGATGGATTTTTAATTTTTCAAATTAATTTTTTGGAATATAGTTGTATTGCAATGTTGTGTTAGTTTCAAGTGTAAAGCAAAGTGAATTCTTCATACATATACATATATCAACTCTTTCTTAGATTATTTTCCCATTTAAGTCATTTAAGTGTATTGAGCAGAGTTCCCTGTGCTATCCAGTAAGTCCTTATTACTTATCTACTTTATATATAGAAGTGGGTTTATGCTATTCCCATCTCCCAATTTATCAATCCCCTTCTTATCCCTTGTAACCATAAGTCTGTTTTCTACATCTGTAACCTTATTTCAGTTTTATAGGTAAGTTCATCTTTGTCTTTTTAGATTTCACATATAAGCAATACTGGGGCTTCCTTGGTGGCTCAGACAGTAAAGAATTTGCCTTCAATGGAGAAAATCCAGGTTCAGTCCCTGGGTCAGGAAGATCCCTTGGAAGAGGGTATGGAAACCTACTCCAGTATTCTTACCTGGAGAATTCCATAGACAGAGGAGCCCAGTAGACTACAGTCCATGGAGCCACAAGTGACCAACACACACATACACACATAAAGCTATATTATCTGATATTTGTTTTTCTCTATCTGACTTACTTCACTCAGTATGACAATCTCTAGGTCCATCCATGTTGCTGCAAATGGCATTATTTTTTTCTTTTTTATGGCTGAGTAATGTTCCACTGTATATATGTACCACATCTTGTTGATCCATTCCTCTGTTGATTAACATTTAGGTCAATTTCATGTTCTGTCTATTGTAAATAGTGCTGCAGTAAATATTGGGATGCATACAACTTTTCAAATTATGGTGTTCCTCACATATCCTGGTGGGTTACAATTCATGAAGTTGCAGAGTCAGATGCAACTGAGTGACTAACATTTTCACTTTTTACTTTCCAGATATATGCCCAGAATTGCTAGGTCATATGCTTCCTCTATTCTTAGCTTTTTAAAGAACCTCCATACTGTTCTCCATTAGTCGCTATACAATATACATTCCCATTAACACTGTAGAAGAGTTCCCTTTTCTCCATACCCTCTCCAACATTTGTTGTATGTAGATTTTTTTTTTGATGATGACCAAGGGGCTTCCCAGGTGGTGCTGGTGGTAAAGAATGCACCTGCCAGTGCAGGAGATGTAAGAGACATGGGTTTGATCTCTGGTTTGGGAAGATCCCCCGGGGGAGGGCATGGAAACCCACTCCAGTATTCTTGCCTGGAGAATCCCATGGACAGAGGAGCCTGACAAGCTATGGTCCATTAGAGTCACAAAGGGTTGGACATGATTGAAGCGACTCAGCAGGCATGCATATTCTGACTGGAGTGAAGAGATGACTCATTGTACTTTTTATTTGCATTTCTCTAAAAATTAGTTATTGAGCATTTTTCCATATGCTTTTTAGCCATCTATTTGTCTTCTTTAGCGATATGGCTATTTAGATCTTCCACACATTTTTTGATTGGGTTGTTTGTCTTATTGATATTGAGCTACATGAGCTGTTTGCACATTTTGGAGACTAGTCTCTTGTTGGTTGCTTCATTTGCAAGTATTTTCTCCTATTCTGAGGGTTATCTTTTCATTTTGTTTATGATTTTTTGTTTTTACACAAAAGCTTTTAAGTTTAATCAGGTTTCATTTGTTTAATTTGTTTTCATTTTCATTACTCTAGGAAGTGGATTGAAAAAAAGGCCTTTCTATGATTTATGTCAGAGAGTATTTTGTATATATTGTATATATTTCCTCTGAGAGTATTACAGTATCCAGGCTTACATTTAGGTTTATGATCCATTTTCAGTTTATCTTTGTGTATGGTGTTAGGGAGTGTTCCAATTTCATTCTTTTACAGTTTTCCAGTTTTCCCAGCACCACGTACTGAAGAAACTGTCTTTTCTCCATTTTATATGCTTACTTCCTTTGTCACAGATTAGATGATCATAGGTGTATAGCTTTATCTCTGGATTTTCTATCCCTTTCCATTGATCTATTAATATATTTCTTTTTTGTGCCAGAACTATACTGTCTTGATTACTGTAGCTTTGTAGTATAGTCTGAAATCAAGGAGGCTGATTCTTCCAGCTCTGTTTTTCTTTTTCAGTATTGCTTGGGATATTCATGGTCATTTGTGTTTCCATACAAATTGTAAATTTTTTTGTTACAATTTTTTGAAAAACACCATTGGTAACTTCATAGTGTTTGCATTGAATCTGTAGGTTGCTTTGGATAGTATATTAATTTTCACAATATTAATTCTTCCAATGCAAGAACATGATGTATCTCTCCATCTGATTATACCATCTTTTATTTCTTTTATCAGAGTCTTGTAGTTTTCTGAGTATAAGTCTTTTGTCTCCTTAGGTAGGTTTATTCCTAGATATTTTATTTTATTTTTTTTGATGTGATGGGAAATGGACTTGTTTCCTAGATTTCTCTTTCTGATCTTTCATTGTTAGTGTATAGGAATGCAAGAGATTTATGCATATTAATTTTGTATCCTGCAACTTTCCCAAATTCATTGATGAACTCTGGTAATTATCTGGTAACATCTTTCCATCTCTTTCAAGATTCAGATTAAACATGAATTTTGTGAGAAAATAAACATTTAGACTATGGTTTCCTTCCTGCTTTCCCATTGCTTTCTCTGCTCTTTGTAAATTATTTCGATTATTTGTGCAAATCATTATCATTGGCTAAATGATAATAATGTATTGTAAGCCTAGGAGGAAGTAGAAGTGATATACTAGTTAATATCATTGTCCTAATCGATCTAAACAATAATTATATAATACTGCTAACATCTCTTAACAGGTATTAGTGGCCTGCCTGCTCACAACAGACATATACAGGTTGCAGTTTCATTTTTTTCCTCCTTTCATGTCTAAATATAATTTCGCTAGTTAAAATTTAATAAGAAATAAGCATTTTATGAAATAAAATCAAATTAATTCAAACTTACATAATAGCTATTTGGAAAGAAATGCTTTGAAGTATTTTGTCTTTGTTCTAAATTAGGTATAAAATTTTGAGGTACTAATATCTTGTTGTTACAAAAGCAAATAAAAGTAGTTGCTGATCAGTTCATTTTAATATATACAAAAATGTATTTCAGTTATGTTAGAAACTAGTTTGTATAAATATATTGTGCAAAAATGATTTGGATTTTATGGATTTAGATTTAATCAGCTTCCGTTTGAACTACTATTGGATGAGTTAAGAAACTACATAACATTCACATGCATCCCATTAGAGTTCATCTTATTTTGATGACCTTAATTATATGTCCTATCCACAACCAGATCTACACAGATATCAAAAATTTTACTTTTTTACAGTGCCTTCCTGACTGTTAGTATAAATTAAATACCAATGCTTCTACCTAAAGTCAGTCCTTTTACTAGTAACCTAAATCCCACTGTTTCTAACTTACTCCAGAACATTGCTCCAGCCAGTCTCCCCTCTTTCTCCTGCATAATAAAAGTTTTTATCTCTACGAGATCATTCTCATGATTGTACGAACATGGATTTATTTTCTCTTCATAAAAAAGGAAAAAAGAAAAAACTTTGATTCTGCTTCACGTGCTGCCTATTACCCATATCTTTGTTTCTCTTTGCTGCAAAATTTAACAGTTTGTCCTTCTTCCTTATCTTTGATTTGCCTCTTCTCAGTCTCTTAAATCTGTTGTTTCAAACAGGTTTTCACTACATACTAAAGTTTCTCTGGTTAAAGTCAAAAATATTCTCCACATTGCTAAATTTAATAGTGGATTTTATGTACATATTGTTGGGGGATGGTATTTCTACCCCTACTCCTCTTTGAGTTCTTTTGTCTGAATTAATAACAAAATTGACACAAGACCGATTAACAGGAGAAAAAGAAACGCACCTTAATTTGTGCACACAGATGTCTCATAGAAATAGGGCCTAAGAAGTGCCAAAGCAGGTGGCTTTTACACTTTTTAGATAAAGAATGAATGAATGTGTGAGTTGTCAGGATAAAGAAACTTAAACTTGGTGCATTTTAGTTAAATGAGCTTGGTCTTGGGAGGACACTTTTATATAAGAGATTTATTTCCTGCTTTTAGGGAGACAAAAAGTGTACCTCTTGCAGTAGCCATTTCTTAAGTAGCTTCTATTCCAAATAGTCAATATACCATTGTGGAATATTTTGAGGCAACTTGTCCTGGAACCCAACAGCATCTTACTTGGCAAAGCAGCAGTGTTTAAGTCACCATTAAATGCTCAGTTTTCTTCTTTACTATGTTTGTTTATCTTCTAGAAAACTAAATACTCTGGATTTTCCATCTGCCAAACTATTTCTCCTTCTCTGCCCAATAGCTTAATATCATGATTCTTTGTTTCTTCTCTTCTCTAACTCATGATCTTGTTGATTTTATCTGGTTGTGTATTTTAAATACTATGTATGTGACAACTCACATTGCCATCTCCTGCTGGAGCTGCAGACATTCATCTACTTTTGTGATATTTCCATTTGGGAACCTAATAGACTTCCCAGGCTCAACTGAATCGGTCTCTTACCAAACTGCTTTACCTGCAGTGTTTTGCATCTCAGTTAATGGAGATTTCATCCTTCCAGTTGCTCAGACCAAAATCATTGAAGATGTCTTTAATGAATCTGTTTCTCTCATCTCGCCTCCTCATTTCATCTATCAGCAAATGCTCCTAGCTCCAATTTGTAAATATATCCACAATTCAATCACTTTTCACCACTTTCAGTCCTAACAGCCTGGTCAACTCACCATTATAAATCTAAATCACCTGAATTATGGCAATACTTTTCTAATTAATTTATCTGCTTCCACCCATTTTCCATACATAATAGAATATTACTCAGCCATAAAAAGAATGAAATATTGTCATTTGTAGCAACATGGATGGGCCTAGATAATATCATAATTAGTGAAATAAGTCAGGTAGAAAAAGACAAATACTGTATGATATCACTTATATGTAAAATCTAAAACATAATACAAGTTAATGTATATAGCAGAACAGAAACAGACTCAGATATAGAAAACAAACTAGTGATAACCACTGGGGAGAAGGAAGGAGGACAGGGCAGATTAGGAGTATGAGAGTAAGAGATACAAACTACTATGTATAAAACAGATAAGCAACAAGGACATGTTGTATAGCACAAGGAATTATCTTATAATAACTTTTAATAAAGCATAAACTGTAGAAATATCAAATCACTATGCTCTACACCTCTACACCTAATATATAATATAAATCAACTATCATATACGAAAATTCCATATATGCTAAAATCTGTTTCTGTACACAATATTCTGAGTTCCTGAAATCAATCTGTCTGTTCCCTCTTGAGCAGTAGTAACTCTTCCTGGTTTGCTGGGGCCTCCATAGAAAATACCACAGTGTGGGAGCTTAAATGGCAAATATTTATTGTCTCCCAGTTTCGGAGGCTGGAAATTTGAGATCAAGGTGTTCACAGATCTTTCATTGGCATGTAGATGGCCCTTTTCTTCCTGTGTCCTCACATGACCTCCACTCAATATATGTCTGCATCCTAATTCCCTCTTCTTTTAAGGATACCAGTCAGCTTGGATTAGGGTCTACCCTAAGGATCATATTTCAACTTAATGGCCTTTTTAAAGACCCTTTCTCCAAACACAGTCACATTGTGAGATCCTAGAGGTTAAAACTTCTTCACATATGACTTTAAGGGACATAATTCACCTCATAACACTATCTCTTAACCAGAGACAAGGGAAAAAATGTATCAGTGGAAAGCTAAAAATCAGTAAGAAAATAAATTTTTGTCTGTTAAAAAAGAAATAAAGAACAATTCGCTCTGTATATAGATGGGTTATCATTGCTTATGCTTCTGTGGGATCCACACAGGTCTAGAACTCTTTAAAATATAAAGTTTTGGAAAATGATAAGTTTATGGGTAAAGTATTAATATGTGGCTTTCATTATAGATGAATTTAATATCCTATGAGGCATGATTTAGAGACTATCACAGAACACTTATAGTGGTGAAAATAATTTGTTAATATCATATTTCCCTTACCTGTCAGTCAGGGTTCAGTTGAAAGCAGAAAGAAAGTGCTCTAGCTAACTTAAGAAAAATAGACTTTATTATTGATTATTTTTATGAAATTATTAGAATAGTCAAAAAAAGCAGGAACTACATCAAGTCTCCAAGAGAGATAAAAGAACAGCAAAAACAAGCTCAAAACAAACTGCTACCTCTGTGATATTCAGGAGAATAAGAAATCAGGAAGTTAATATTGGTATCTACAAGGGTATCCGTGTAAGGATTCAGTTCAGTTCAGTTCAGTTTAGTCGCTCAGTCATGTCCGACTCTTTGCGACCCCATGAATCCCAGCACGCCAGGCCTCCCTGTCCATCACCAACTCCTGGAGTTCACTCAGACTCACGTCCAACGAGTCAGTGATGCCATCCAACCATCTCAGGCTCTGTTGTCCCCTTCTCCTCCTGCCCCCAATCCCTCCCAGCATCAGAGTCTCTTCCAATGAGTCAACTCTTCGCATGAGGTGGCCAAAGTACTGGAGTTTCAGTTTTATCATCATTCCTTCCAAAGAAATCCCAGGGCTGACCTCCTTTAGAATGGACTGGTTGGATCTCCTTGCAGTCTAAGGGACTCTCAAGAGTCTTCTCCAACACCACAGTTCAAAAGCATCAATTCTTCGATGCTCAGCTTTCTTCACAGTCCAACTCTCACATCCATACATGACCACTGGAAAAACCATAGCCTTGACTAGACAGACCTTTGTTGGCAAAGTAATGTCTCTGCTTTTGAATATGGTATCTAGGTTGGTCGTAACTTTTCTTCCAAGGAGTAAGCATCGTTTAATTTTATGGCTGCAGTCACCATCTTCAGTGATTTTGGAGCCCAAAAAAATAAAGTCTGACACTGTTTCCACTGTTTCCCCATTTATTTCCCATGAAGTGATGGGACCAGATACCATGATCTTCGTTTTCTGAATGTTGAGTTTTAAGCCAACTTTTTCACTCTCCTCTTTCACCTTCATCAAGAGGCTTTTTAATTCCTCTTCACTTTCTGCCATAAGGGTGGTGTCATCTACATATCTGAGGTCATTGTTATTTCTCTCGGCAATCTTGATTCCAGCTTGTGCTTCTTCCAGCTCAGCATTTCTCATGATGCACTCTGCATATAAGTTAAATAATTAGGGTGGCAATATACAGCCTTGATGCACTCCTTTTCCTATTATTCCTTTTCCCAGTCTGTTCTTTCATGTCCAGTTCTAACTGTTGCTTCCTGACCTGCATACAGATTTCTCAAGAGGCAGGTCAGGTGTTCTGGTATGCCCATCTCTTTCAGAATTTTTCACAGTTTATTGTGATCCACACAGTCAAAGGCTTTGGCATAGTCAATAAAGCAGAAATAGATGTTTTCCTGGAACTCTCTTGCTTTTTCCATGATTCAGCGGATGTTGGCAATTTGGTCTTTGTTTCCTCTGCCTTTTCTAAAACCAGCTTGAACAACTGGAAGTTCACGGTTCACATATTGCTGAAGGATTAGTAAGGATTAGTACCATTGAAATGATGATTGGACTATAAAGCTTAGCTTCAGAGAAACCCAGTTACCATGCTTGTCTTCATGAACAAAAGCACAGAGAAGATGAGTAGCATGGCTCCTGTCTCTTTTACTTTTAAAACCTCACATGAATACACCTAACTTATTACACCTAAGCTATGTCTAGAATGCTAGCTGCAAAAGTTTAAGAAAAAGTAAGTGTTTCTTTATTCATTTGCTCCTTTCATATTTTAGTCCAGTCCTGGAAGGTATATCAAATGAAGGTTAGGTTGGATGGTGAGCACTAATCCCCCATACGTACTTCACCTGTTTAGTTAAAACAGGCTCCTCTCTTATAGAATTTTTTGTATTAAATTTTTGCATTCTTTTACTATTTCCATATTCTTATTATTTTTTTGCATTCTTTGGGGTCCTGTTATATTACTGATCTTTTCACCTTAAATTTTAATCTCTTTCTGGAAAATGTATGTACATTGTAGCTGGCCTTCTAATCATACTTCCAATTTTATTCCTCACTGTACCTACATGGATCATTTATATATTTTATATATATATATATATATATATATATATATATATATATATATATAACCAGAATCACAGAAAACTAACCAAACTGATCACATGGATCACAGCCTTGTTTAATTCAGTGAAACTGTGGAGCCATGCCATGTCGGATCACCCAAGATAGATGGGTCATGGTGGAGAGTTCTGACAAAACGTGGTCTACCGGAGAAGGGAATGGCAAACCACTTCAGCATTCTTGCCTTGAAAATACCATGAACAGTATGGAAAAAGGAAGCAGACATGAAACTGAAAGATGAACTTCCCAGGTCGGTAGGTACCCAATATGCTACTGTAGAAGAGGGGAGAAATAACTCCAGAAGGAAAGAAAAGGCTAAGCCAAAGTGGAAACAATGCCCAGTTGTGGATGTGTCTGGTGGTGAAAGTAAAGTCTCATGCTATAACGAAAAATATTGCATAGGAACGTAGGATATTAGGTCTATGAATCAAGGTAAATTGGAAGTGGTCAAACAGGAGATGGCAAGAATGAACATCAACATTTTAGAAATAAGTGAACTAAAACAGACAGAAATGGGTGAATTTAATTTACATGACCATTATATCTACTACTGTAGGCAAAAATCCCTTAGAAGAAATGGAGTAGTCCTCATAATCAGCAAAAGAGCCCGAAATGCAATACTTGGGTGCAATCTCAAAAACAACAGAATGATCTCAGTTAATTTCCAAGGCAAACCATTTACTATCACAGTAATCCATGTATATTCCCCAACCAGTAATGCTGAAGAATCTGAAGCTGAATGGTTCTATGAAGACCTACAAGGTCTTCCAGGACTAACACACAAAAACGATGTCCCCTTCATCATAGGGGACCAGAATGCTAAAGTAGAAAATCAAGAGATACCTGGGATAAAAAGCAAGTTTGGCCTTGGAATACAAAACGAAGCAGAGAAAAGGCTAACAGAGTTTTGCCAAGAGAACACACTGGTAGTATTAAGCACCTGCTTCCATCAATACAAGCTGTGACTCTACACTTGGACATCACCAGATGGTATATACTGAAATAAGATTGATTATATTCTTTGCAGCCAAAGATAGAGAAGCTCTATACAGTCAGGAAAAACAAGACCAGGAGCTGACTGTGGTTCAGATCATGAACTCCATACTGCAAAATTCAGACTTGAATTGAAGAAAGTAGGGAAAAACACTAGGCCATTCAGGTATGACCTAAATCAAATCTCTTATGATTATACAGTGGAAGTGACAAATAGATTCAAGGAATTTGATCTGATAGATGGCCTGAAAAACTATGGACAGAGACTCATAACAGTGTACAGGAGGCATTGATCAAAACCATCCCCAAGAAAAAGAAATGCAAAAAGGCAAAATGGTTGTCTGAGAAGGCCTTACAAATAGCTGAGAAAAGAAGAAAAGCTAAAGGCAAAGGAAAAAAAGGAAAGATACTCCCATTTGAATGAAGAGTTCCAAATAGTAGCAACGAGAGATTGGAAAGCCTTTTTAAATGAACAATGCAGAGAAATAGATGAAAACAATAGAATGGGAAAGACTAGAGATCTCTTCAAGAAAATTGGATATACCATGGGAACATTTCATGAAAAGATAGGCAATATAAAGGACAGAAACACTATGGACCTAACAAAAGCAGACAATATTAAGAAGAGGTGGCAAGAATTCAACATGAGATCTGTATAAAAAAGATCTTAATGGCCCAGATAGCCATGATAGTGTGATCACTCACCCACCAAGAGCTAGACATCCTGGAGTGTGAAGTCAAATGGGCCTTAGGAGTCATCACTATGAACAAAGCTAGTGGAGGTGATGAAATTCCAGCTGAGCTATTTCAAATCCTACAAGATGATACTGTTAAAGTGCTGTATTCAATATGCCAGCAAATTTGGAAAGCTCAGCAGTGGCCACAGGACTGGAAAAGGTCAGTTTTCATCCCAAAGAAAGGCAATGCCAGAGAATGTTTAAACTACTGCACAATTGCACTCATTTCACATGCTAGCAAGGTCATACTTAAAATCCTCAAACTAGACTTCAACAATATGTGAACCAAGAACTTCCAGATGTACAAGCTGGATTTAGAAAAGGCTTAGGAACCAGAGATCAAATTGCTAACATCCATTGGATCATAGAAAAAACTAGAGAATTCCAAAAAGAACATCTTCCGCTTCATTGACTATGCTAAAGGCTTTGACTATATGGATCACAACAAACTGTGGAAAGTTCTTCAAGAGATGGGAATGCCAGACCACCTTACCTGCCTCCTGAGCAACCTGTATTCAGGTCAAGAAGAAACAGTTAGAACCAAACCTGGAACAACAGTCTGGTTCAATATTGGGAAAGGAATACAAGAAGGCTGTATATTGTCACCCTTCTTATTTAACTTATTTAACTTACTAATTTAAGAGTACATCATGTGGAATGCCCAGCTGGATGAAGCACAAGCTGGACTCAATATGCCGGGAGAAATATCGATAACTTCATATACGCAGATGACACCACGTTTATGGCAGAAAGTGGAGAGGAACTAAAGAGCCTCTTGATTAAAGTAGAAGAGGAGAGTGAAAAAGCTAGCTTAAAACTCAACATTCAGAAAACTAAGATGGCATCTGGCTCCATTAGTTCAGTTCAGTTCAGTCAATAAGTCGTGTCTGACTCTGCAACCTGACCCTATGGACTGCAGCATGCCAGGCCTCCCTGTCCGTCACCAACTCCCAGGGTTTACTCAAACTCATCATCACTTCCTGGCAAATAGATGGGGGAATGATGGAAACAGTGACAGACTTTATTTTCTTGGGCTCCAAAATCACTGCAGACAGTGACTGCAGCCATGAAATTAAAAAGATCCTTGCCCCTTAGAAAAGCTATGACAAACCTAGACAGCATATTAAAAAAACAGAGGCATTATTTTGCCAACAAAAGTCTGTCTAGTCAAAACTATGCTTTTTCCAGTAGTCATGTATGAATGTGTGAGTTGAACTATAAAGAAAGCTGAGCACCGAAGAATTGATGCTTTTGAACCGTGGTGTTGGAGAAGACTCTTGAGAGTCCCTTGGACTGCAAGGAGGTCCAACCAGTCCATCCTAAAGGAGATCAGTCCCGGGTGTTCATTGGAAGGACTGATGCTGAAGCTGAAACTCCAACACTGTGGTCACCTGATACGAAGAACTGATTCACTGGAAAAGACGCTGATACTGGGAAAGATTGAAGCAGGAGGAGAAGGGGACAACAAAGGATGAGGTGGTTGGATGGCATCACTGACTCAACGGACATGAGTTTGAGCAAGGTCCAGGAGTTGAAGGACAGGGAGGCCTGGTGTGCTGCTGTCCATGAGGTTGCAAAGAGTTGGTCATGACTGACCAACTGAACCACAACAGTATACATTAGAACATTTTGTTTATGTTGCATCACTTGA
Organism: Bubalus bubalis; assembly: GCF_019923935.1. Taxonomy (NCBI): domain Eukaryota; kingdom Metazoa; phylum Chordata; class Mammalia; order Artiodactyla; family Bovidae; genus Bubalus; species Bubalus bubalis. The sequence goes on along the minus strand of NC_059171.1, from coordinate 30,399,096 downwards.
TATTTCATTTAATTCCTATGTTAATAATCTGCTTGTTTAATGTGTTTATTTTGTTTTGATATCTGAATAACGTCTTCATCAAATTTAGAGTGAATATAGGTAGAAATTCTTTCTGCTTCATTGAGGGGTATCCATTTGTAAGTCTTTTGTAAACAACATACTTTCAGAAAAATGGGAACAGTCACATTTAAATGTTGTGTTTAGTTGCTAAATCATGTTCTCCTCTTTGAAACCCCATGAACTGTAGGCTGTTACGGCTTCTCTGTCCATGGGTTTCTCTGGAGAAGAATACTGAAGTGGATTGCCATTTCCTTCTCCAAGCAATGTTTCCAACCTAGGGATCGAACCTGTGTCTCCTGCATTAGAAAGTTTTTTTTTTTTTTTTTTTTTAGCCTCTGAGCCACCAGGGAAGCCCTACACATATAAATAGGTTATTTCCATAAGTGCTCTTAGCATTTAGAGCAAACAGTTATGGTTTGCTAAAAATTGAGAGAGAGTAAAGGCTGCCTGAGGAAATGACACCTTGAAAGTGAAAGTGAAAGTGAAGTCGCTCAGTCATGTCCAACTCTTTGCGACCCCATGGACTGTAGCCTATCAGGCTCCTCTGTCCATGGGATTTTCCAGGCAAGAGTGCTGGAGTGGATTGCCATTTCCTTCTCCAGGGGATCTTCCCAATCCAGGAATCGAACCCAGGTATCCCGCATTGCAGGCAGAAGTTTTAGAAGATGAACAGGAATTTTCAAGGTGAAGCAACAAAAAGTCTGAATTGCACACATAAAATGAAGTTTTATTTTGTAATATTTTTCTTTTGCATTGGTATGTTTATGCTGTCCTATGTTGCCAAAAACCATATGTTTCAAGACTATTTGGACAGGAATTATTAAAGTAACAATGAAAAAATAAAGAAATAGCTAAGCTATTGACTACCCCAGTGTGACTTTGAATTGAATTGATAAAGTAGTCCCAAAAGCCAACTTGTGTCAAAGAGAAAAATGAATATTCTACATTATTTATTTCCTATGAAACTTATCATCATAGAATTTCCTCCACAGCATATAGAAAGGGGACTTCTTTATAAATGTGCAAGTTAGGTCCTCAGGCTCACTACAGTAGAGGAACACAAAAACATGAAGAAGAAGAAATACAAAACCTATGGCCACCACCACCACTAGCCTCAGGAATTATGGAAAGAAATGATGCCAGAGATTCAAGGACAGACTAATAATCAGCTTCCCAAGTTTTGTGTTGGTGGGGAAGTCTGTACATGCTAAATGAATCCAGCTCTCCTTTTAAAATGTTGGGGAGAAACTTTAGATTCATACAGTCTGTGCATGTGTGTGAGTGCAGTAACCCCTACTTGCCCTGGTGATTAGATGCAGAGTTCCTTCTAAGACCAGTGATCTGAGCCCAAACTTAAAATGCTGCAAAACACAAATACCATGAGAGAAAACAGACAGATTTCTTGCATACCCAAATAACTCCAAAAGTCCAGACCACAATAATTTCATCTGCAGACCCCTCAGTCCAAGTAAGGTATTAAAGACAGCTATACTACATCAGTACCAATGGAAAAAGCAAATAATATAAGGCAGTTCCTGGGTTCCTCTGTCTTGTCAGTCTCCTTGATGGCATAAAAACCAACCAACCCTGTTATACAGCCATTTCAAAGAACAACAGGAAAAAGTTAAACATATACATGAATCAAATACTTAAACTGTAAAAGAAATTGGTTTAATAGAAAGGAACTGAATTACCTAAAGAGATTACTTAAAATATTGAATTAAACTACATTTACCAAATTGAACTATAATTGGTTTTCCCCTACCAACTTGGTGAGGAACTTTTATTATTGTTGTTGGTTTTTTTTAACCAACTTAATATTTCACTGTGAATCCTGCTCTTCCATGCAAAGTTACCTTTCATTGTTGGTCAGCTTGAGCTCACAGTTTAAATCCTGAGAATGTTGGTGGTAGTGGATTTGAATGGCACAGGCTCTTCTTCAAGTTTTCTTTCAGTTTTCCATCTGGGGCCTACAGCTAGCATCACTAACTTATACCAAGCTTTACCTCTGATCTCAACCTTATTCCCTGTCTGAGCCAAAAATCTTTCAGATAGGTCAGCAAATTTTTAAGAACCAGAGTTTCTCAATAATACTTGTCCCTCCTATCTCTCCTCTCAGACCTCTGCACACAATTTTTCTCTTCTTTATCCCTGTCATCTTGTGTATACAGTCCAGAGAGGTCCACAGACCACCAATCACATAATAGTCAATTAATTAGAGTTCTTCTAGAATACAATGAAATATAAATCATACTGTTATTTAGAATGGTTTTGTAAGTCAAATATAGCAACAAATTCAGATCCCTGTATTTGGGCTTAATTCAGCAATAACTGATTAGTGTAGAGTTTCTAATGAAATCCAGCTTTGACGTCTAATTTTCCTACCTCTGATTTCCTTTATGATTAATGAAAACAAAGAAGAGAAAAATAACATATTGACTATTTCCCATTGTACTATGTCAGGCATATGAAGATACTTTAAAAATGTTTACTGCTCAAGGATTCCACAATATGTTGAACTAGTTCCACTGTTCCTACTTTCTCCCTCATATTGTCTTTTTCTGTTTCTTCTACTTTCTTACGGGCTTGATTTTGTGTGAATCTTTTGAGATGTATTATACTCTCAGTGCTCAGCTTCATCTGAATTTTAGGCCTTCTGGCCCATTTAGGACATTTCAGGGAAAATATTTTGAGGATGTAAATTTCCCTGATAATAATGTTTCTTTCTTACAGAAATAGACACTGTAAGTATAATAAAACGTTTCACTTAAGATGTGTCTTTTGCCATGCTAGTTTCATCTGCAAGCACCTTTATCAGTTATCACTGCTCCAATAATGCCACTAACACATCCTCTTTAGTGTAAAATATTAATTTCTTGTTCATCTGTAGATCAATAACAATTAAGTTGATCTAGTGACATGATCTGTGAGGCTCTACTTTGGAATATAGGCTGTCTGGGATTTGGCTCCAGAAAGTACATCCAATTCAGATCTGCTCCATAATTCCCTTCTCATTCTTGGAGCAGCAAATAGGCAGAAGGGGAAGCAGAAGGAAACATATGATGTCTCTGACAAAGTAAATATATATCATCAGAAATTATCCACAAAAGTTTCATTGTGGTTTATTGGCCTATACTGTTTCAGCTTGGCAATCCAAAAACCAATCACTGGCAAATGAGATGGGATTACTAAAATTAATTAGGCTAATTAAAGTTTACTCAGGCACTTTAGGTTGATGTGGGATGATGGGGGTTCAAACATCAGGTCTGACTTACAAGTGAGTTTTGTAAGAACATGAGTTCTGAGGGAGGATGAATAATATATGCAAATTCCACATTTGTGGTTCTCTTTTTGTAAATTGGAAATTCTCCAGGTTCACCTGATCAGTAGCATTCTGTCCTGTACCCGTAGTTCTCAAATTTTACCTCAGGGCCATATGCGTCAGCATTATCTCTGAACTTTGTTGGAAATGCAGGTTCTTGTGCACCACCCTAAACTTATTGAAATTATAAATTTTGGATGGAGCCCATCAGTAGGAGTTTTGACAAGCCTTCTTTGTGATGTTCTAAAGATTAAGAACTGTCGCCACAGGCTATGGTGTTTTCCTATTTCAGCTGTTTCTCAAAAGTGTTTCCTTGAGTGAGGTCTGGGATTATTTGCCTGGACTAGCCTAATAAAATGAAGTCCTAGGTAGCTGTGAGCAGATTTTTGCAACAGCAGAATCAGCATCATTGTTCCTGCTCTCAAGATAAAGCTTATGAATGTGGGCCAGTATACTCCCCACCACCACCACCATCACCTTAGTTGCCAAAGCTGTAACCCTGAAGTTTCTTTCAGCAGCTTAGCTTCAATTTATTAGTACTCTTCCACAACAAGGGCTTCTCTGATAGGTCAGTTGGTAAAGAATCCACCTGCAATGAGGGAGACATGGGTTCGATTCCTGGGTTGGGAAAATCCTCTGGAGAAAGGAAAAGCTCCCCACTCCAATATTCTGGCCTGGAGAATCCCCTGCACTGTATAGTCGATGGGGTCACAAAGAGTCAGACACAACTGAGCGACTTTCACTTTTTCCACAACAAGAACATGAAAAACTTAGACTTCAGTGCTGAGTGAACAGTTAGTTTTCTATGTGAAAGTGATGCGTGTAATATTTAATTATTGTTTGGCTATTGCATTTCATAGGGAGTGAAAAGGTGTATGAAAGTTTCCACTCCCTTGGTATCTCAAAAGTTCAGTTTCATTATGATTAAAATAATGAAAGTGCATATGCCTCACATAGAGGAATCTAAAAAACTGAAAAGAATGCTAAAAGGTTCCCCCAAAAGGTGAAGTTAGCTATTCTGCTTGGAGAAAAGTCAGGTATGTTCTATTCTAAATAATGTTTACAAAAAAGAAAAGGCTTCTGATAATTTTTAATATTTTTTAGATTATATTACACAAATGACCTTGCAGATCCACATATGATTTTGTGCCTTGTTTAGATAACTCTTATGACTTCTTAAAATTTATAAACATTTACATATGTTATACTCAAACATCAGATTCTATTAAATTAGAATATAAATGCTAGTTCTTGTTAAAAAAATTAAGTGAGTAAGTTTTAAAGATATAATTGGTTTTATTCAGTGATTTATGAATTGGGCAGCATCTGGTCTAGTTGACAGAAAGGAGCTCTGAGGAGCTATACAAAATAAAAGACTTATAAAAAGAGAGAGTAGGGACCAGAAAGTTATATTAGACAAAAAAAACAGATTGGTTATGGTGGTGGTTTTTCAGGCACATTACCTAACTAGTGCTGATCAGGTAATCCTGATTGATGGGCTTAAGATTCCATTTCTGGGACAGCTGAAACTAATTAAGTCTCAGTTTGATGATGTGGGGCTTAACATAAGTGACTCTGTTTGAGACTAATATCTTATTTTTAACATGCTCTTATAAAATAAATATAAAATGCCTGTTATTGAAAACATGGACCAATGTGGGTATCTATCTTTATCTTAGTGTTGATGTATGACTTTGACTTTATACACTCATATGAGAATTGATAAAGCAAATAATAGGTATACAGTGTACATGATTTACACAGTGGATTTATTACAGGGAAGTCGAGCATGAATCATGTTAGAATTTTAAAAATTCTTACAGGTAAAGTGAGTATATTTATTTATTATTTTTTAATATTTAATTTGTCATTTATATGAGTGTTAGTTGCTCAGTCATGTCCAACTGTTTGTGATCCCATAGACTGTAGCCCAACAGGTTCTTCTGTCCATGGAATTCTCCAGGCAAGAATACTGTAGTGAGTAGCCATTTTCTTCTTCAGGGGATCTTCCTGACTCTGAGACTACCTCTTTATAGGCAGAACCTTTACCATCTGAGCTACCAAGAAAGCCCACCATATATTTAAATCGGCTTTAAAATATTTCCTTGATTAGTTTGTAGAAAGGTTAAAAATGTTAATTCCAAAAGAGAATGTAAGTTCTAAATGTAGGGTTAATTTAAGCTTGTATAATTAAAGCTTCTTTAGTTTTCCATCAAATTATATTCTTTGTTCAATTCTATGGTGTTTGAAAAGCCACTTGAAAGAGTCAAGGAGCTATTTATGCAAAATATTTTTTAACCTAGATAATATATGAAAAAGAATCATGTGGCTAGAAAAGAATTTATGGCTTATCATAGCAATAGGAACCCTACTATAGCCACTCCAAGCAAGAAGCCATATTATATACATGTGTTGTATAATGTAAGAAAACTCATGAAGTAAGGGATTGTTTAGGCTTGCATCCTTTACAGATATTCCACTTTATATTTATCTAATTATCTTTGTATTTCTTCAACATCAAATTCTTTCAGCTCCACACCTTAAAACAAAAAATAAAACATTTAAAAATAGAAATCCTTTTTACTAAGGATAAAAGTATAACTTTGTATGTGGCTGTTGTTGGGAAAATAAAATTAGAAATAAAATCTCCTGCTAACCAAAAATCCTTTCCACAAAAACAGTAGGTAAAGAAAACTTCCATTATTTAATAAGCATTAAGACAAGATCTAATGTGTATCATAGACAATCCATGAAAGAGACTTCAGATACAGAAATATGTTTTATGCTTTCATATAGTCAGTCAGATTTAATCTGTTCATACATGTTCTAAAGATAAATGATAAATAGTCCTTAGGTAAATCAACTGGACAGTACCATTTACCACACATAATTCTTCATAAATTCACCTAAAGACAGCTTTACTCAAAATATAATTGGAGTGACTGTGTTAGCTAATTGGCTTTATTCAAAGGAAAAATAAAGCTCTCATATCATTATGACAGGGAGTAGTTTTGCAACTTGGAGTGAGATCCTCACTGAAATTTGGTTTCCACTTCCCCACAGAAAAGAAGATAGGGTGCTGTCTTCCCTGATTGTGCTTCCCAATTCAGGAAATACAAAGAGATGCAGTTTAGATCCCTGGGTGGGAAAGGTCCCCTGTTTGTAGGAAATGACAACCTACTCCAGCATTCTTGCCTGGAAAATCCCATGGACAGAGGGGCCTGATGGACTGCAGTCCACGCGTTGCAGAGTCAGACAGGACTGAGCCACTGGGCACACACAGCACTTCTTGATTATTGCATCTCAAAAGAGATGGCTTAGAAGTTCTTGAGGAAACACCCCTAAACTTTGAGACTGACTAGAGGCTTATGTAGCATTTGAAAAGTTTTATACACATTTGAGATAGACAGAAAAAACTGGCAATTCTATGTTTTCTATAGTGAAAGTTCTAAGATAAAGGAAGGTAAGAGGGCCCCTTTTAAATTTTTATCTGCCTTTAGACTATCCTTTCAGCAGGACCTTTTCTTTATTAATATTTGCTCTGCCCAATGCATACTTCCAATTTAATAGTAGATAGTATGACATAAAAGCAAAATCATTGCTTTGAGAGGAAGGTAAAATTTTAAAGAAGCGTCTAGAAGGAAAATGAGAATTTAATGAAACTCTTTCCTTTCTTCTTTCAGTGATTTTTTGTTTATTTGTTTCTGTGAACTATAATTTCCAAATCAAAATTAAGTTGAACTAAACACCTACCTTAAAAACCAAGGTCTTCTTCTGCTTTTTCTTATGTGTTTCTTCTGCTACTGCTGTCGCTTCAGTAGCGTCCGACTCTGTGCGACCCCATAGATGGCAACCCCATCCCTTGGATTCTCCAGGCAAGAACACTGGAGTGGGTTGCCATTTCCTTCTCCAATGCGTGAAAGTGAAAAGTGAAAGCGAAGTCGCTCAGTCATGTCTGACCCTTAGTGACCCCATGGACTAGGAATTCCTACTCAAAATATAAACGCACTTTCCCAAGGGTAGTAATTTGTGGAAACAAGTTGCAAGATATACTCTGTGAACACATGACTCTGGGGTAAAATAAACTTAAAAAAATTTGTGTCATGTTACTTTGCAACATAAAAATCATACTGAATTAGTGGGTCAGTAAATAATTTTGATGAGTTAGGATCAGCATTTTTTTAATTAAATAGAATGGAATGGAATATAAAGTATGAGAGGGTGCCGCTTGTATTACACATTTGTGTACGTGTTAGTCGCTCAGTCATGTCCGACTCTTTGCAATCCCGTGGAATTTAGCCCGCCAGGCTCCTCTGTCCATGGGATTGGATTCTCTAGGCAACAATACTGGAGTGGGTTGCCATTTCCTCCTGCAGGGAATTTTCCTGACCTAGGGATTGAACCTGGGTCTTCTGCAGAGCAGGCGGATTCTTTACCATCTGAGCTAGTTATGGTACACATTTGAAGTTTTGCATTGTTCTGTGAAAAATATTTTGCAATTATTTTCATGTGTGTGTTGCTATGTGTGTGTATATATAAATAAACTGTGTACTGGAGTGGTTGAAAATAGGCAAATTAATACCACCCAAGTGAAAAAAAATAATGATCATTTATTGAGAACTTACTGTATCATGGGAGTCAGTGATCATTGCTTGCTTTTAGCAGAAACTCTAAGGCAATCAGAGTGGGAAACCTTTACAGTGAGAGTGAAAGAGAAAGAGAGAGAGAAAGGAAAGGATGAGAGGAACTGTAGGGAAGGGAAGAGGATGGGAAGGAGGGAGGGAGGAAGGAAAGAAGGAAAAAAGGAAGCAAACTAGGCTTCCTCGTATACTCTGATGGAAATTATTGACATGGGAAACCTTCTGTTGTGCTAGCTTGAGGCAGAACATCTTATCTGATTTCTTCCGAGCAGCATTTTGGGTTCTCTCTGATTGATTCTGAGTTGGAGGTGAGAACAGAAATTAGAAAATTTGACTGTCTCTGACTGAATCTAACTCTTGACTGATTGCTGCTGAAATTGTAGTCTGACTCCCTGGACTTCTTATGTGGATCAGATTCTATGGCCCTATATAGTCTGGCCATTTTCCATGTGTGTTCAACCTTTTGGATTAAAAGAAAATAATAACTCACATCAATATACTATATACTCCTTAAAAACTTTCACAATGGAGATTAATACATTAAAGGATTGAAAAGTTCATTTGTAAAAGGGTTAATTGCATCCAATTCTTTGTGATCCATGACCTGTGTTTGCCAGGCTCCTCTGTCCATGGAATTCTCCAGGCAATAATAGTGGAGTGGGCTGCCCTTCCCTTCTCCAGGAGATCCTCCCTACCCAGGTATCGAACACAGGTCTCCCACATTGCAGGCAGGTTCTTTACTGTCTGAGCCATTAGGGAAGCCAGTACTACCTAAATTAATTTAACATTCTCTAAAGTAATGCTCAAAATTCCCCAAGCTAAGCTTCAAAATTACAGGAACTGAGAACTTCCAGATGTTCAAGTGGGATTTAGAAAAGGCAGAGTAACCAGAGATCAAATTGCCAACATCTGTTGGATCATAGAAGAATAAAGAGAATTCCAGAAAAATATCTGCTTCTGCTTCATTGACTTCATTAAAGCCTTTGACTGTGTGGATCACAACAAACTGTGGAAATTTTTTCAAGATATAGAAATACCAGACCACCTTACCTGCCTCCTGAGAAACTTGTATCCAGGTCAAGAAGCAAAAGTTAGAACCAGATATGAAACAGCAGACTGGTTCCAAATTGGGAAAGGAGTACATCAAGGCTGTATATTGTCACCCTGCTTATTTAACTTGTATGCAGTGTGCATCATGGGAAATGCCAGCCTGGATGAAGCACAAGCTGGAATCAAGATTGCTGGAATCAAGTAATCTCAAATATGCAGATGACACCACCCTTATGGCAGAAAGTGAAGAAGAACTAATAAAGAGCCTCTTGATGAAGGTGAAAGAAGAGATTGAAAAAGCTGCTTTAAAACTCAACATTCAAAAAAATGAAGATCATGGTATCTGGTCCCATTACTTCATAGCAAATAAATGGAGAAACAATGGAAACAGTGAGAGACTTTCTTTACTTGGGCTCCAAATTCACTGCAGTTGGTAACTGCAGCCATGAAATTAAAAGATCCTTCCTCCTTGGAAGAAAAGCTATGACAAACTAAGACAGCATATTAGAAAGCAGAGACATTACTTTGCCAACAAAGGTTTATACAGTCAAAGTTATGGTTTTTACAGTAGTTACATATGGGTGTGAGATTTGGACCATGTAGAAGGCTGAGCTGGAGAAGGCAATGGCACCCGACTCCAGTACTCTTGCTTGGAAAATCCCATGGACGGAGGAGACTGTTAGGCTGCAATCCATGGGGTCGCTAAGAGTCGGACACGACTGAGCGACTTCACTTTCACTTCTCACTTTCATGCATTGGAGAAGGAAATGGCAACCCACTCCAGTGTTCTTGCCTGGAGACTCCCAGGGACGGAGGAGCCTGGTGGGCTACCGTCTATGGGGTCACACAGAGTTGGACACAACTGAAGTGACTTAGCATAGCATTGCATAGAAGGCTGAGCACTGAAGAACTGATGCTTTTGAAGTGTGGTGTTGGAGAAGATTCTTGAGACTCCTTGGACTTCAAGGAGATCAAATCAGTCAATCCTAAAGGAAATTAATCCTGAATATTCATTAGAAGTACTGATGCTAAAACTGAAGCTCCAATACTTTGGTCTCCTGATTCGAAGAGCCAACTCATTAGAAAAGACCCTGATGCTGGGAAATATAGAAGGCAGGAGGGCACAACAGAGAACGAGATGGTTGGATGGCATCACTGACTCAAAGAACATGAGTTTGAGCAAGCTCTGGGACATGGTGAAGGACAGGGAAGCCTGGCATGCTGCAGTCCATGGGGTCTGAAAGAATGAGACGTGACTGAGCAACTGAACGACCACAACAACAAAGTATATCACAGGCTTTCCAGGGGGCACTAGTGGTAAGGCATCTTCCTGCCAGTACAGGAAGAGGCAACAGATGTGGGTTTGATCCCTGGGTCAGGAAGATCCCCTGGAGGAGTACACGACAACCCACTTCAGTACTATTGCCTGGAGAATTCCATGGACAGAGGAGCCTGGTGGACTACAGTGCATAGGGTTGCAAAGAGTCAGACACGATTGAAGTGACTTAGCATGCATGCGTTCAAAGTATATCATAAACTATTTTGGGGATTAAGCCTCTCTTTTGTTCCACAATCCCTCTTAATCTTAATATATGGAAAATATTTCTTATCTTCATTTACAACTTGTTATCTTCTTTCTGTACTCCCCACTTCAAATAAGTTCCATGGCTTATCATATGTCTTTTACTGATATTTTTCACCTATGTTTTGGTCACAACTCAAATAGTCTTTGCATTGCTTGAATTATTCCAGTATCTAGCTCCAGGTTTTTCACTTGTATTTTCTCTTTTCATGGACTTCAGGTTACTCTTAGCTGTTACTTCTACTCCAAAAATCTTTATTCATCTCCATTCTCACACTATCAATTCTACTCTTAACAGATATAAAAAGCTGTGCACTGTCTGGCTGTAAGCTACTTTTTTCACTCATATCTTGTAAAGTTTTTCCTTGTTCAAACCTTAATATACCCTCCTATCCTTCTGTAAAGTATTTGCTAATTTCCATTTATAAATGTCATTTTCATTCATTATCATATAAAATTCAACATCTTTGAAACAGTCTTCTGTGATCATCCCTATACTCACCCACTCCCAACCTGAAAATAATCTTTCCACTCCTTCAGATCAGTTCAGTTCAGTCGCTCAGTTGTGTCCGACTCTTTGCGACCCCATGAATTGTGGCACGCTAGGCCTCCCTGTCCATCACCAACTCCCAGAGTTCACTCAAACTCACGTCCATTGACTCGGTGATGCCATCCAGCCATCTCATCCTCTGTCGTCCCCTTCTCCTCTTGCCCCCAATCCCTCCCAGCATCAGAGTCTTTTCCAGTGAGTCAACTCTTCACATGAGGTGGCCAAAGTACTAGAGTTTCAGCTTTAGCATCATTCCTTCCAAAGAAATCCCAGGGCTGATCTCCTTCAAAATGGACAGGTTGGATCTCCTTGCAGTCCAAGGGACTCTCAAGAGTCTTCTCCAACACCACAGTTCAAAAGCATCAATTCTTCGGTGCTCAGCCTTCTTCACAGTCCAACTCACATCCATACATGACCACAGGAAAAACCATAGCCTTGACTAGATGGACCTTGGTTGGCAAAGTAATATCTCTGCTTTTGAATATGCTATTAGTTTCTAAATATAAAAAACCTTGAATAAATAGAAGCAGAATTTTCACATATTGCCTTACATTAAATGTTTGTATCCATATTATATACTTAGTAAATTTTCTGTCCTTATTCACAAAATCTACACTTTATTCAATTTTATAAACTTTTACAGCCCTAAATATTATGGCTTGTGTATACTAAGCTGTTAATGAATAAAGCTGAACACCTGACTTTTTAATAATCTTTAAAAATTATAGGCATTCATCTAACTACTTGAGATGAGTTAAGATGCAGATAACTTGCAAGTAACATGATAATTCACATTCAAACTAAAATATACATGATGAGTATAGGGTCCTCTCCAGAAACTAGAACCCCTAGAACTTGAAAGATAGAGAAAGACAATGGAGAAGTGATTATCACAGTAGCCTCAGAGACTCAAATTATACGAAGAAATCGGCTTCAGGTATCTATTATTATGTTTTATTTGTTGTTTTCATATCTGTCATCAGTGCTCCAAAGTGTCTTAGTAAATGTTATGTTTCTCATTTGAGCAAACACTCAGACCAGTTTATCTGGGACCACCCTAGTTGAGCACATATGGATGCTCAATACCTGTTTTCTGACTGAGAGAGTTTATGTGGATAATCCCATGACTTAATCCCATAAAGGGCTAATACTATATCAATATTGTTATTTTTAAAAAACAAAAGACATATTCTGCTCATTTGTTGTACTCTGGATTTTCTCAGTGTTGTCTTTTATAATAAGAGTGGTTGATTCTTCTTACTTGCTTTATAGATAAACTTCCAAGTAAGTCCTTTGACCATATGGTAGATACAGTAAGAGCAAGAATATTTAGATTTTGAATACTGTTCTTAGGCTGCTAGCAGTTATGATACTTTCAAAAGAAAGATCCATTTACTTTGATTGCTATTATTAAAGTTCAAAAAATATTGATCTGTCACTGCTTGCAAACTCTTTTAACCAGGTAGCTACAGAGATTTAGACAAAAATCTATATTTCACTTTGGTCTTTTAATGAAGGTACTTCAAAAAAAATATTTAAGGAATAGACAGGTTAAGTGAAGTTGAAGTGAACAATGCTATACTGAGTCTTCTTATTAAAAAGGAATGCTTCCCGGTACTTCCATTTTTGTGCTCCAGTATTAAACTTTAAGTCCCTCAAGGAGTAAGGTCACATCTCTTTAATTGACTCTACAGCATATTTAGATTATTTCACAAGACATTACTGTGTTTGCTATTGGTAGAGTATTTTTGGGGTATCCATCATCAAAATACTTATCAATGGTTTATCTCTGCTTAGCATAACATCAGAGGCCCTTCACAGTGTGAAGACCTTCACACAGGGCACCCCACATCTCCCCATCTTCATCTCTTATCTTACCCTCTTGTACCCTAACGCCAGCCATGGTGAGTTACTTGAATTTTTCCAAATGTGATGATTCACACTATTATCCTTTCTCCAATCTGTTTACTCTACTTGAAATGTCCCCAACTTTAATGCCATATACCCTATACCCCAACCTAAATCACACATATCCCCTAAGATCTGCCTAAGTTTACTTCATGTTTCAGTTTATAGGATCATTTTGACTTTCAATTTCAAAATTTAGGAGAATTCAATAATTCTCCTAAACAGAATTATTCATTTTCTTCTCATGTTTTGCATATATCTTATTCTAAAACTAAATTATGTATCATAAAAGTGACTTAACAGGCATGCATAGTCTTTTCCTGGGAGGAAGCTACTAGATTGTTATTCCCAGCATTCCCAGGATTTAAAGTATAATATAGTTTTAAGACATTTTGCTTGAATGAACATACTAATGGAGGATTGAATATACAAATGAAAGAATGAATGTATGAATGCGTGAGGTCGCTGCAACTGACAAAATTGATAATGATACCACCTGTACTTAGCTGGGTTACATTTGAGATGTTTACAATAAAAATGCCCTTGAGTCTGTCCCTGGGTTTCCTAATCTCAATCAACCTTCCTCATTGTCTTTTTATCACAGGTCCTGTGCTTAGTTACAAATTTAAGGCAGATACTAAGGAGGTCTTTTGAAGGATCCTCAAGTATAAACATAGGTCAAAATTTAAGGCTAATACCACAATGAAGTCAGGAAGAAGGGTTTACTTGTCACTTTACAGTTTATCTTTTTTTTTTTTTTTATATTTAAATGCATTTTTTTTTAAATTTTATTTTATTTTTAAACTTTACATAACTGTATTAGATTATCTTTAAATATATAGGAAATGCACTTCAATTCTCAGATCATCTTGGAGTTTTAAAATATGTATGTTTTACATTTTCTTGAATAGGTGCTGACCAGAGCATAGTTCATTTTTTTTCTTAAAAATATGTGTCAAGGAATTTGTATATGTATACATACACATGTGTGTGTGTGTGTGTGTGTGTGTGTGTGTGTGTGTACTGAATTAACTTATTTGGCAGTTCTTATATACTTTTTTTTTTTTTTTTTTTAGGGCAAGGAAACGATATACACCTTTTTGTGGCCCTAGTTCCTAGCACAGTTCTTAGTACACGGTGGATCCTTAGTTTAAAATTGAACTGAAAAGAATTGCTTATATTAAGTTAGTAATACTAGCCTTAGATTCCCTGAACTAAGTTTCTTTATAATCATCAGAAACATCAAAAATTATTTTTTGTTTGTTTGCTTTAATTGATTTCTACCTAGTCTCATTAAATTGTTTTGTACAATCAAAAGTTTATACTAGGGAATTATTGAATTAAGCATTATTAATGTTCTTTCTGGGTTTGAACTTGTTCTATTGTATTATATTCTTTTTAATTTTTAAAAAATGTATTTTATTTCTTTCATTTAAGTTTTTAAAATTTTATTTATTTGTCTTTAATTAAAAGAGAGAATGCTTGGTCATTTTTGAAAAATCTTAGTCTCACTGTTTTATATTCCAACAAGTTCATCTGAAAGAGAGAAAGATGGTAGAGTTATAATTGTTAAGTAGAGTCTTAACACAAAACCCCAGGAAGCCCATGGCCAGGAAAAAAAAAAATCTGATGAATAAAGAGATTGTAGGAGTAAAATATCATAATCCAAGTTTATAGGTTCTGTACCTATTGTCTTAGTTTTCTTGTCTTGGAAAGTAGGGATGATTTGCTACAACAAAATACCACAGACGTCAGAGATGGCATGATTTATTAACAGCAGAAATTTATTTCTCAGTCCTGGAAGCTGAAAGTCCAGAATCAAGGCACCAGTGTGGTCAATCTGAGAATTTTTTTCCTGGTTCATAACTGGGGCCTTGTTGTGTCCTCCTCACATAGTAGAGGGGAAAGTGGTCACTCTGGGGCTTCTCTCCTAAAAGCACTAATCCTATATATGAGGGTTCTGACTTCATGACCTGACCATCTCTGAAAGTCCCCACCTAATGTCATCTTTGAATTTTGAAGGAATGCATTCATACCATGGTAACTGTGAGGACTTGGAAACTTATTGTATACATAACATTAACTATACCCCTCAATTATCCTCCAAATTGGAGACCTGGGCATAGAGATGACAACTTATAAATGGTTTGCCATAAATGCATCAATTGTTGTTGTTCAGTCACTCAGTCATGTCCAACATTTTGTGACCCCATGGACTGCAGCATGCCAATCTTCCCTGTCCTTTACCATCTCCTAGAGCTTGCTCAAACTCAAGTTCATTGAGTCAGTGATGCCATCCAACAATCTTATCCTCTGTTGTCCCCTTCTACTCCTGCATCAGATCTTTCTCAGCATCAGTGTCTTTTGTAATGAGTCACCTCCTCACATCAGGTGGCCAAATTATTGGAGCTTCAGCTTGGCTTCAGCATCAGTCCTTCTAATGCATATTCAGGACCAATTTCCTTTAGGATTTACTGATTTGATTTCCTTGCACTCCAAGGGACTCTCAAGTCTTCTCCAACACCACAGTTCAAAAGCATCAGTTCTTCAGTGCTCAGCCTTCTTTATGGTCCAACTCTCTCATCCATACATGACTACTGGAAAAACCATAGCCTTGACTGGACAGACCTTTCTTGGCAAAGTAATGTCTCTGCTTTTTAATATGCTCACTCGGGTTATCATAGCTTTTCTTCCAAGGAGCAAGTGTCTTTTAATTTCATGACTACAGTCACCATCTGCAGTGATGTTGGAGCCCCCGCTCCACAACCAAAAAAAAAAAAATAAATAAAGTTTCTCACCGTTTCCCCATATATTTGCCATGAAGTAATGTGACAGGATGCCATGATCTTAGTTTTCTGAATGTTGAGCTTTAAGCCAACTTTTTCCACTCTTCTCTTTCACTTTCATCAAGAGGCTCTTTAGTTCCTCTTCACTTTCTGCTATAAGGCTGGGGTCATCTATGTAATGAGTTACTGATATTTCTCCTGGCATATTGAGTCCAGCTGTGCTTCATCCAACCTGGTATTTCACATGATGTACTCTGCATATAAGTAAAGTAAGCAGGGTGACAATACGCAGGCTTCATGTACTCCTTTCATAATATTGAAACAGTCTGTTTTTCCTTGTCCATTTCTAACCGTTGCTTCTTGACCTGCATACAGGTTTTTCAGGAGGCAGATAAGGTGGTCTGGTATTCCCATCTCTTGAAGAATTTTTGACAGTTTGTTGTGATCTACACAGTCAAAGGTTTTAGCGTAGTCAATGAAGCAGAAATAGATGTTCTTTTTGGGATTCTCTAGCTTTTTTATGATCCAACAAACATTGACATTTTGATCTCTGGTTCCTCTGCCTTTTCTAAATCCAGCTTGAAGATTTGGAAGTTCTCAGTTCATGCACTATTGAAGCCTGACTTGAGAATTTTGAGCATTATTTTGCTAGAGTGTGAGATGAGTGCAAATGTGCAGTAGTTTGAATATTGTTTGGCATTGCCCTTCTTTGGGATTGGAATGAAAACTGACCTTTTCTATTCCTGTGGCCCCTACTGAGTTCTCCATATTTGCTGGCATGTTGAGTGAAGCAGTGTAACAAGTGAAAGTCGCTCAGTCATGCCTGACTCTTTGCAACCCCATGGATTATACAGTCCATGGAATTCTCCAGGCCAGAATACTAGAGTGGGTAGCATTTCTGTTCTTCAGAGGATCTTCCCAACCCAGGGATCAAACCCAGGTCTTGCACATTGTGGGCAGATTCTTTACCAGCTGAGCCACAAGGGAAGCCCAAGAATACTGAAGTGGGTAACCTATCCTTTCTCTAATGGATCTTCCCAAACCAGGAATCGAAGTGGGATCTCCTGCATAACAGGCGGATTCTTCACGAACTGAGCTATGAGGGAAGCACTGTAACAGAATCATCTTTTAGGATTTGAAATAGCTCAGCTGGAATTCCAACTCGTCCACTAGCTTTGTACATAGTGATGCTTCCTAAGGCCCATTTGACTTCACACTCCGGATGTCAGGCTCTAGGTGAGAGATACAACATCATGTTTATCTGGGTCACAAAGATTTTTTTTTTATATATAGTTCTTCTGTGTATTCTTGCCACCTCCTCTTAATATAGTCTGCTTTTGTTAGGTCCATACCATTTCTGGCCTTCATTGTGCCCATCTGGGCATGAAATGTTCCCATGGTATCTCTAATTTTCTTGAAGATATCTCTCATTTCAGTTCAGTTCATTTGCTCAGTTGTGTCCAACTCTTTGCAACTCCATGGACTGCAGTAAACCAGACCTCCCTGTCCATCACCAGCTCCTGAAGTTTACCGAAACTCATGTCCACTGAGTTGGTGATGCCATCCAACCATTTCATCCTTTGTTGTCCCCTTCTCCTCCTGCCCGCAATCTTTCCCACAATCAGGGTCTTTTCAAATGAGTCATCTCTTTGCATCAGGTGGTCAAAGTATTGGAGTTTCAGCTTCAACATCCATCCTTCCAATGAACACTCAGGACTGATCTCCTTTAGAATGGACTGGTTGGATCTCCTTGCAGTCCAAGGGGCTCTCAAGAGTCTTCTCCAACACCACAGTTCAAAAGCATTGATTCTTTGGCACACAGCTTTCTTTATAGTCCAACTCTCACATCCATACATGACTACTGGAAAAACCATAGCCTTGACTAGACGGACCTTTGTTGGCAGAGTAATGGCTCTGCTTTTAAATATGCTGTCTAGGTTGGTCATAACTTTCCTTCCAAGGAGTAAGCGTCTTTTAATTTCATGACTGCAGTCACCATCTGCAGTGATTTTGGAGCCCAAAATAATAACTGTTTCCACTGTTTCCCTATCTATTTGCCATGAAGTGATGAAACCAGATGCCATGATCTTAGTTTTCTGAATGTTGAGCTTTAAGCCAATTTTTTCACCCTCCTCTTTCACTTTCATGAAGAGGCTCTTTAGTTCTTCTTCACTTTCTGTCCTAAGGGTGGTGTCTTCTGCATATCTAAGGTTATTGATATTTCTCCCAGCAATCTTGATTCAGGCTTGTGCTTCATCCAGCCCAGCATTTCTCGTGATGTACTCTGCAGAGAAGTTAAATAAGCAGAGTGACAATATACAGTCTTGAAGTACTCCTTTTCCTATTTGGAACCAGTCTGTTGTTCCATGTCCAGTTCTAACTGTTGTGTTCTGACCTGCATACAGATTTCTCAAGAGGCAGGTCAGGTGGTCTGGTATTCCCATCTCTTTCAGAATTTTCCACAGTTTGTTGTGATCCAGACAGTCAAATGCTTTGGCATAGCCAATAAAGCAGAAATTGATGTTTTTCTGGAACTCTCTTGCTTTTTCAATGATCCAGCAGATGCTCGCAATTTGATCTCTGGTTCCTCTGCCTTTTCTAAATCCAGCTTGAACGTCTGGAAGTTCACGATTCACGTATTGTTGAAGCTTGGCTTGGAGAATTTTGAGCATTATTTTACTAGTGTTGAGATGAGGCAGTTATGTGGTAGTTTGAACATTCTTTGGCATTTCCTTTTTTGGGGATTGGAATGAAAATTGACCTTTTCCAGTCCTGTGGCTACCGCTGAGTTTTCCAAATTTGCTGACATATTGAGTGCAGAACTTTCACAGCATCATCTTTTAGGATTTGAAAGATATCTCTAGTCTTTCCCATTCTATTTTTTTCCTCTATTTATTTGCATTGTTGACTTAGGAAGCCTTTCTTATTTCTCCTTGATATTCTTTGGAACTCTGCATTCAGATGGGTATATCTTTCTTTTGCTCCTTTGCTTTTCACTTCACTTCTTTTCTCAGCTATTTGTGAGGCCTCCTCAGGCAGCCGTTTTGCCTTTTTGCATTTCTTGTTATAGGGCATGGTGATCGTCACCTCCTGTTCATATCACAAACCCCCATTCATATCTCTTCAGGCTGTCGATCAGATCAGTCCCTAGAATCTGTTTGTCACATCTTTTGTATAATTATAAGGTCACACCTGAATGGCCTAGTGGTTTTCCCTACTTTCTTCAGTCTAAGTCTGAATTTGGCAATAAGGAGTTCATGATCTGAGACACAGTCTGCTCCTGGTCTTGTTCTTGCTGACTGTAAAGAGCTTCTCCATCTTTTACTGCAAAGATTATAATCAGTTTGATTTAGGTATTGACCATCTGGTGATGTCCATGTGTACAGTCATCTCTTCTGTTGTTGGAAAACAGTGTTGGCTATGACCAGTGTGTTCTCTTGGGAAAACTCTGTTAGGCTTTGCCCTGCTTCATTTTGTATTCCAAGGCCAAACTTGCTTGTTTCAGTCCAGGTGTCTCCTGACTTCTGACCTTAGCATTCCTTTCCCCTATGATGAAAAGGACATCTTTTTTTGCTGTTAGTTCTAGAAGGTCTTGTAGGTCTTCACAGAACCATTCAACTTCAACTTCTTTGGCATTATTGTTGGGGCACAGACTTGGATTACTCTGATGTTGAATGGTTTGCCTTGGAAACAATCAGAGATCATCAATACAACCATAAATATATCTCCAAATTAATGAAATGTCAAATAGCATCATATTTAGAATCAAAGAAAGGCACATTGTTTTTTTTATCAGTTCAGTTCACTGAAGTCACTCAGTCATGTCCAACTCTTTGCAACCCCATGAACCACAGCATGCCAGGCCTCCCTGTCCATCACCAACTCCAGGAGTTTACTCAGACTCATGTCCATTGATTCAGTGATACCATCTGACCATCTCATCCTCTGTTGGCCCCTTCTCCTCTTGCCTTCAATCTTTCCCAACATCAGGGTCTTTTCAAATGAGTCAGCTCTTCGCATGAGGTGGCTAAAATATTGGAGTTTCCGCTTCAACATCTGTCCTTCCA
The DNA here is from genome assembly GCF_019923935.1 of Bubalus bubalis. Taxonomy (NCBI): domain Eukaryota; kingdom Metazoa; phylum Chordata; class Mammalia; order Artiodactyla; family Bovidae; genus Bubalus; species Bubalus bubalis. Next base: position 30,379,131 of record NC_059171.1, on the reverse strand, counting down.
ATGAACACCCAGGACTGATTTCCTTTAGGATGGACTGGTTGGATCTCCTAGCAGTCCAATGGACTCTCAAGAAACTTCTCCAACGCCACAGTTCAAAAGCAACAATTCTTCTGTTTGCTTGTTTGTTTGTTTGTTTTTAATCACAGAGTTTCTAATTCTATTAAACATATTAAGGTGTTCAATAATTTTTAAGGTGAAATATGATAAGAATTGAGTAATTTTGTGTTTTGAATCAGTACCTGTATTTGCTCTAAGAAGCACAAGCTGGATTCAAGATTTCCGGGAGAAATATCAATAACCTCAGATATGCAGATGACACCACCCTTATGGCAGAAGGTGAAGAGGAACTAAAAAGCCTCTTGATGAAAGTGAAAGAGGAGAGTGAAAAAGTTGGTTTAAAGCTCAACATTCAGAAACATAAGATCATGGCATCTGGTCCCATCACTTCACGGGAAATAGATGGCGAAATAGTGGAAACAGTGTCAGACTTTATTTTTTTGGGCACCAAAATCACAGCAGATGGTGATTGCAGCCATGAAATTAAAAGACGCTTACTCCTTGGAAGGAAAGTTATGACCAACCTAGATACCATATTCAAAAGCAGAGACATTACTTTGCCAACAAAGGTCTGTCTAGTCAAGGCTATGGTTTTTCCAGTAGTCATGTATGGATGTGAGAGTTGGACTGTGAAGAAAGCTGAGCACTGAAGAATTGATGCTTTTGAACTGTGGTGTTGGAGAAGACTCTTGTGAGTCCCTTGGACTGCAAGGAGATCCAACCAGTCCATTCTAAAGGAGATCAGCCCTGGGTGTTTTTTGAAAGGAATGAGCTGAAGCTGAAACTCCAGTACTTTGGCCACCGCATGTGAAGAGTTGACTCATTGGAAAAGATCCTGATGCTGGGAGGGATTGGGGCAGGAGGAGAAGGGGACGACAGAGGATGAGATGGCTGGATGGCATCACGGACTCAATGGACGTGAGTTTTAGTGAACTCCAGGAGTTTGTGATGGACAGGGAGGCTTGGCGTGCTGCGATTCATGGGGTCGCAGAGTCAGACATAACTAAGTGACTGAACTGAACTGAACTGAGCTGATATCAAAGTAATGTATTATTTAATTACTTACTGGCAGCAAGATGTTCTTCTACACCAGACCTATGCAAATGCTAAACTTCAGGTGTCTTTTCTTAGAGCAGCATTCTGAATTTTTTTTATTAAATGATCACATCTAATCTGAAGCTTTTCAATGTCAATTTTTTCACCACTGTGATAAGACACTTTACACATTTATTATTGCAAATATGTCCTTCATTACTTTGTGTGGGAGCTATAGCTTTCCTTCTCAAAATCTGTTTAAATTTTGGTCTCATTTGTCTGAGATCCTTGAGGGTGAAACAGAGTTTAACTCACAAGGTCTTTTTCAGCTGCATGATTCTGTATTTCACGACCTTTGTAAGCCCGTTGCTAAGGTAATGAGATTCCCAAGAGGGTTCTTCACATTAAGGATCAGCAAAACTGCAAGTTTTACAGATCGCTTTCTTTTAACCTACACGGTTCCTCTGAGAAATATTTGAATTACAGTGTCAACTGTTGTCAGGTCAGAGATTAATCAATGAGAATTTCCATGTCACTTTAAGGCCAGATGTTAGTTTTTGGCTGGAAATCTCGTTGAATTTAAAATTAGAGTTTGTTGCTTTAGGCATCAAGGATCAAAGTTTCTTGATTACTAAAACAAGATATTGAAAGATTCCTGCTCTACAAATTTCAGCCACTGTCATTTAAACCTGTGTTATCTATTTTGTTCTCAACTCACTACAGGAGAGCCTTCCTAAGTGCTCTGCTTATATTTAATCTGACGTCTCATCCTCATTTATTTCAACCCTTCTTCTCCAGCTTCTGATTCCTTTCCCTCCACAGTGGGGAAGAAAAAGAGCAAAATCAGGTGCTATTCCACGGGTGAAAGTGAAGTCGTTCAGTCGTGTCTGATTCTTTGCAACCCCGTGGACTGTAGCCTCCCAGGCTCCTCCATCCATGGGATTCTCCAGGCAAGAATACTGGAGTGGGTTGCCATTTCCTTCTCCAGGAGGTCTTCCCAACCCAGGGATCGAAACCCGGTCTCCCACATTGGAGGCAGATGCTTTAACCTCTGAGCCACCAGGTGCCTACCTCTTATTCTGGGAATGGATACTTATTTCTGTTCCTTCCTTCCAAACTTATTTGTGAATTATGCACAGTGTTTAGCTGACTCCCAGTGGAGGAGATGCTTGTTATAGAAATCTCAACCCCACTTTATATTCTAAGAAACAAAGTGTCATAAGATAATAAAATCAAGAATCAGTATGATGCAAACTAAATTATTTTTGTGTTGCATTGAGATTTAAATGTAAGCTGTATTCTGTAAATCAGGGACAGTGCAGGTAACAAATGACACTTTCTCACTGGCTATGTGTGGGTCAAGCTTAAAACCAAGAGGTTATACAGTATCCATGGCTAATGACAATGGGGAGTTATTATCACCTTTCAGAATGATAATCATAACGCTGAAGATCACTGTGGGGAGAGGGCAGCATCACGAAAGTGTGGTTTTCAGTATAGTAACAGAGTTATCCCATGGTGATTAGGCAGATAAGATGAGAGAAAATACCCCTATTGCCCAACCTTCTCATCCTTTCTCATGCCAGTGGTCTGACCGCTTATTACACACACAGAAAGTCGAGTGGTATAGGAGCCTATCTGTCTTGGGTCCATGTGGGTCAGCCTTTAATCCCACCCTACAGAGGCAAGACTCAGGGAAGAAAGGGTAAAGAATGGTTCTTGAGAGGTAAACAAAATATTCAGCACAAATTTCCTATAATTATAAGACAACTATTTAAATTATTCCAAAGTCACAACAGTAATATGTCATTCTGTGACTTCCTGTAGTATAGGTCACTATAATTATGAGAATCTATAATTGCTTATATGGTTTACTGATAGGACCACATACTTTTATATACTAATTTTTAATTAACTTCCTTCTTTCTTTATATATTCCACAACCATTCTTGACCTTTAGTCTCGAGAAAAAGCATAATGCTTAAGAATTCATATCGTGGAACCATACCATCTGGGTTCAAATCATAGGTTTACTATTTAAAATGTGTGTGACTCTAGGCAAGTTACTTACTTCATTGGGTCTGCATAGGGTCGTGTCAAGGTTAAATGTAACAAATGCTTAGAACTTTGCCTAATACATAAATGAATTATGAATGTTTGTCATCACTATGTATACAGACACTTGAAATGCAAAGTTATGAATAAAATATCATGGGAAGAGACCAATGAGTAAATAATTATAGTAAAATACATGGATTGATGTAAGTATCCCTAAGGCCTGTTGTTGTTCAGTCTCTCAGTCATGTCCAACTCTTTGCGACCCCATGGACTGTAGCATGCCAGACTTCCCTGTCCTTCACCATCACCCAGAGCTTGCTGAAAATCATGTCCATTGTGTCAGTGATGCCATCCAACCATCTCGTCTTCTGTTGTCCCCTTCTTCTCCTGCCTTCAATCTTTCCCAACATCAGGGTCTTTTGTAATGAGTCAGCTCTGCACATCAGGTGGCCAAAGTATTGGAGCCTCAGCTTCAGCATCAGTCCTTCTAATAAATTATCAGGGCTGATTAGCTTTAGGATTGACTGGTTTGATCTCCTTGCTGTCCAGGGGACTCTCAAGAGTCTTCTCCAACACCACACTTCAAAAGCATCAGTTCTTCAGTGCTCAGCCTTCTTTACGTCCAACTCCCACATCCATACATGACTACTGGAAAAACCATAGCTTGGACTATATGGACATTTGTTGGCAAAGTAATGGCTCTGCTTTTCAATATGTTATCAAGGAGCTTCTTCCAAGGGGCAAGCATCTTTTAATTTCATGACTGCAGTAACCATCTACAATGATTTTGGAGCCCAAGAAAATAAAGTCTTTCACTGTTCCCATTGTTTCCCCATTTGTTTGCCATGAAGTGATGGGACCTGATGCCATGATCTTCATTTGTTGAATGTGAGTTTTAAGCCAGTTTTTTCACTGTCCTCTTTCATGTTCATCAATAGGCTCTTTAGTTCCTCTTCACTTTCTGCCATAAGGCTGGTGTGGTGTGCATATGTGCATTCTCTGGCAATTTTGATTTGAACTTGTGCTTCATCCAGCCTGGCACTTCACATGATGTACTCTGCATAAAAATTAAATAAGCAGGGTGACAATATACAGCCTTGACATACTCCGTTCACAATATTGAAGTAGTCTGTTGTTCCATGTCTGGTTCTAACTGTTGCTTCTTGACCTGAATACAGGTTTCTCAGGAGGCAGGTAAGGTGCTCTGGTATTCCCATCCATTTAAAAATTCTCTACAGTTTTTGTGATCCACAGAATCAACAGCTTTAACATAGTCAATGAAGCAGAAATAGATGTTTTTGCTTTGTTTTGTTTTCTGGAATTCTCTAGCTTTTTCTATGATCCAGTGGATGTTGGCCTATAGAACTGCAAAGACAGGAGCAAGTGACTAGAGATACAAACTCAGGTCAATCTTTATGAAAGAGGCATTAATTCAGTTCCATCACTCAGTCATATCCAACTCTTTGCGACCCCATGAATTGCAGCATGCCAGGCCTCCCTGTCCATCACCAATTCCTGGAGTTCACTCAAACTCATGTCCATTATGTCTGTGATGCCATCCAGCTATCTCATCCTCTGTGTCCCCTTCTCCTTCTGCCCCCAATCCCTCCCAGAATCAGAGTTTTTTCCAGTGAGTCAACCCTTCACATGAAGGAGACAACGTACTGGAATTTCAGTCCTTCCAATGAACACCCAGGACTGATCTCCTTTAGAATGGACTGGTTGGACCTTCTTGCAGTCCATGGTACTCTCAAGAGTCTTCTCCGATACCACAGTTCAAAAGCATCAATTCTTCAGTGCTCAGCTTTCTTCACAGTCCAACGCTCACATGTATACATGACTACTGGGAAAACCATAGCTTTGAAAAGATGGACCTTTGTTGGCAAAGTAATGTCTCTGATTTTTAATACGCTATCTAGGTTTGTTATAACTTTCCTTCCAAGGAGTAAGTGTCCTTTAATTCATGGCTCCAATCACCATCTGCAGTGATTTTGGTGCCCCCCCAAAATAAAGTCTGACACTGTTTCCCCATCTATTTCCCATGAAGTGATGGGACCAGATGCCATGATCTTCGTTTTCTGAATGTTGAGCTTTAAGCCAACATTTTCACCCTCCTCTTTCACTTTCATCAAGAAGCTTTTTAGGTCATGTTAACTTTCTGCCATAAGGGAGGTATCATCTGCATATCTGAGGTCACCGTTATTTCTCCTGGCAATCTTGATTCCAGCTTGTGCTTCTTCCAGTCCAGTGTTTCTCATGATGTACTCTGCGTATAAGTTAAATAAGCAGGATGACAATATACAGCCTTGATATACTCCTTTTCCTTTTTGGAACCAGTCTATTGTTCCATGTCCAGTTCTAACAGTTGCATTCTGTCCTGCATACAGGTTTATCAAGAGGCAGGTCAGGATGTCTGGTATTCCCATCTCTTGAAGAATTTTCCACAGTTTATTGTAATACACACAGTCAAAGGCTTTGGTGTAGTCAACAAAGCAGACATAGATGTTTTTCTGGAATTCTCATGATTTTTCAATGATCCAGAGGATGTTGGCAATTTGATCTCTGGTTCCTCAGCCTTTTCTAAAAAGAGCCAGACACCCTGGAATGTGAAGTCCAGTGGGCCTTAGAAAGCATCACTACGAACAAAGCTAGTGGAGGTGATGGAATTCCAGTTGAGCTATTCCAAATCCTGAAAGATGATGCTCTGAAAGTACTGCAGTCAATATGGCACCAAATTTGGAAAACTCAGCAGTGGCCACAGGACTGGAAAAGGTCAGTTTTCACTCCAATCCCAAAGAAAGGCAATGCCAAATTATGCTCAAACTACCACACAATTGCACTCATCTCACACGCTAGTAAAGTGATGCTCAAAATTCTCCAAGCCAGGCTTCATCAATACGTGTACTGTGAACTTCCTGATGTTCAAGCTGGTTTTAGAAAAGGCAGAGGAACCAGAGATCAAGTTGCCAACATCATCAAAAAAGCATCATCATCATCATCAAAAAAGCAAGAGAGTTCCAGAAAACCTTTTGTTTCTGCTTTACTGATTATGCCAACACCTTTGACTGCATGGATCACAATAAACTGTGGAAGATTCTGAAAGAGATGAAAGAGGTATCAGTTCAGTTCAGTTCAGTCGCTCAGTCCTGTCTGACTCTTTGCGACCCCATGAATTGCAGCACGCCAGGCCTTCCTGTCCATCACCGACTCCTGGAGTTCACTCAGACTCACATCAATCTAGACAGTGATGCCATCCAACCACCTCATCCTCTGTCATCCCCTTCTCCTCCTGCCCCCAACCCCTCTCGGCATCAGAGCCTTTTCCAATGAGTCAACTCTTTGCATGAGGTGGCCAAAGTACTGGAGCTTCAGCTTTAGCATCATTCCTTCCAAAGAAATCCCAGGGCTGATCTCCTTCAGAATGGACTGGTTGGATCTCCTTGCAGTCCAAGGGACTCTCAGGCGTCTTCTCCAACACTGTAGTTCAAAAGCATCAATTCTTTGGCGCTCAGCTTTCTTCACAGTCCAACTCTCACATCCATACATGACTACTGGAAAAACCATAGCCTTGACTAGATGGACCTTTGTTGGCAAAGTAATGTCCCTGCTTTTGAATATGCTATCTAAGTTGGTCATAACTTTCCTTCCAAGGAGTAAGCGTCTTTTAATTTCATGGCTGCAGTCACCATCTTCAGTGATTTTGGAGCCCCCAAAAATAAAGTCTGACACTGTTTCCACTGTTTCCCCATCTATTTCCCATGAAGTGATGGGACCAGTTGCCATGATCTTCGTTTTTTGAATGTTGAGTTTTAAGCCAACTTTTTCACTCTCCTGTTTCACCTTCATCAAGAGGCTTTTTAGTTCCTCTTCACTTTCTGCCATAAGGGTGGTGTTATCTGCACATCTGAGGTTATTGATATTTCTCCCAGCAATCTTGATTCCAACTTGTGTTTCTTCCAGTCTAGCGTTTCTCATGATGTACTCTGCATATAAGTTAAATAAGCAGGGTGACAATATACAGCCTTGACGTACTCCTTTTCCTATTTGGAACCAGTCTGTTGTTCCATGGCCAGTTCTAACTATTGCTTCCTGACCTGCATATAGGTTTCTCAAGAGGCAGGTCAGGTGGTCTGGTATTCCCATCTCTTTCAGAATTTCCCACAGTTTATTGTGATCCACACAGTCAAAGGCTTTGGCATAGTCAATAAAGCAGAAATAGATGTTTTTCTGGAACTCTCTTGCTTTTTCCATGATCCAGCGGATATTGGCAATTTGATCTCTGGTTCCTCTGCCTTTTCTAAAACCAGCTTGAACATCAGGAAGTTCACGGTTCACATATTGCTGAAGCCTGGCTTGGAGAATTTTGAGCATTACTTTACTAGCATGTGAGATGAGTGCAATTGTGTGGTAGTTTGAGCATTCTTTGGCATTGCCTTTCTTTGGGATTGGAATGAAAACTGACCTTTTCCAGTCCTGTGGCCACTGCTGACTTTTCCAAATTTCCTGGCATATTGAGTGCAAAACTTTCACACCATCATCTTTCAGGATTTGAAATAGCTCAACTGGAATTCCCTCACCTACACTAGCTTTATAAAGCCCACTTAACTTCACATTCCAGGATGTCTGGCTCTAGGTCAGTGATCACACCGTCGTGATTATCTGGGTCGTGAAGATCTTTTTTGTACACTTCTGTGCATGCTTGCCACCTCTTCTTAATATCTTCTGCTTCTGTTAGGTCCATACCATTTCTGTCCTTTATCGAGCCCATCTTTGCATGAAATGTTCCCTTGGTATCTCTAATTTTCTTGAAGAGATCTCTAATCTTTCCCATTCTGTTGTTTTCCTCTATCTCTTTGCACTGATTGCTGAGGAAGGCTTTCTTATCTCTTCTTGCTATTCTTTGGAACCCTACATTCAGATGCTTATATCTTTCCTTTTCTCCTTTGCTTTTCACTTCTCTTCTTTCCACAGCTATTTGTAAGGTCTCCCCAGACAGCCATTTTGCTTTACTGCATTTCTTTTCCTTGGGGATGGTCTTGATACCTGTCTCCTGTACAATGTACGAACCTCAGTCCATAGTTCATCAGGCACTCTATCTATCAGATCTAGGCCCTTAAGTCTATTTCTCACTTCCACTGTATAATCATAAGGGATTTGATGTAGGTCATACCTGAATGTTCTAGTGGTTTTCTCTACTTTCTTCATTTAAGTCTGAATTTGGCAATAAGGAGTTAATGATCTGAGCCACAGTCAGCTCCTTGTCTTGTTTTTGCTGACTGTATAGAGCTTCTCCATCTTGGGCTGCAAAAAATGTAATCAATCTGATTTCAGTGTTGACCATCTGGTGATGTCCATGTGTAGAGTCTTCTCTTGTGTTGTTGGAAGAGGGTGTTTGCTATGACCAGAAAGAGGTATAGTTAGACCTTAAAAGATGCATAGGAATTTCCCCAGGTGTTACTGGGATGTTTCTTCTGTCCTGGCTAAGACATCTTGCCTAAGCACATGTTGATGTGAAAATATTCTGACATGCCTGACACTTAAGTAGTTAGTAGGAAAGTGGTTGCAGACCAAAAGGAAGAGACAGGAAAAGTTTAAAACATGAGGACTCCCATAGTACATAATTTGAAGAGATATGGATAGTTTAAAAATTACCCTGGTGCCATAAAGGTGATTTGGTGTGTTGAAATATTCAAGACAAGAACCTCTCTTAAAATTAATGTTGCTACTTTTTTTTTCCTGTTCCAGTCCTGGAAGCAATTTTCTTTCCTTAGTTATTCCAGTGCCTGGCTAACAGTATTCTCTCCATCCTTTCTCTCAAGCAGTATTGAACAATGGCAGCATATGGTCATTGGAGTCAGGCAGATGTTGAGTGGAAACTTACTTGACTTGAACTACTTCTACGCATCTGACCTTGGTCAGCTTCTCAGAACCTCATTTTTTCACCCATTAAGGTAGACTAAATAGGATCTTCCTCTCAGTGTTATAATAAGTTATACATGAGTTAAAGCAGATAAGTATTTAGCAAATCTCCTCTCAAATTATGGAGAAGGCAATGGCACCCCACTCCAGTACTCTTGCCTGGAAACTCCCATGGACGGAGGAGCCTGGTAGGCTGCAACCCATGGAGTCTGTAAAGTCGGACAGAACTGAGCAACTTCACTTTCACTTTTCACTTTCCTGCATTGGAGAAGGAAATGGCAACCCACTCCAGTGTCCCTGGAGAATCCCAGGGACAGGGGAGCCTGGTGGGCTGCTGTCTGTGGGGTCGCACAGAGTTGGACACGACTGAAGCGACTTAGCAGCAGCAGCAGCAGCTGTCAAATTATAATCTCTCAATAACGGGAACTAATAATCTTATTTCCTGGGACCTTTAGATAGCCTAATCCCTTACTTTCTTTACTGACTGTTTGCCAGTTTTAAGTTACTTATTAAAGCTTTGCATACATGTGTGCAATGTCACTTCAGTAGTGTCTGATTTTGTGCAATTCTATGGATGGTAGTCCACCAGGTTCCTCTGTCCATGGGATTCTCCAGGCAAGGATACTTGAGTAGGTTGCCATACCCTCCTCCAGGGGATCTTCCCAATCCAGGGATTGAACTCACTTTTCTTATGTCTCCTGCATTGGCAGGTCGGTTCTTTACTGCTAGCACCATCTGGGAAGCCCCATCTTAGCTTTGAGTCCCTAGAAAACAAAGGCTGTGATGAAGCTTATAGACTAAAACTTTATGTGGGGAGGACAGAGTACAATTCCAAGACAATAGAAATGAAGGGAAAAAAGAGATATAACAGGGAAGTAGGGGGATCAAATATAAAATAGTAAGTTACTGAATAGCCACAGCCTCAAGAAAAACACAGTGTATTGGCCATGCGGGCCTCATGAACCAGCTGTGGTTTCAAACCACCTGTTTTGGGAGAAGACAGATGAGCAATATTTCTTCTGTTCTCCTTCCCATATTTTTTCTTGGTAGTCAAAGTTCATCTCTCAGACGTTAAATTGTCCACAGTTACAAGTGGCACTGTAGCACCTTAGAGAAGCTGTTGAGGAAGACCAAGTTTCTGGCAATTTTGTGGGATCAAATCTGGATCCTGGAGCTACTACAATTTTGCTGCAATAAACAAAATAAAGGTGACTATACCAATGGTTGTTCCATGCCTCAAACTTGTAGGGGGCTGACACAACTGATTAAGCTGCCCTAGAATGGCCAGTGTAGTTCCTTCAGGCTGGCCTGCATGTCTTTTCAATATGTCCCCATCATTTTTTAAACATTTCTTTTTATACAAGGTGTTCCAGTTTTGTCCTTTATGTTTCCTTGACCACTGCTGGAAACAGTTTCCTGATTCCCTTTAGTAAAGAATGGTATTCAGACACTAGGATGTGAGCAATCATGTCCTTGTTGCTATAAGTACTTATTGTTATTAGGAATCTCAGTGGATGGGGCTAGACAAGATCTGTGCATGCATATATGTGCATATGTGTGATGTTTGATATAATACAGGCATACTCATCTCTATCTGTGTATATCTATATTTTAAACATGAATTAACATCAGTTTCTCCAATTTTAGTTCAGCCACTCAGAATCCTTTGTAGCCTTCCAATTTTCTACATCCCCTTCTGGATAGTGAGAAGTCTAGCTATCCTTATCCTCAATACATTCATGATTTGCACAGTCCCCTCATATGCACCTGATCTTACAACTTTACTGGCTGCTTCCTTGGCCTTGCTTCTACTTGTTTGGCCTCTAGCCCCATTATCACTTACTTGACCTCACTATCTCCTCAACTCTTGTTGCCACTATCACTGTCTCTGCTATAGGATGAATATTTATGCTTATAAAATTTACGTGTTGAAACCTAATCCCCAATGTGATGGATGATATCTGTTTATGGGCCTTTAGGAGGTGACTAAGTGATGAGAGTGGGTGCCTAATAAATGGAATTAGTACCCTAGGAGCTCCCTAGCCCTTTCTACCATGTGAGGACACAGCAAGAAGATATTGGTGAATCTGGAAAATGAGCCCTGTCCAGATACCGAATCTACTGACACATTGATCTTGGACTTCTCAACTTTCAGAACTATGAGAAACAAATTTCTGTTGTTTACAAACCATGGCAACCCACTCCAGTTTTCTTGCCTGGAGAATCCCATGGACAGAGGAACATGGCAGGCTACAGTCCATGGGGTAGCAAAAGTGTCGGGCATGACATGGCAACTAAACAACAACATTCTTTTATAATATCTTGAAAGAACTCAGACAGGCTCCTAACACCAAGTCACCCCATCTAAAGAAAGAGAAAAGACTTTATCTTTTCTAATATTTCTCTTCTTTTTCCACCTAGGAAACCTTTCCTTCCTTATTCTTCCCCAGTTCACATAGTAAAATAGCTCTAAGATAGTTTCAGGCTCACCTCTGCTGTGAAACTTCTATCTATTTGTCAACCTCCAATTCAAGGGGCCTTTGCTGTACCTCCTTTTGCCCTCATTTAAGGACATAAGCTACATCTTATTTGTCTTTATATTCCTAGTGCCTAGTCTTATTTTTGATACATATTAGAAACTAAAAAAATGTTTCATAAATGGGTAATTAATGAATGAAATTTTCTTTGCAATAGCTTGGGGATTATAGCTATAGACTCAGACAGACCTAAACTCTGCTATTGATCTTGTGAAATTGGGCAAGTTAATATCTATATCTTATCTGTTTTTACTGTTATAACAAAAAATACTACAGACTGGGTGGCTTATAAACAAGTATGAAAACTAAGTCCAAGATCAAGATGCTGGGAAATTCAGTGTTTGATAAGCGCCCATTTCCTGGTTCACAGATGGCTGATTTTTTCCTGTGTCCTCACATGGCTAGATAGGTAAGGGACCTTTGTGAATTCTTTCTTTTATAAGGGCAGAAATGCTATTTATGAAGTCTCCACCCTCATGACCTTATCACCTTCCAAAGACTCCACCTCAAAATATCATCACACTGGGGATTATGTTTCACTATATGAAGTTAGGGGTAGACAAAAATATTCAGTCTGCAGCATTATTTCTCTGAGCATTACTTAACTTCTCTGATTTTTTTTTTATCAGTAAATAGAGATGATAATAGTTCCATTATATATTGTTATGAGGATTAATATTTTAAAAAGATTTTTTAATAACATCAGTATAATTTCTTTGTAAAATAAATGGTAGTTACTATTATTAATAACTGATTTTTGTGCAAAACTCCATTATAACACTCATCTGTTGTATATGAATTATTTATTCAGATATTAGTCTTGCCTCGATAGAAAATAATTTCAAAGGCAATGATATAAAATAAGTGAAAGAAAGTGAAAGTCGCTCAGTTGTGTCCAACTCTTTGGGACCCCATGGACTATACAGTCCATGGAATTCTCGAGGCCAGAATACTAGAGTGGGTAGCCTATCCCTTCTCCAGTGGATCTTCCTGACCCAGGAATTGAAACAGGGTCTCCTGCATTTCAGGCAGATTCTTTACCAATTGAGCTATCAGGGGGTATATGTTTTTTTTCTTATTGTATGTTGTTTCTCAGTCTAAGAGAATATTGCAACTTCAATATTATATCTTCATTTGAAAGTATATTGCCAGTCCAGGTTCGATGCATGATACTGGATGCTTGGGGCTGGTGCACTGGGACGACCCAGAGGGATGGTATGGGGAGGGAGGAGGGAGGAGGGTTCAGGATGGGGAACACATGTATACCTGTGGTGGATTCATTTTGATATTTGGCAAAACTAATACAATTATGTAAAGTTTAAAAATAAAATAAAATTAAAAAAAAAGAAAGTATATTATTGATTTAAAGAATATTGTTTTAAAGGAGCAAATAAAAAAATAGTTTCAAAATAGTATAGTAGAGTAAGCACCTATTCTCATTGCTAGCCCAAAGATGATAGAAAACATATTTTTTAAAAAACCCAAAAATCTGGTGCTTAAGAAGAGAACATTTCAGTTATTATAAGGCTATTGGAGATTTCTGAGAACCATAAATATAAATAAGCATATAAATAAATATATATATATAAAATACAGAGACAAGCCGAGAATTTCATAAACCAGTGCCTCTATGGGCTGCTGTTGTTACACTTTCTGCCTAAGAAGCCATCATTCATTGGGACCAGAAACTTCCAGAGGAGAGGCCACTGATAATCTTGAGAAACTGAGTAATTGCTACAGAAGAAAATATTTTGGCTCCAGAGCAAAATACCCAGATATAAAATGGAGTCAAATGTCATTATCAAGAGGGAGGGATCCCCAACTCAGAGTGAAGCATAAAAGTGGACTGCACTGTGGATTACCAGAGGAGATAATTTATACCTAGAAATGTGACATGATTCTGACAATAGAAGAAATAAGCTTGAAGTTTACAGAAGCAAGCCAATAAAATCAGTTATTTGACTACTCATTCAAAATCACCAGTTTTGTTCTTCCCTTCAAATAATCGCCCCCTGCACTTGTCATCGTAGGCTTGACAACATTCAGTTCAGTTTAGTCGCTCAGTCGTGTCCGACTCTTTGCGACCCCATTAATCGCAGCACGTCAGGCCTCCCTGTCCATCACCAACTCCCGGAGTTCACTCAAACTCACGTCCATTGACTCGGTGATGCCATCCAGCCATCTCATCTTCTGCCGTCCCCTTCTCCTTCTGCCCCCAATCCCTCCCAGCATCAGAGTTTTTTCCAATGAGTCAACTCTTCGCATTAGGTGGCCAAAGTACTGGAGTTTCAGCTTTAGCATCATTCCTTCCAAAGAAACACCAGGAATGATCTCCTTCAGAATGGACTGGTTGGATCTCCTCAAAGTCCAAGGGACTCTCAAGAGTCTTCTCCAACACCACAGTTCAAAAGCATCAATTCTTCGGTGCTCAGCCTTCTTCACAGTCCAACTCTCCCATCCATACATGACCACTGGAAAAACCATAGCCTTGACTAGACGGACCGTTGTTGGCAAAGTAATGTGTCTGCTTTTGAATATGCCATCTAGTTTGGTCATAACTTTTCTTCCAAGGAGTAAGCATATTTTAATTTCATGGCTGCAGTCACTATTATTCATCAAATACATTGTCAAATATACTGCTTCAGAAGAAACTTTAGTCTGCTACACTTGAAGCAGACTTTTGCTTATACCCAAAGAAACAGATAAAAAACATTTTTTTAATTGAAACGACTGTACTAGATATCCTCATAAAAATAAAGGGGGAAATCATGTTCATGAAAAAAAATAATAGGTTATGAAACGATAAATGGTAATAAATCATTAAATATTCAAGAAATTGCAACATATTTTAAATATAAATAAAAGTGCACCACCACCATAGCACATATCACCTTCTAAAATAAAACTTTTGTGTATTATTATTTGTGAACTTCCAGAGGAATATACACTATTAAGAAGCAGGAATTATTATCTGTTTATTCATTTATCTATCCCATATAGTACCTAGAAGAGAATCTAGCACATCATAGGTCCTCAGATATTTGCTGAATAAATTGAATGACTCAATGTGATGTGAACTATGTAAGTGAGCTTGATTGAACTATAAATAAACCTGGAAAATTCATACTTTATTTGGAATTTTAACAGTTATTTAAAAAATTGTTGGAGAGGGTAGACAAAAGATAATTAACGACATAAGTTATTTCAATTTGACAAATATATCAAATTGAATTGAATATATTTTACTGATTTATCCACTGTGAGACCTGGATCTACTTATACTGGTTATTAAAGCAATAACACTAGAAATCAGCAACAAAATGATAGCCTAGACCCATAAATTTAAAAGCACTTTGAAACTATTTATGATACAAAGAGGGAATAAAGATGAAAACTATAAACTATTTAGAAGTGAACAACAGCAACAAAAGCTCTAAATACAAAAACAGTACTCTGAAGAAAATTTATAGACTAAAAAGAATATTTTTAAGGAAACAAGAGAGGCTGAAAATAAACTAATATAGAAACAAATCCTAAAACTTAAGCTTAAGAAGGTGGAGAAAGAATAACAAAATAATGCAAAAGAGTTGAAGTTTGAGTAGACTAGTAAATCGCCAATGTTTTGTAAATATGAAGAAATGAAAACTGGAAGACTAATCACAAATAACTTGCATTAGGAGTAAGAAAATTAATGATTTATCTTTATAAAGATATATTTAAAGATTATATAACACAATTCTATCCCTGCTAAACTATCAACTTGGAAATTTTGGAAAATTTCACTTCTCTAACATGTGTGTGTGTGTGTGTGTGTGTGTGTGTGTGATTTTATGTTGTTAAATCCTCCCCAATGTTTTTTAATAGGGAAATAACCTTAGAAGATATTGAAACACTGGTCAGATATCTACCTCAAAATTATGCCAGACTCACTCAGCTTATTTTTTTTGGCAAATTCTAACACTCAGGTATCATTTTCTTGTTATACAACCTAGCCTAAAAGACTAATGAATGCTGGAAAATTGCTAATCTTTCTTCGATATGAAGTCTATATAGAAACAGCACAACAAAAAATTTAGACCAAAGGACCAATGTCACTATGACACAGAAAGAAATAAATATCAAATCAAATCCAGTGTGTTAAAGAAATCGAAATAACTATCTATGTTTTCTGCTAAGGATACAAGGGCATTCAAAAATATCTCCAAAATTATTGTTTGATTAAAAAGCAACATGTTATAGAATATGCTGAGAGTGTACTGCAGTATAAGTTATAATATTTACACAAAGCAACACTCCATAGATTTTGTGAAGAGAATTTTTATATTTATGAGAATATGGATGCTTATAATAATATGTATTTTATATGTGTGTATGTGTGTGTATAATTGTAAAAGCATGGGGAAAGAACTGGAAAGGTGCATGATAAATTGGTACTGGTTGATTACAAAGAACCAGGAGTGTGTGATCATTGGAGTGTCAAGAGAGATCATAACTTTATCTCAAAGTTTTGGTTTTTTTTTAATTGTTAATTTCTGGGTGTTGTTTGAGGATGGCTATGTTAATGTTACCTCATGTAACTAAAACCCAAAACAATCACCACAATAACCTATACAATTGGCCTCGTAACTCCACAATGAAGGTCCCAGATATCTTAAGTTTCCTTGAGCACATGAAAAGACACTGATGTGGGGAGAAATATCAATAACCTCAGATATGCAGATGACATCACCCTTATGGCAGAAAGTGAAGAAGAACTAAAGAGCCTCTTGATGAAAGTGAAAGAGGAGAGTGAAAAAGAACTGCCTTATGATCCAGCAATCCCACTCCTGGGCATACATACTGAGGAAACCAGAATTGAAAGAGACATGTGTACCTCAGTGTTCATCGCAGCACTGTTTATAATAGCCAGGACATGGAAGCAACCTAGATGTCCATCAGCAGATGAATGGATAAGAAAGCTGTGGTACATATACACAATGGAGTATTACTCAGCCATTACAAGGAATACATTTGAATCAGTTCTAATGAGGTGGATGAAACTGGAGAATATTATACAGAGTGAAATAAGCCAGAAAGAAAAACACCAATACAGTATACTAACGCATATATATGGAATTTAGAAAGATGGTAACGATAACCCTGTATATGAGACAGCAAAAAAGACACTGATGTATAGCACAGTCTTTTGGACTCTGTGGGAGAGGGAGAGGGTGGGATGATTTGGGAGAATGGCATTGAAATACGTATAATATCATATATGAAACGAGTTGCCAGTCCAGGTTCGATGCACGATACTGGATGCTTGGGGCTGGTGCACTGGGACGACCCAGAGGGATGGTATGGGGAGGGAGGAGGGAGGAGGGTTCAGGATGGGGAACACATGTATACCCGTGGCAGACTCATTTTGATATATGGCAAAACCAATACAATATTGTAAAGTTAAATAAAATAAAATTTTAAAAAAATTAAAAAAAAAAGAAAAAATTGGCTTAAAGCTCAACATTCAGAAAACTAAGATCATGGCATCTGGTGCCATGACTTCATGGGAAATAAATGGGGAAACAGTGGAAACAGTGTCAGACTTTATTTTTTGGGGCTCCAAAATCACTGCAGATGGTGATTGCAGCCATGAAATTGAAAGACGCTTACTCCTTGGAAGGAAAGTTATGAGCAACCTAGACAGTATATTAAAAAGCATTAGTTTGCCAACAAAGGTCCGTCTAGTCAAGGCTATGGCTTTTCCAGTGGTCATGTATGGATGTGAGAGTTGGACTATAAAGAAAGCTGAGTGCCGAAGAATTGATGCTTTTGAACCATGGTGTTGGAGATGACTCTTGAGAGTCCCTTGGACTGCAAGGAAATCCAACCAGTCCATCCTAAAGGAGATCAGTCCTGGGTGTTCATTTAAAGGACTGACGTTGAAGGTGAAACTCCAATACTTTGGCCACCTCATGCGAAGAGCTGACTCATTTGAAAAGACCCTGATACTGGGAAAGATTGAAGGCAGGAGGGGAAGGGGACGACAGAGGATGAGATGGTTGGATGGCATCACCGACTCGATGGACATAGGTTTGGGTGGACTCCGGGAGTTGGTGATGGACAGAGAGGCCTGGCGTGCTGCGGTTCATGGGGTCACAAAGAATCGGACATGACTGAGCTACTGAACTGAACTGAACTTAGAACATGTTGAAAGCGTGTTTTGATGTGCTCTGAAGATAATTTTTTTCTTTCAAACTCCTTCAATTGAATTCACCCAAAAAACATTTGTTGAGAAATGTATCAGGGTAATCAGCAATACTAAATTGACCTCTACTCTAAGGAGCTTTTCAAGGGGTCTAGTTGGGGAAGGTAATTCAACCAACAAGTACTAGGGAGAGTGGCAGATAATGTGTGGAAGGAACTCACTGACTGTTCTAGGAGCACAGAGGCAGAGGCTGTTACCCTGTGTTCTAGTTTCAATCAAACAATTTCCTGTACCATGTACAGGTTACAAAAATAAGGAAAGTTTTTGAAATTTGGGGAAAACACATATGTATGTAAATATGTGTACTATATGTATATAGCATAGATAGAAAATCTGGATATTGTTTATAATTGTTCTGTTAGGAACAACCACATAAGCTCTGAAGACCTTTGATTCCCTGTCTTCAAAGTGAGAGAAAAATACTAAGTGTTCCCTAAAGATAATTACATCATAACCATAGCAAAAGAAGATTAAGACTGGGAGAACATTTTCATCTTTTGCTCTGAAATATCCTGACTATAGAGAATATATGTCTCTAAATTGACTATATGGATATCGTATATCTGAAACCCTTGAAATCTGACATATCATCTATTGTTACAGAAATTGAAAAAGAAAGTTGTGGTGATCCTGGTACACCCTTATATGGAATTAGGGAAGGTGATGGATTCTCTAACCGTGATGTTTTAAGGTTCGAATGCCAGTTTGGATTTGAATTAATTGGAGAGAAATCCATTGTTTGTCAAGAGAATAACCAATGGTCTGCAAACATACCCATCTGTATCTGTGAGTACCAAATGCTTTGCTTCCAGATAGCATATGTTACCCTGTCCTTGCATATAATTGCTTTTGTAATTAATTGCAAAGAACTGGAACCGTGTAATTATTTTTGAATGAGTAGCACTTTTTGGTACTCTCTGTAACAAGTGTGCTTATGCCAAACTATAAATTTCCTTGCAGATTTAAATAAAGTTAACATAGTTCATTTGGTAATTGCAAAGTATATTTTCCATATGTTCTCATAACACTTTATTGGTGGCATTTTATACTTTATAGATAGCATACTTCTTATGGAAATTATACATCTGAGCTAATTCTAATAGACTCATTTATTTTTAATGAGATAGTACATGCTTATTTGCAATCAGGAACACTTAAAAATATTTAAAGGTTATATTCTATGTATAATGCATTAACTTATTTTTGCTTGTAGATGCTCACACTAATGCATGGTTAAGTGTCATTTATTTATATTGCACAGAATAAAATTCATTAATGTTTATAGCCTATAATATGCTTGGATTAAAATAATGTATTTCTTCAAATACATTGAAGCATTTCAATTTAGCTGAAGCAAAAATATAATTTGTTTTATCTGTTGATGTACTTTTAGGTTAAATTAAGATCTGTCTTCATTACCAACAAATACAGCTTACCAGGTGTGATTGCAATAATTGAAAACTTGGATTTTAGTTTTCAATACAAATGGTAACATATAAACTCATAATCATGAAAGTAAAAATAATTTTCTTGTTTTAAAATGATTTTAAATTTTTCTTGTCTTTTATCTGTATCCAACTCTTGTAATGTTAATGCTTTTAATTTGTGAAATCCTTTATTCCCTACAAGGGCATTAGCACAAACCTTACTTCAAAATATAACTGACATTAAAAAATTTAGCACTTTTCAACACCTGCATTTTATCTAAATTTTAATTTGTGCTGCAAATAACACGTTTTCCTTTATTGGAAATGTTGATTATTTAACATTTTAAAATTCTTTAGCATCTTTAAACATGTACTGAGAACTTTTTAAGTGAATAGAAGCCAAATATTTCCTAATATTTGAAAAATATTATGTAGAAATTTATATTGCATTTTTTAAAGGCGATAAATAAATTTCTAATAAATAAATTTCTAATAAATGTCTAAAGAACATATAAGAACTCTTCAACACTTTTGCTTTTATAAGTTATGTGGGTCCCTTTTGCAACTAAACTCTGTCAGTGTAGCAGGAAATGCATTCATGGACAATAGGAAAATGAAAGAACAGGATTACAGTCAAATAAAATTTCATTTGAAAAGGTAGAATTCAGGCTAGATTTGGCCCACAGACCTTAGTTTCCTAATCTCTGATTTAATGATCTGCATCTGAGGGTGGTGGTGTTTAGTTGCTAAGTCCTGTCTGATTCTTGTGACCCCATGAACTGTAACCTGCCAGGCTCCCCTCTTCATGGGATTCTCCAGGCAAGAATACTGGAGTGGGTTGCTAGTTCCTTCTCCATGGGATTTCCCCGATCCAGGAATTGAACCTGGGTCTCCTGCATTGCAGGCGGATTCTTTACCGACTGAACTACAAGGGAAGCTATAAGTATATGAGGGAAGACTGACCAAATCTACCATGCTAATCTCCCTTTATCAGATTAAGTAGATGCCTACACAATACTTTAGGCTTCCCAGGTAAAGAATCCCCCTGCTAATGTAGGAGGTGCAAGAGACATGGGTTCAATCCCTGGGACAGAAGGATCCTCTGGAAAAGCAAATGGCAACCTATTCTAGTATTCTTGTCTGGGAAATCCCATGGACAGAGGAACCTGGTCATGGAGTCGCAAAGAGTCGGACACAACTGAGTGAGCACACACACGATACAATACTTTAAACACTTAATTATGTCAAATGCATTTCTTATGTAACTTCTTTTGATCTAGTGTTATATATCTATAAATGTCATGCTAATTTTATGGTAATTACATATTAGCTACTTTGCTTATAAAAATTCTCACATCTATTCTTGCCTTGCTATTTTTTGCCAAGTTGTGTGCCAACATATTAGATCAAGTTTCTAAAGAGATTATGTTAGGATTTTGATTGAAATTTAAAAACAATTTCTATATAATTTATACATTTAATATAATGTTTTCTCATTCAGGAACATGGCATCCATGGCACCTCTTTTTTCCTTGTAAAATTTCCTGTTCTCAACAAGTTTATAATTTTCTTTGTATGAGTTATTCATATTTTTGTAAGGACTATTTCTAGTCCTTACCTTTTATAGTCCTGTACTTTATAACTTTATTTTTCTTCATAAACTATCTTTCAATTGCATTTTGAAATTAGCTATTGTTGGTTAAAAAAGGAAATTATTACTTGTTACATATTTATCACATATCAGAATTCAGGGGTTAAGTCTTTTTAAAATTGTGTTAAGTGTTCTCTAGATTTTCTTAAAGTTTGATCTAGTCAGCATTATTTAAAATTAGTCTATTAAACACAATATTAGCATCTACTAAAATGATTTAAAATATTTCCATTTTTGATGTAATACACTACATTAATAGGTTTTGCAATATTAGACAAAGATTATCTTCTTGGAAGAATACCTAGATTTAAAGATCTTGAAGTAAAGTCTTTTGAAATACTACTAAGCTTTCGATCACGCTGATAGAATCTTCAACTTCACTAGAAGGCAAAGCAGTGCTAATTAAAACACTGTGATATCATTCTTCTTATTAAATAAAAAGGTCAGATAATAACAGTATTCATGCTTGTAGGGGTGTTGCACTATCTAATACATTTTTGTTATATTTAAGCATAGGATAATACAACTTTTATATACAAGAATTTAGCAAAATATTCTGAGGGCCAAAGTTCATATCCTTTGTCAATCAAGTATGGTACAAAATCATATAAATTCAATTTTGTTTAAAAATATGTAAGAAGAAACACTGGAAAAATATAATACTTTATTAAACTATGATTTCCTCTGTGTGATAGATCATTTTTTCTTATCCTTCCTCTGCTTTCTAACTTTTCTGTGTGAACCTTTAAATCAGATTTTTTTAAAGTTTAAAAAAAAAAAATCTGCAGGGAAATAAAGACTAGCCTTACTATGATATGAAAATTATTATTTAGTTGTCTTTCCAATGTTAGCCACTATCGTGTATTAATTCATCTCCTTATCCGTGTTAGAAGCTATCGGAGCATACCATGCCCATGATAGGAATCAAGTTCACCTAGTTATTACCCTTACTCCAAGTTTTCTTCAGGTTGTATCATCTTGGTAATGTTAGTACCCACATATTATTTTTGTTTGTTTGTTTTCAATCATTTTGTGAGCTTTCTATGGAAATGTCTATATTCTTCTCCAATATTTTTTGAAGTACAGAAACTAAAACTTTGCACCATACTCTAACATGGACATGATAAATGTCAAAATAAATTGTTATTACTCCAGTTATGATTTTGTGGATATTTAACATACAGTAATTCAAGGTACTAGTTGCCTTCCCTAATAATGCGCAAACAGTAACAATTTTTTTTTCTGTTTTATAAGACATTACATTGTTTAATATTTTTTTTCAAACTAATTGATTATTGTAATTATTAGCAATGGCAAATTTAGATACTGTATTACTTTTGAACATTTATTATATTTTATGATTTTCCTATTTTAACAGTTCCTTGCCTCTCTAATTTTACTGCACCAATGGGAACAGTCCTTTCTCCTGATTATCCAGAAGGGTATGGAAATAATTTAAATTGCATCTGGACAATAATCTCTGATCCAGGAAGTCGAATACACCTTTCTTTCAATGACTTTGATCTGGAATCCCAGTTTGACTTCCTTGCTGTTAAAGACGGGGACTCTCCAGACTCCCCAATTCTTGGAACCTTTACTGGGGCTGAAGTGCCTTCTCATCTTACTAGTAATAGTCATATACTACGGTTGGAATTTCAAGCTGACCACTCAATGTCAGGACGTGGCTTTAACATCACTTACAACAGTAAGTTTAATTTTTCTGTATAACATATTTCTATAAATTAGAACTAGAAAGGAAATCATACAAAACAGCCCTCTTGTTCCTCAGATAAGGAAATTTGAACACATTGTATATATAATTTCTATTGGGGTGGTCTTTTAGTCCTTGTTTCTAACCATATTTTAACTCACTGTGTCATTTCTCCTTTTAGGAGGCATGATATTAAGGACATATATTTCAAGTATAATTTTATATCAGCCAATATACTAACTCATTTCATGAAATCATATAAGCATGATCTGACATCTACTATACATATTTCCCTATTTTGGTATGCAAACATAGCTTCCTTCAGGATACTCATAAATCAGTAGAGAATTTTAAACAAATAATGACAACAGAGTTATAATTCCAAAGATAAAATTCACTAGACTATCAAAGTACCACAGAGAAGGAAATTACTAATTTTGGGGCAGTGGATTACTAAATTGACTTAGCAAAGCCACTGTGTGGATGGTACCTTAGTGATTAAGATCAGCTCTAAAATCAGTCTGCTGCTGCTGCTGCTAAGTTGCTTCAGTCGTGTCCGACTCTGTGCGACCCCATAGACGGTAGCCCACCAGGCTCCCCCCGTCCCTGGGATTCTCCAGGCAAGAACACTGGAGTGGGTTGCCATTTCCTTCTCCAGTGCATGAAAGTGAGAAGTGAAAATGAAGTCGCTCAGTCGTGTCTGACTCTAGCGACCCCATGGACTGCAGCCCACCAGGCTCCTCCATCCATGGGATTTTCCAGGCAAGAGTACTGGAGTGGGGTGCCAAAATCAGTCTATGGAACTTCAAATCTTGGCTTTGCTGTAATACATTTTTAGGTTTAACAACAGAGCCTCAGCATTCCCATCAATAAAGTTATAATGAGTTTTTGTAAGGAGTTGTCAATAAAAAAAAATAATCAGTGGTTTAGATTTAATAGAATAAGCTAATGTATTGGCTAATATAAATAATCTAAGAAAGAAATTAAAAAAAATTTTGAAGACAACCTGTGGATTATAACCCGGGAGACAGTCTTTCAGAAAGCTCTGAGGACTGTTCCACTGTTAGAGGTCAAAGCATAGTTAAGCAATTTTTTGAGACAATATACAAAGCAAGTGGTGATCCCTTATGAGATTAAGAAGGAATGTTATCTCCTAAGGCCGAGAAGGCAATGGCAACCCACTCCAGTACTCTTGCCTGGCAAATCCCATGGATGGAGGAGCCTGGTAGGCTGCAGTCCGTGGGGTCATGAAGAGTCGAACACGACTGAGTGACTTCACTTTGACTTTTCACTTTCTTACATTGGAGAAGGAAATGGCAACCCACTCCAGTGTTCTTGCCTGGAGAATCCCAGGGATGGAGGAGCCTGGTAGGCTGCAGTCCATGGGGTCATTAAGAGTCAGTCATGACTGAGAGACTTCACTTTCACTTTCACTTTCATGCATTGGAGAAGGAAATGGCAACCCACTCCAGTGTTCTTGCCTGGAGAATCCCAGGGACTGGGGAGCCTGGTGGGCTGCCGTCTATGGGGTCGCACAGAGTCGGACACAACTGAAGCAACTTAGCAGCAGCAGCAGCAATATCTCCTAAGGAGGTCTCGTCAATGGAGATGCACAATATACACTGAATAGGAGGAAAGAGGCCCAAGAAGGTGGAGGAAAACAAAATCTATGTTTAAATATTTATCATGCCATAAATATGAATTTTATTTAATCAGAGTAAAATAATGCATGTAAACAATTCATTATATATACCTAATAAAAGCTCAATAAACATTAGCAGTTATTGTTTAGTTGCCTTCTGAGCTATTCCCTTGAAAATTCTTGTTGTATTACTGTGCTCCGTTTATTGTTCTAGTTTTAATTCTTTGAGGTTATTTAGCTATTGTCTTTCTGTCATCTACATTTTTTGTGTTTCAAAAGGATGAATATTATTTTCTGAAAATAACATGGTATAAATATAGAAAAAGAATCATATAAAGAAAATACCTTAGTATGTTAACAAATGTACATACTGAAACTTCTATTTCCACATATATTACCTGAAGCTATAGAATGTCAGTGATTTTTATTGTTTATGGGCAAAAGTACCATACTCCATCAGATACTGACAGACCAACTTGATGAGTTAATATTTGTGTCACATTATAATAGAATTTAATTTCCTGCTCTTTGAAAAAAATTCCACCCTCCTCCCCCAAACCCTTGCCCCAGCGCATTCAGTGCTGAGCTTTGTCAATTACTAACTAAATGTGATTATTGTCTTTTCAAGATGACACTGTTAGTGAATACTGGCACTCAAAAGTTGTCAATGTGTAATTGCACATTGTTCAAGTTAATTTAGCCATGATGTGTTATATAGCCCCTCTCTATAAATTAGTTGCTTTATCTGTAAGTCCCTTTTAAAATGTTTCATATATATATATAAATATAAACAATATATGCATTTTTCTATTTACATTTTTTATGTTGTTGTAAATGCATATATCTTGGTTTTTTTTTTTTTTTTTGGCTAAACAGGGACCGTAGTTCCAACTTTAAAATGAACTCTGGGTACTGTCAAGTCCTAAGCACTGGACTGCCAGGGAATTTCCTTAAATGCATAATATTTCTAACTTTATTATTTATGGTACCTTGAAGATATTATGGAAATATTTATTTTGTTCCTTGTTCTGTTTTTCTAGTAAATGAATTAACCCATTGTCCCATTGTATTCAAATTCTTACTCCCATGCTTCCTACTGCAGGAGCAACCAGACTTAATCAAAATTATGCTTTTAAAAAGCACAACAGAAAGAAATTAGAAATAAGTGTACATGCAAAATAAATGTTTTACATTTTAGAATGTACTTAATATTATTTTGTATTGAAAGTGAAAGTGAAAGGGCTTCCCTGGTGTCTCAGACGGTAAAGCGTCTGCCTGCAATGTGGGAGACCCTGGTTCGATCCCTGGGTTGGGAAGATCCCTGGAGAAGGAAATGGCAACCCACTCCAATATCCTTGCCTGGAGAATCCCATGGACAGAGGAGCCTGGTAGGCTACAGTCCATGGGGGTCACAAAGACTCAGACACGACTGAGCTACTTTACTTTCACTTTCACTTAATATTATTTTGTACTGTTTAACTTAAAAATGAGGAGATGGATAATACAATTATATAACTTATGAACAATATCAGTGATGATTTAGTGAAAAATTGAAATAATTGCATGTACTCATGCAGCATGAATATATTAAATTGTATTTGCCTCATGAAATAGATTTTACATATTTAGACTTTGCTACTTTAAATATTCTTCCATTTATATTATACTCATTTAAACACTTACAATGCAAATTTATAGGGCTCATGTAACGTATAATCTATGAAAAATTTAAGTAAACACATTGTCGTTACAATTCTGCTACTTGCTGGGATGAGGCTAAGTACACATCCTGGATGATACAAAGTTAAATAAGATAGTGACCCTGAACCAAGAAACTTGCATTCGTTTGAGAGACATGAGATAAATGATCCAAGACAGAATATGTTGTAGAGAAAAAATTTAAAGCCAGACCAGGGGATACATTTCAATAGTATCTTAATGATCTGAGGCAAACTATTAATACTTTTTCTGAATTTCACATTACTGTTTAGAGTAAATGGCTATCAGGTTATTCTACATGTTAAGTGATGTGATAATGTATAATATCTACAGCTTCTATCACAGTGCCTAGAAAATAGTGATTGCAAAAGAATTAGCTCTCTTCCCTTTTCCTAGATGGCAGAGAATAAATGATATATGGAAAATTATTGAAAAATTGAAAGACTTTCATACTAGATTGAAACATTTCATGTTAATTCTCACAATGAGACTATCTCTTTATTCCAAACAATGAATCACAGCAGAACTTTTCAAGGACATGTAGTCAATCTGTTCTGTATTCACATTAATTGGAATTTTGTTCAACTTAAACTGGAAATTTTACTTAGATAAAGCTAATGATTTCAAGAAATAAGCAGAAACAATTCTACTTTGAAATATTGTAATTTTATCATGCAGTTCTTATTTTAACACCAATATATCTATTACACATCAGAGAGAAACAGGTATGGTCAGAGGAGAGTCTCTATATTTTGTTTTTTTTAATAAATAAGGGCTTTTCTAGTAATGAACATAACCTTTCTAAAAATCAGTTTTTATCACCCAGATACTCAAGGTTCTGTTTCATACTACTAGTTTGTATGTTTTTCTCTTCTTTTGCTGTTCTCAAGCATTTGGACATAATGAGTGTCCTGATCCTGGAATACCAATCAATGCAAGGAGATTTGGGGACAATTTTCAATTAGGAAGTTCGATTTCAGTTATTTGTGAAGAAGGATTTATTAAAACCCAGGGAACAGAAACAATTACATGTATACTAATGGATGGAAAAGTGATGTGGAGTGGCCCAATTCCAAGATGTGGAGGTAAGCACAATGCTCAGTGAAAAATACAATTCCATCGTCACAATGCACTAGAAACCATAACAGGAAAGCATTGTTCTGCCAGGACTGTTGTAATCTTAAAATATCATTTAGTATTTTTCTTTAGACATACAGTATGTAAATTACACATTTAATATTTATTATTTTATCTTTATTATTTTAACTTTTAGAAATCTTTTAGAAACTCCTTTTATTTATTTTTTTAATTTAATTTTATTTTTTAAACTTTACATAATTGTATTAGTTTTGCCAAATATCAAAATGAATCCGCCACAGGTATACATGTGTTCCCCATCCTGCACCCTCCTCCCTCCTCCCTCCCCATACCATCCCTCTGGGTCGTCCCAGTGCACTAGCCCCAAGCATCCAGTATCGTGCATCGAACCTGGACTGGCAACTCTTTTCATACATGATATTAGAAACTCCTTTTAAAAGAAGTACTTATTAAAAGATATACACTAATAAATAGTAAATATTAGTTGCACATGCAGATTACCTTCAATATATTTCATAATTATAGCTGAGTAAACTTTATTGTTTCCAGTCATTTTTTTTTGGTATTTTAACTATTCATGATATAAATTTATTTTCAAAAATGTATTATTATTAATTACAATGAATAAGTTTATGCTAAAGCACCTGTTATTTAAAATGTATAATTTTATAGGAATAGTTTACTGAACTTTTTTTTTCAATTTTGATTTGAATGTAATATAATGTAGTCAAGAATGTTCAAGACAAAATATGTATTATGTATATATGGCACATATATATATGTGCAATGTTTGTGAGTATCGCTATATCTTTGAATATATATACTCACATAAACTCACAAATCATCTTGGTAAAAGGGAAAGATGATTATCTTAAGGATACTATTATATATCAAGTATGTAGTGTTTTAATATAGAATCTCTAAGAGTGAATGTGGGCTGTGTTTTAGTTAGAATTGACACAGTAGGAATTAACATTTTGAATTACATTTTTCTCCTACTCTAAGGTTACATAACCATTTTATAAAAAATATATATGAAAGAACTTTTAATAAGACATAGATGAACTAGAATTATTAAGCACCTTTCAATAGATAACCATTTAGTGATTTTAGGTGGCAATTTTGAGTGGTTTCTTATTTTCTTTGCTTTCCCAATTATTTTTCTTAGCTGTGCCCAGACTGACATTGGACCTTTGTTTTCTCAATTTCTAGCTAATAAATTGGGAATGTTTAACACATACTTTCTAAAAGTATAACCAATTTAATTGAATAATTCAGCTATTACCTATAAATATTGAGTTTCATTGAACTGAGCATTTTCATAATGTCTCATGATGAAATAATCCAGACCGTGCAATTAAGTTTTCCCCTTAGCACCTTCAATTAGCACCTCCCTCCTTTTCTAATCACTTCATTTTAACATCAGAGGGCCAAACTCGATGACTTCACTGTTCTTTTCCAAACCTCAAATATTATGGACTTCATAGGGGTTACCCTGACAATGGCTATGACTATGCTATTATGTTTAAAATGCATAATGAATCTGCACAATGCAGGACTAAAATAAAAGGAGTAACATTCAAGTTTTTCCATAATGCTTTGCCCAGAGCTCATCATTCTTTTAACCTAGTGCCCAGCCTAGACTTGGGAAATCAGTCAGGAAAGTCTGCATTAGTATTTGAGGGAAAAGTAGGAGATAAAAGTTTGTTTTAGGAAGAAGGCATAGCATTGGTTCAGTATGACTGGAGTGGAAGATAGAGGGATGGGGCTTGATGAATTCAGAGGCTGCTGAAGAATGTAATACTTTGTAACAGCACTAAGGAGATTAAAAATTATCCTGTGGCAACAGGAAGCCACTTCAGTTTAGAAGTGACATGACTTGAGCCCCTCCCAGCATGGAGTTATTTACAGTCTCAGTGGACAAACATAGAGACCACCTCCAGATAATTGGATCTCACTGAGTCCTCGCTTGGCTAACTTAAGTATTGGTTTAGGAGCTGTTTGGTGCCTGGATGCATGGAGCGGTAAAAATAATGAGGTTGACATCAACAGATCATTTAATGAATTGCTACTTTATGTGAGAGAGCAGTTTCAATGAGACTTTTCACCATGAAAAATGAATGGTATTTAACTTTTAAAAATAAGTGAAACAAAATATTCAGAATTCTCATTTGGCACAGGCCAACAGGGTCTCAGATTCCTAAAGAGAACTGTATAAATTTTTCAAAGGAGAAGAATATTTTTTTGCATATGTGAGTAAAATTCACCTGCCAATTTCTGGATCCCACACTAAGTGGGAACATCACTAAGGATAAGACTGGAGCCAGGGAGGGCAGAATGGTAGTGGGCTGGAAGCAGGCTTACCCTGGCACTTGCCAGATTACCTACCATATCCCAGGCTATGTTTTGAGCCAGTTTCCACTGGATAAAACAGACTACTGTCAGTTCCTTTGTAGCTAACTCTGGTGGGTTTCATTTCTAAGACTCTAATTAAGGTTTCTAAAGATTTCCTTTAGTTTTTCCAGAATTCTATTTAGGTACTAAGAAAAAAAAGCCTGAGATTAGCTGAGGAAAGCTTTTTTTTTTTCTTTTTCTAAGTTCATTCTTCTTTCTTTCTGTTTTTTTTTTAATTATTATTATATATATATATATATTTTTTTTTTTTTAATGCAACTCTTCCTCCCCCATTCCCTAAGTGGCCACACAGCCATTCCAACTCACACAAAGAAATATGTCTGAGAGCCTTCTCTGCCTATAGTCTTTGTTCTTTAGCCTTTTATATTTTGACAAAAAAAGTTTTGCTTATTATTTATTATAGTTTATCCTCTGGGACTCTCTCACAGTTTCCAATATATGCTTAATATTTTAGCTGTTTTTTAAATTATCATTGTCTTAAATATTTTATGTAGATTAAATATGTACATGTTTACATATTGTAATTAATAGAAATAACCTTCTATTTCAATTAATTTTCTAAACACAAAGAACTACAAAATCAAATTCATTGTTAAAAGTTGCTAATGTGTATGGATTTATATGGGCTTCCCTGGTTGCTCAGTGGCAAAGAACTCATCCTGCCAATGCAGGAGATGTGGGTTCAATCCCTGGTTTGGGGAGATCCTGTAGGGAAGGAAATGGCAACCCACTCCAGTATTTTTACCCAGGAAATCCCATGGACAGTAGAGCTGGTGGCCAACAGTCCATGTGGTCACTAAACAGACACAATTTAGCGACTCAACAATAACAATGGATTTCTATGTGTTAAAATTAGAAAATAGAAAATAATTTGTTTTCATCAGAATTTGTAGAGCAAAGGAGGTCACTATAAAATGTTTGGATAAGAAAACCCAGGGCTTCAATTCACTTAAAGATTGCTCTCTCCACCCAACTCCTCTCTATCACAATTGTATAGAAATTTAGGCATTATTGGCAAATTA
Organism: Bubalus bubalis; assembly: GCF_019923935.1. NCBI lineage: Eukaryota > Metazoa > Chordata > Mammalia > Artiodactyla > Bovidae > Bubalus > Bubalus bubalis. The sequence goes on along the minus strand of NC_059171.1, from coordinate 30,348,596 downwards.
ATGATCCACCCATGTCAACCAGTCTTCAATCCTAAAACTGTGGAACATCTTTAAGAAGAAAAGAAACCTTTTATCTCCCACAGGCCTTGAATAAGGATTGTTCAAACCAAAAGGGAGAAATGAAATCATAATATATTGCAGTTCTATGATCCCATAGCTGAACTAAGATTTATTTCAGATAGCTTAAATGTAATTGTTAACAGAATTGGGTTATACATTTTATTTATTGACCTAAAGTTCAACCCTGATGCATTAGCTAGGGATAGATTTAGGCTATCTTTTTTAAATTTTGAACTTTTTTCTCTAGAATGGAATGATCAAATTTCTTCTTGAGGAAGAAGGATTAGATGCTTTATAAAACCTTGTGATCGTTCAGTTTTGCTGATGGAAAACAGAACACATTAATTTTTATAATTAGCATTGGAATTATTCACTTTGAATTTCACAAACCGTCTGCCTAACTCAATTTAGTAACAATCAAAGACTCTTTCACTCACACCTAGGCAATAACCTGAATAAAACTGGCTTTATCTAGGGCCAGTCTCTGCATGGAGTCTCCTTCAAAGATACCTCCTGGAACCATGATGAATGGTTATCATAGGTCTCCTGTAATGGGTTGACACAGGGATTTTCATGATTTTCTACAGAGAAATATTCCTTAAAAAGTGTTCCTGATGCCCGTATCATTTGTCCTTTTTCCTTGCTATGTCTTGTTTTAAATATTTCTATGAGTTTACTGCATATCCAGAACATATTGTTCCAACACTTGCACTCAATTCAAATTCATCTTGATATTTATGCCCTCTAGTGAGCTGAAGCTAAGTGCCATTAGGTGGAGGTTTTGATGGATCTGAGTTCACTAATAGCACCAAACGCTCCATGCCATAACCTCAGTGCTTACAAAAGCAACACAATAACAGAAATAAATTAGGTGGGCTGGATAAAACAGTCTGTCCTTTTAAGGATGAGGTATTATTTCTCACTTTTTATAGAGATATGTTTACTAATAAACATTTCTCTGTTTAACAATAATAAACAAGAATGCAAGAATATCATTAACAGCCGACAATGATGTTCCCATTAGCACATACAGTCTTCATGCACATTTGAAAGAGCATTTTCCAAGAGAGAAATGGCTTGAACTAATGGTTACTAAGGCACTTTAATTGGAAATTCAACAGCAGCAACCAGTCCTTTGGGGAGTATGTCAGGCTGGCGGAACAGGTTAGAAGTCATATATCAACCTCCCCTCACTTTTGAGAAAACACACAAATGTCCCAGGAAACTGGGTGTTCTTACCTATGAACAATGTTCCAGATAGTTATTTTAAGAAAATGCTTTCTGAGTTCCTCATTTTTGTGAATTTGTGTTAATCAGTGAATTTTTTCAGGTCCAATCCTCTGGCACCTAGAGTCCAGCTAGAACATCTTATCCTGAATTGCGAATTTTCCCCCAGAGGGGGAATTTCAACCTCACTCTACGCTGTTTTTTTGACTTTGCACTGACATTCTGCTTATGTTTGATTCTTTTTTGCCATCTGACACTGCAATTTTTCTAATAATTTAGCTGCTTGTTTTTGTCAGTGTTATTCAGTCATGTCTGACTTTTTGCAGCCCCATGGACTGCAGCCTGCCAGGGTTTCCTGTCCTTCACTACCTAATTTTCAGAAAATGCATTCATAGCATTGTAACTGTGAAGGCTTGGAAATTCATTGTTTGTATACACAGACATTAACTATACCCCTCAATTATCCTCCAAATTGGAGACCTGGGCATGGAGATGACAGATTATAAATAGTTTGCCATGGACGCATCAATTGGTGATGTTGTTCCATTACTGAGTCATGTCCAGCTCTTTGCAGCCTCATGGACGGCAGCACACCAGACTTCACTGTCCTTCAGCATCTCCGGGAGCTTGCTCAAACTTATGTACATTGAGTCAATGGTGCCATCCAACCATTTCATCCTCTGTCACTGCCTTCTCCTCATGCCTTCAATCTTTCCCAGCATCAGGGTCTTTTCCAGTGAGTCAGCTCTTTGCATCAGATGGCCAACGTATTGGAACTTCAGCTTCAGCATTAGTCCTTCCAATGAATATTCAGAATTGATTTCCTTTAAGATTGACTGGTTTGATCTCCTTGCTGTTCAAGGGACTCTCAAAAGATTTCTCTAGCACCACAGTTCAAAAGCATTAATTCTTCAGCACTCAGACCTTTATGGTCCAACTCTCACATCAGTACATGACTACTGGAAAAACGATAGCTTTGAGTAAATGCACTTTTGTCAGCAAAGTGATGTCTCTGCTTTTTAATACACTGTCTAGATTTGTCATAGCTTTTCTTCCAAGGAGCAAGTGTCTCTTAATTTCAGGCTGCAGTCACTGTCTGCAGTGATCTTGGAGCCCAAGAAAATAAAAACCGTCAGTTTCCATTTTTTCCCCATCTGTTTGCCATGCAGTGAGGGGACCAGATGCCATGATCTTAATTTTTGAATGTTGAGTTTTAAACCAGCCTCTTCACTCTCCTCTTTGACCTTCATCAGGAGGCTCTTTAGTTCCTCTTTACTGTCTGCCATTAGAGTGATATCATCTGCATATCTGAGGTTGTTGATATTTCTCCTTGCAATCTTGATTCCGGCTTGTGATTCATCTAGCCTGGCATTTCCCATGATGTGCTCTGCCTGTAAGTTAAATAAGCAGGGTGACAATATGCAGCCTTGTCATACTCCTTTCCCAATTTTGAACCAGTCTGTTTCATGTCTGGTTCTAACTTGCTTCTTCACCTGCATATGGGTTTCTCCAGAGGCAGGTAAGATGGTTTAGTATTCCCACCTCTTGAAAAATTTTCCAGTTTGTCATGATCCACACAGTCAAAATCTTTAGTGTAGGCAGTGAAGTAGAAGTAGATGTTTTTCTGGAATTCTCTTGCTTTTCTATGATCCATTGGATATTGGCAATTTGATCTCTGGTTCCTCTGCCTTTTCTAAATCTAGTTTGTATATATGGAAGTTCTTGGTTCACCTACTCTTGAAGCCTAACTTGAAGGATTTTGAGCATTACCTTCAGTTCAGTTCAGTTCAGTCTCTCAGTTGTGTCCGACTCTGCGACCCCATGAATTGCAGCATGCCAGGCCTCCCTGTCCAACACCAACTCCCCGACTCCACCCAAACCCACGTCCATTGAGTCGGTGATGCCATCCAGCCATCTCATCCTCTGTCATCCCCTTCTCCTCCTGCCCCCAAGCCCTCCCAGCATCAGAGTCTTTTCCAATGAGTGAACTCTTCGCATGAGGTGGCCAAAGTATTGGAGTTTCAGCTTTAGCATCAGTCCTTCCAAAGAACACCCAAGACTGATCTCTAGCATGTGAAATGAGTGCAATGTGAGGTAGTTTGAACATTCTTTGAAATTCCTCTTCTTTGGGATTGAAATGAAAACTGACCTTTCCCAGTCCTGAGCCACTGCTGAGCTTTCCAGATTTGCTGGTATATGTGCTTTAAGAGCATCTTTTATGATTTGAAAAAGCTCAGCCTGAATTCCATCACCTCCACTAGCTTTGTTTGAGTAATGCTTCCTCAGGCCTGCTTGACTTCACACTGCAGAATGTCTGGTTCTAGGTGACTGACTATACCATCATAGCTGCTATTGTGGCTCAATTGTGTGGCTTCATTTGATTCAGGCCAACTCAAGAACTGAACCAGATTCAAGAAGCAGTAAGTAAGATAGAATTTTTATCTTGATTTTCTTTGAGCTGGGATGCAAAGGTTTTAAACAATACAGTAACTAGAAAGCATCCTAAATATTTTTCTAAGCTATATTTTCCCCCATCTCCCATCCAACGTAGTTGCTACATATAAAAATCAACATCATTTTTGTTATGATCATTTTTTTCCTCTGATGACTACACATACATTTCTCTCATCATCAAGCTGTTCTCTTTCTTCCAATTTTCCTTTTCTCAGCCCCATGCTCTTGCTCACATATTTTTAGCCCTTTTCCTCAATACTTAGCCCTAAGGTTACCCAAGACCTACCTATTAACTCCAATGTACTCTGCCCCCAGGAAAGACTAGTTCATCCCATTCTAATGGTTTTCAATTAAAATTGTGTCTCCATAGAAGCTTGTTAAATACAATTTTCCACTTCATTATAAGAAATTATGCATTGGTTTAAAAAAAAGAAATCAAGTTTTTGACCTGTCTTTTCAAACTACTACTACTACTAATTTGCATTTCTACTTTATAACTACCTGCTTCTATATTTGCCAGTAATAAACCAGCCAATGAATTCCAAAAACCTTGAAAGAGATACCATGCCTTGAGATTTAGAATCAAAGAATCAAATGAGAAAGTTCTCTTCCTAGGTGTTAAACAGTGAGCACTAAGTCATCTAGAGTTTTTCTGTAAGACAGTTGGACATAAATTGTCTTCTATCTCTGTTGTAGTCATAGAAGGAAACTTTTCTTGAGTATGAGGATTTATTATTCATTGATGAATGTCATTTTAAAAATGCTACTGAACTGTACTTATTCAGACTGAAGAATGAGAAGGATTTATTTGCAGACCAAAAACAAGATTTCTGTTAAAATGTATTCATAATTTTTCTAAAATCTGAAACACATGTTATTTACATTTTTAAATCAAATGTTACTTGATAGTTTAAAACTATAAAATCATTTAACTGTTCATGAAAAAGTTGACTAATCTCAAAATTATATATCTTATTATGTTTCATTTTAATAAGTATGCTACTCAAGATCATTTTAGTCTCTCTTCTTGGTTTCTCCTCATGTCTATGATCTCTGTTTGTGTCCTAGAGCTTGGTCTTGAATATTTTCTTCTGTCTATTTCCACTCACTCTATTCATAATTTCCATCCAGTCTCCAGCTTTAAATAACATCTCTGTGTTGAAGGCTCTCAAATTTCCATCTCCAGCCTATTTCTCTGTCTGAAGTCTGGAGTTGTCTATTCAACTTCCTCCTGAATATCTCTGCTTAGATGTTTAATAGGTATCTCAAACTTAACCTGTCCAAAACTAATCAGATTCCCTGGTCATTCCAAATCTGGTACTGTCACAGAATTTCACCATCATCATTAATAGGACATCCATTCTTACAGTAATTCTAGCAAAAACTGTTAGGAGTAATTCCTGACTCCTTTCTTTCTGTCATAACCGTACACAATCGATCAGAAAAGTATGTTAGCTCTACTTTGAATACTTATTTTCAAAACCCATCTGCTTGTTACTTCCTTAACTGCTGACACTGGTTCGAGCAACCGTCATCTATGACCTAGATTACTGCAACAGCCTTCTGACTAGTCTCACTGCTTCTTCTCTCACTCCTATTCAGTTCTGTAGAAATCATTTGTTATTCAGCTTACCCGTGCCCACCTATTAGTTTCTTCATAGTTATCTCTCCTCTAGGACTGATACATATATACTATCTTCTTCTCTCCCTCTTTTTACCTGCCTGTTTGTCCCACATGCCCTGCTGGACTGTAGATAGCAACACCCATTTGATATAAAGCAATCCCTTCAATAAAAACGGAAATGGAATATTGGCCTGCTGGATTACATGGCCATGTTCTTGAATATAATTAGGATGTAATACATTCATTAAACTACATTAGAGATAAAGAGGATTACATTTAATAAAATACACTGGAAGAGTCAGATGAATGCTATTGGCTCAAAGCATTTGCTTTAATTAAGGATGCTGAGTTAAGACGAACTGAAAGAAAAGTTGTCACTTCCTTGTGAAGACTCATCATAATTTCTAATATTATTATCATTTTGGCCTCCCTGAGAAGAAAAACAGTAGAAGCAAAATGTATGACTAATAGTGTTTTCAGGAAAAATTTCCTGTTACTTTGGGATTGGCAACCTATACCATACCCGCTAAGGAAAAAGATTTTTCAATATCCCCCTCCATAAGAACTGAGGTTCAGATACCTCCTTTGTGGTTTATTAAGTGGGTTCTGACTTATTTCTCTTAATCATAACTCAGCTATCCCACTACCAATTTATATAAGCAACAAAAGAAAAGTAAGAGAGATTGAGATAACTATCTATCCATTAATGTCTATGTCTCTGATTAAACTGTTAAGGGAAAGGTTGTTCAGGTTTTCCTTTATCTCCTTATAGGAAGGGAGAGCATCTTCTCTTTTCCAGCTGCTGAAATGAATGAAGGAATGAATCACCAACTGCTGGTGCATTGTCAGCATCCTCCCCTCCATCCTTCAATGTGATCACAGATGCACCTTGGCTGGGTGGGTGGAGGAAGTAAGAATTTTAAATTAATTTGGACTAAGTGTTTTCAATATTGAAAGTAATGAGAATTTTAGAGGCTGCACCCAGCATTTCTTTAAGGAGAGTAAGATTTATCAGTGCATGTTTGAAGGCTATAATTAAGGATGAAAGAAAGAAAGATAGGAAGAAATTTCTGTTTGTCTTCCACGACTTTCATAATACTCCATAAAATTCTTACTCAACCAAGAACTTCCTTGTTCTCAGTGGAGAACTCCCTGAATAACTATGGCTTCCTACCCATAATGGGATGTCTGAGAGAATTCCTTGAGTGAATAGGATGGGACTAGGGTCCCTGGGAAAACTGTTTGACAGCAAGACTGGACTTGCTTGCCAATGAACTTCAGTTCAGTTCAGTTCAGTTCAGCCTCTCAGTCGTGTCTGACTCTTTGCAACCCCATGAATCACAGCACACCAGGCCTCCCTGTCCATCCCCAACTCCCGGAGTTCACTCAAACTCACGTCCATCAACTCGGTGATGCCATCCAGCCACCTCATCCTCTGTCGTCCCCTTCTCCTCCTGCCCCCAATCCCTCCCAGCATCAGAGTCTTTTCCAATGAGTCAACTCTTCTCATGAGGTGGCCAAAGTACTGGAGTTTCAGCTTTAGCATCATTCCTTCCAAAGAACACCCAGGACTGATCTCCTTTAGAATGGGCTGAAAGAATTTCTCCTCGCAGTCCAAGGACTCTCAAGAGTCTTCTCCAACACCACAGTTCAAAAGCATCAATTCTTCGGCACTCAGCTTTCTTCACAGTCCAACTCTCACATCCATACATGACCACTGGAAAAACCACAGCCTTGACTAGACAGACCTTTATTGGCAAAGTAATGTCTCTGCTTTTGAATATGGTATCTAGGTTGGTCATAACTTTCCTTCCAAGGAGTAAGCGTCTTTTATTTATTTATTTATTTACTTTTGGAAACTTTATTTATTTATTTTATTTTTTTTAATTTTATTTTATTTTTGAACTTTACAATATTGTATTGGTTTTGCAAAATATTGAAATGAATCCGACACAGGTATACATGTGTTCCCCATCCTGAACCCTCCTCCCTCCTCCCTCCCCATACCATCCCTCTGGGTCATCCAAGTGCACCAGCCCCAAGCATCCAGTATCATGCATCAAACCTAGACTGGCGACTGGTTTCATATATGATTTTATATATATTTCAATGCCATTCTCCCAAATCATCCCACCATCTCCCTCTCCCTCTCCCACAGAGTCCATAAGACTGTTCTATACATCAGTGTCTCTTTTGCTGTCTCATACACAGGGTTATTGCTACCATCTTTCTAAATTCCATATATATGCGTTAGTATACTGTATTGGTGTTTTTCTTTCTGGCTTACTTCACTCTGTATAATATTCTCCAGTTTCATCCACCTCATTAGAACTGATTCAAATGTATTCTTTTTAATGGCTGAGTAATACTCCATTGTGTATATGTACCACTGCTTAAGAAATGGATAAGAATCCATTCATCTGCTGATGGACATCTAGGTTGCTTCCATGTCCTGGCTATTATAAACAGTGCTGCGATGAACACTGGGGTACACGTGTCTCTTTCAATTCTGGCGTCCTCAGTATGTATGCCCAGGAGTGGGATTGCTGGATCATAAGGCAGTTCTATTTCCAGTTTTTTAAGGATTCTCCACACTGTTCTCCATAGTGGCTGTACTAGTTTGCATTCCCACCAACAGTGTAAGAGGGTTCCCTTTTCTCCACACCCTCTCCAGCATTTATTGCTTGTAGACTTTTGGATCGCAGCCATTCTGACTGGTGTGAAATGGTACCTTATAGTGGTTTTGATTTGCATTTCTCTGATAATGAGTGATGTTGAGCATCTTTTCATGTGTTTGTTAGCCATCTGTATGTCTTCTTTGGAGAAATGTCTATTTAGGTCTTTAGCCCATTTTTTGATTTGGTCATTTATTTTTCTGGAATTGAGCTGTAGAAGTTGCTTATATATTTTTTAGATTAGTTGTTTGTCAGTTGCTTCATTTGCTATTATTTTCTCCCATTCTGAAGGCTGTCTTTTCACCTTGCTAGTAGTTTCCTTTGATGTGCAGAAGCTTTTAAGTTTAATTAGGTCCCATTTGTTTATTTTTGCTTTTATTTCCAATATTCTGGGAGGTGGGTCATAGAGGATCCTGCTGTGATGTATGTCGGAGAGTGTTTTGCCTATGTTCTCCTCTAGAAGTTTTATAGTTTCTGGTCTTATGTTTAGATCTTTAATCCATTTTGAGTTTATTTTTGTGTGTGGTGTTAGAAAGTGCTCTAGTTTCATTCTTTTACAAGTGGTTGACCAGAGTTCCCAGCACCACTTGTTAAAGAGATTGTCTTTAATCCATTGTATATTGTTGCCTCCTTTGTCAAAGATAAGGTGTCCATATGTGTGTGGATTTATCTCTGGGCTTTCTATTTTTTTTCCATTGATCTATATTTCTGTCTTTGTGCCAGTACCATACTGTCTTGATGACTGTGGCTTTGTAGTAGAGCCTGAAGTCAGGTAGGTTGATTCCTCCAGTTCCATTCTTCTTTCTTAATTTCATGGCTGCAGTCACCATCTGCAGTGATTTTGGAGCCCCCAGAAAATGAAGTCTGACACTGTTTCCACTGTTTCCCCATCTATTTCCCATGAAGTGATGGGACCAGATGCCATGATCTTCGTTTTCTGAATGTTGAGCTTTAAGCCAACTTTTTCACTTTCCTCTTTTACTTTCATCAAGAGGCTTTTTAGTTCCTCTTCACTTTCTGCCATAAGTCTGGTGCCATCTGCAAACTTACCCTTTGAGAATAAGGGATTTTTTTCTTGAGTCTCAGTTAGCCTCAAAAGAAAGGAAATCCTTCTCATTCACAGACATTTCACTCTCTGGAGGTAGTTAATTTGAGGGAGCAATTAGAGTAACAATCTGATGCATAAACCAGAATATATTTGTGGTTCTCATAGAAAGAATGTATATTCGCACATGTTTGCCTATTCATATCTAACAATAGACTCATCTTTTAGTTACATATTAAGGTACTATTAAATTCCTAGAGGACTACCATTGGGAAAACTAATTTAATAGCAATCTTCAGGAGTTGGCGCCTAATTTCTGTAGAGCTGTGCAAGAGAAAAGTAAGAGTTGTTATAGAAACGAAAAGAGGTTCAGAACTAGGATTGCTTCTCTGCATTCCTGGCACTTTAATATCTATATTTCTGGCTTTCTCTTTTTACCCAAGATAGAGATGCAACAGTTTCCCATAATTTTCCTTGAAGCATCATCCAGTATGCTGAGGTTAGACAGAACAGGTGGTTTATTGTTGTTCTTGTTCAGTCGCTAAGTCATGGCCAGCTCTTTGCAACCCCATGAACTGCAGCATGTCAGGCTTCCCTGTCCTTCATTATTTCCTGGAGTTTGGTCAAACTTATGTCCACTGAATCAATGATGCACTATGAAGCAAGTTTAAAAAAAAAAAAAAGGAAGGAAATGTAACCCTCCTTGTTTATAATCCCTGAGATCAAAACCTAATTCTTCTTCAGGTCCTTAATCCCCTTCTGAGCACCTGTCATTTCTAAAATGAAAGAACACCAAGATTCTGTAGCATTTTTCTTCAAAAGACTTTTATCTGAATACAGTCTGAAACATTTCTTACCCTTTTATATCTTAAAGCATACTGGGTATCTTGAATTTGCCCATTCTACTTAAAGCAACACAGAAATGAGTCAGTACTCCAGCAAGAATTATTTATAACAGACTTTCTTCAGGCCTTAGAAAAATGAAACAGGATAAATGAATTTTGTCTACTTTATCATTTATGCTTTGCTTTCATTGTTTAAAGTGGGGAGGGGGTTTAGAGGCAGTAATCTGTATTTCACTAATAGATGAAAATTACCTTTTTATGCCAGGAAACTGAGTGTTTATCCAGGAGAATATTGGCACTACAGATTAGCCATATTCTCTTAAATTTCGTCACCATGGTCTGTGAGCCAAGAGTTGTAAAATGACCTGAGGGATTGGAATAGAGTGAGGGTTTTGTTAACAATGCAGATTTCTGCTGGGAGGGATTGGAGGCAAGAGGAGAAGGGGACGACAGAGGATGAGATGGCTGGATGGCATCACTGACTCGATGGACATGAGTCTCAGTGAACTCCGGGAATTGGTGATGGACAGGGAGGCCTGGCGTGCTGTGATTCATGGGGTTGCAAAGAGTCAGACACGACTGAGTGACTGATCTCATCTGATCTGATGTTATAATTACTAAATCTGCATTTTAATATGTTTTTAATATAAACTCATCTCTAGATGTCTGGAGTTCCTTGGTGGCTCAACTGTAAATAATCTGCCTGCCAGTGCAGGAGGCGTGGGTTCCATCCCTGAGTCAGGAAGATCCCCTGAAGAAGGCAATGGCAACCCACTCCAGTATTCTCACCTGGGAAATCCCATGAACAGAGGAGCCTGGCAGACTGACACAACTTAGAGACTAAATAGCAACAACAAAAAGACACCTGTAGATGTCTAAAAAGCTTTGAAAGCCTTCAAAAGCAGTAACCGCCACATGAAACCAAAAGGTCTTTTCCTCACTAACTATAAGCTACAGAAACAAAGAACTACTAGACTTTCTCATATAGAAGAATTGGACCAATTTCATGTGCCCTATGCACAGGGATACTAAATAAGCCAAAATATTGCAGTTTGGAACAGAGAAAGGTTTATTGCTTGGGCCAAGCAAGGAGAATGGTTAGCTCATGCTCAAAAGACCTCAGCTTCCTGGTGGTTTTCAGAGAAGAGTTTTGTTGTTGTTGTTGTTCTATTTTTAATTAATTAATTATTTTTTTGGCTGTGCTGAGTTTTGTTGCTTTACATGGGTTTTCTCCAGTTGTAGCAAGTGGAGGATACTGTTTGTTGTGGTGCAAGGGCTTCTTCTCATTGTGATAGCTTCTCTTGTTGTGGAACACAGGCTCTAGGCACACGTGGTTGTGGCACATGGGTTTAGTTGCTCTGCATGAAGCATGTGGAATCTTCTAGGACCAGGGATTGAACCCATGGCCCCTGCATTGGCAGGCAGATTCTTATTCATTGTGCCACCAGAGAAGTCCCAGAGAAGAGTTTCTAGATACGGAATTTGGAGTGAGGGATGTAGGGTCAGTGACTTTCTTCTGATTGGTTGGTGGTGAGGTAACAGAGTGGTCTTTCAGGAATCTTGTGTTCAGCCTGAAGTTACTGTCCTCCTCCTATGAAGGACTTTAGTTCTTGTAGCTAAGTCACTTCAGTCGTGTCCGACTCTGTCCGACCCCATAGACGGCAGCCCACCAGGCTCCCCCGTCTCTGGGATTCTTGTAGACGAACTTTAAAAGATATACTGTTTCTGCATCCCCTCACTTCCCTGAGCAATAAATTTTAAATCTGCTCTTTGGAACTCAGGGAAGGTCTAGAGGCTGAAGCTTTTTTTGTTTGTTTTGTTTGTATTTTCTAAAAACAAGAAATGGGATACATATACCTGGGAAGGCTCTCCAGGGTTCTGCTTGTTTTCAGTATTTCTCACTTCCTTTCTCTGGTCTTTCTGTCTTCCCTCCATAACCCCCATCTTCTATTCATTTTTTTCCTTTCTTAATAGAACTCACCTCTGACAAAATATCCTTCAAGAACTCTTTTCTAATACCCTTGAGATTTTACCTGTCTCTTCCCCACATTTCTAGCCTATCTAGCTCAAACATGCACTTATTCTACATGTTAGCTATGAATGTCTTCCTTGTATAAACTGTGTTTCATGAAGTGAAATATAATGTCACAAAAATTTAAAAAAATTGTACCACCTAGCATAGTACCTTATATATAGCAAAAGCTAAAAAAATGTTCAGAATAAATAAATACAGAAATAATAAATAAATTAATATCAGGGAAGCACTTAAAATTGTGTGGTTAGAATCTCAGATTTACCTTAAAATTGAGTTACTTTGTTTTATCCCCCTAACCATTCATTTCTGTCTTCACTAAACCTATTTTAAGGAGAATAGATATGCTTAAACAAATGTCTTTCTTAGAAAATTAATCCAATACATCTATCATGGAAGTAGTTACTAACTTGGAATTTGAATTTTCCCTTTTCACTACCTAGGTCTGTGTTTCTCATCAAGTCATATGTTTGATGATTTTTTTTTTCTTACCTACAAAACTGATATAAGAAAGAAACCAGCATTTTTATGCTCAGTTCATTTCAGTTGCTCAGTCATGCCTGACTCTTTGTGACACCATGAATCGCAGCCCGCCAGGCCTCCCTGTCCATCACCAACTCTCGAGGTTCATTCAGACTCACGTCCATTGAGTCAGTGATGCCATCCAGCCACCTCATCCTCTGTCGTCCCCTTCTCCTCCTGCCCCCAATCCCTCCCAGCATCAGAGTCTTTTCCAATGAGTCAACTCTTCACATGAGGTGGCCAAAGTACTGGAGTTTCAGCTTTAGCATCATTCCCTCCAAAGAAATCCCAGGGCTGATCTCCTTCAGAATGCACTGGTTGGATCTTCTTGCAGTCCAAGGGACTCTCAAGAGTCTTCTCCAACACCACAGTTCAAAAACATCAATTCTGGACCATAAGACAGTTCTATTTCCAGTTTTTTAAGGAATATCCACACTGTTCTCCATAGTGGCTGCACTAGTTTGCATTCCCACCAACAGTGTAAAAGGGTTCCCTTTTCTCCACACCCTCTCCAGCATTGATCCAGCAATCCCACTGCTGGGCATACACACTGAGGAAACCAGAAGGGAAAGAGACACGTGTACCCCAATGTCATCGCAGCACTGTTTATAATAGCCAGGACATGGAAGCAACCTAGATGCCCATCAGCAGATGAATGGATAAGAAAGCGGTGGTACATATACACAATGGAGTATTACTCAGCCATTAAAAAGAATACATTTGAATCAGTTCTAATAAGGTGGATGAAACTGGAGCCTATTATACAGAGTGAAGTAAGCCAGAAAGAAAAACACCAATACAGTATACTAATGCATATATATGGAATTTAGAAAGATGGTAACAATAACCCTGTGTACAAGACAGCAAAAGTGACACTGATGTATAGATCAGTCTTATGGACTCTGTGGGAGAGGCAGAGGGTGGGGAGATTTGGGAGAATGGCATTGAAACATATATAATATCATGTATGAAACCAGTCGCCAGTCCAGGTTTGATGCACGATACTGGATGCTAGGGGCTGGTGCACTGGGACGACCCAGAGGGAGGGTATGGGGAGGGAGGAGGGAGGAGGGTTCAGGATGGGGAACACAGGTATACCTGTGGCGGATTCATTTCGATTTCTGGCAAAACTAATAAAATATTGTAAAGTTTAAAAATAAAATAAAATTAAAAAAAATAAAAAAGCATCAATTCTTTGGCGCTTGGCCTTCTTCAAAGTCCAACTCTCACACCCACACATGACCACTGGAAAAACCACAGCCTTGACTAGATGGACCCTTGTTGGCAAAGTAATGTCTCTGCTTTTCAATCTGCTATCTAGGTTGGTCATAACTTTCCTTTCAAGGAGTAAGAGTCTTTTAATTTCATGGCTGAAGTCACCATCTTCAGTGATTTTGGAGCCCAGAAAAATAAAGTATGACTCTGTTTCCACTGTTTCCCCATCTATTTCCCATGAAGTGATGGGATCAGATGCCATGATCTTCGTTTTCTGAATGTTGACTTTTAAGCTAACTTTTTCACTCTCCTCTTTCACTTTCATCAAGAGGCTTTTTAGTTCCTCTTCACTTTCTGCCATAAGGGTGGTGTCATCTGCATATCTGAGGTTATTGATATTTCCCTGAGCAATCTTGATTCCACTTGTGCTTCCTCCAGCCCAGCATTTCTGATGATGTACTCTGCATAGAAGTTAAATAAGCAGGGTGACAATATACAGCCTTGACGTACTCCTTTTCCTATTTGGAACCAGTCTGTTGTTCCATGTCTAGTTCTAACTGTTGCTTCCTGACCTGCATACAGATTTCTCAAGAGGCAGATCAGGTGGTCTGGTATTCCCATCTCTTTCAGAATTTCCCACAGTTTATTGTGATCCACACAGTCAAAGGCTTTGGCATAGTCAATAAAGCAGAAATAGGTGTTTTTCTGGAACTCTTACATTTTCGATGATCCAGCGGATGTTGGCAATTTGGTCTCTGGTTCCTCTGCCTTTTCTAAAACCAGCTTGAACACCTGGAAGTTCATGGTTCATGTATTGCTAAAGCCTGACTTGGAGAATTTTGAGCATTACTTTACTAGCATGTGAGATGAGTGCAATTGTGTGGTAGTTTGAGCATTCTTTGGCATTGCGTTTCTTTGGGATTGGAATGAAAACTGACCTTTTCCAGTCCTGTAGCCACTGCTGAGTTTTCCAAATTTTCTGGCATATTGAGTGCAGCACTTTCACAGCATCATCTTTCAGAATTTGAATTAGCTCAACTGGAATTCCATCACCTCCACTAGCTTTGTTTGTAGTGATGCTTCCTAAGGCCCACTTGACTTCACATTCCAGGATGTCTGGCTCTAGGTTAGTGATCACACCATGGTGATTATCTGGGTCATGAAGCTCTTTTTTTGTACAGTTTTCTGTGTATTCTTGCCACCTCTTTTTAATATCCTATGCTTCTGTTAGGCCCATACCATTTCTGTCCTTTATCGAGCTTATCTTTGCATGAAATGTTCCCTTGGTATCTCTAATTTTCTTGAAGAAATCTCTAGTCTTTCCCATTCTGTTGTTTCCCTCTATTTCTTTGCATTGATCACTGAAGAAGGCTTTCTTATTTCTCCTTGGTATTCTTTCAATCTCTGCATTCAGATACTTATATCTTTCCTTTTCTCCTTTCCTTTTCGCTTCTCTTCTTTTCACAGCTATTTGTAAGGCCTCCCCAGACAGCCATTTTGCTTCTTTGCATTTCTTTTCCATGGGGATGGTCTTGATCCCTGTCTCCTGTACAATGTCAGGAACCTCCATCCATAGTTCCTCAGGCACTCTATCAGATCTAGTTCCTTAAATCTATTTCCCACTTCCACTGTATAATCATAAGGGATTTTATTTAGTTTATACCTGAATGGTCTAGTGGTTTTCCCTACTTTCTTCAATTTAAGTCTGAATTTGGCAATAAGGAGTTCATGATCTGAGCCACAGTCAGCTCCTGGTCTTGATTTTGCTGACTTTATAGAGCTTCTCCATCTTTGGCTGCAAAGAATATAATCAATATATTATATTGATTATATTATGTTATAATATAATTACATATATATAATTATAATATAATATATAATAATATAATAGTATAGTATAATATATAATATTATATAATAAATAATATATATTATAATATATAATATAATAATATAATATAATATATTATGTTTTAATATAATCAATATAATCTGATTTCAGTGTTGACCATCTGGTGATGTCCATGTGTAGAGTCTTCTCTTGTGTTGTTGGAAGTGGGTGTTTGCTATGACCAGTACGTTTTCTTGGCAAAACTCTATTAGCCTTTGCCCTGCTTCATTCCGTACTCCAAGGCCAAATTTGCCTGTTACTCCAGGTGTTTCTTGACTTCCTACTTTTGCATTCCAGTCCCCTATAATGAAAAGGACATCTTTTTTGGGTGTTAGTTCTAAAAGGTCTTGTAGGTCTTCATAGAGCCGTTCAACTTCAGTTTTTTCAGTGTTACTGGTTGGTGCATAGGCTTGGATTACCGTGATATTGAATGGTTTGCCTTGGAAATGAACAAAGATCATTCTGTCATTTTTGAGATTGCATCCAAGTACTGCATTTTGGATTCTTTTGTTGACCATGATGGCTACTCCATTTCTTCTAAGGGAGTCCTGCCCACAGTAGTAGATATAATGGTCACCTGAGTTAAATTCACCCATTCCAGTCCATTTTAGTTTAGTTATTCCTAGAATGTTGACGTTCACTCTTGCCATCTCTTGTTTGACCACTTCCAATTTGCCTTGATTCATGGACCTAACATTCCAGGTTCCTATGCAATATTGCTCTTTACAGCATCAGACCTTGCTTCTATCACCAGTCACATCCACAACTGGTTATTGTCTTTGCTTTGGCTCCATCCCTTCATTCTTTCTGGAGTTGTTTCTTCACTGATCTCCAGTAGCATATTGGGCACCTACCAACCTGGGGAGTTCCTCTTTCAGTATCCTATCATTTTGCATTTTCATACTGTTCATGGGGTTCTCAAGGCAAGAATACTGAAGTGGTTTGCCATTCCCTTCTCCAGTGGACCACATTCTACAGACCTCTCCACCATGACCCTCCTGTCTTGGCTCCACATTGCAGGGCTTAGTTTCATTGAGTTAGACAAGGCTGTGGTCCATGTGATCAGATCGGCTAGTTTTCTGTGTGAATTAACAGTATTTGATACATAAATCAGAAAATGAAAGAGAGAAACTAAAACCAACAACATTTTTTTTCCAAGATTTGAAAATGGGGAAAATGGTGGAGACACAAGAGCATATTTAAGGGATATAATTGGGAGACTTGAGTTCATCTGACATGCTGAGGGTGTAACTAAACCTTATTTCAACAAGTAAAGTTTGTTGTTTTTGTGTTTTTTTAGGGATAAAAATCATTCAATGATAGAATGATTAGATGTTTTACTTTCAAAATTTTAAAATAGCATTTATTATATACATACACGCATGCACACCAAGTTGCTTCAGTTGTGTCTGCCTCTGTGCAACCCTATGAACATCAGCCCTCCAGGCTCCTCCATCCACAGGATTCTCTAGGCAAGAATACTGGAGTGGGTTTCCATTTTCTTCTCCAGTATACATACACAGATTAAATTTTAAAAATACAATTAATGCTAAAAATATTTTCTGCAGCTTACTCTCTAAAATTCTGCTTTTACCTGTTCTCTGATTTTATTTTTCAGCTCCATGTGGTGGCCATTTTTCAGCTCCCAGTGGATTGATTCTGTCACCAGGATGGCCCGGATACTATAAAGACTCTCTGAATTGTGAATGGGTGATTGAAGCTGAACCAGGACACTCTATCAAAATTACATTTGAAAGGTTTCTAAAAATACTTTTCTACTTTAAAAAACAGATTATCTAAAAGAATAGCTGACATTCTCTATTTTACTTACCAAATTAATGATTAATTTTGCTGCACTAGTCAGTTGTTGTACCTTGAGTGTTTCAGAATGTTTTCCCCTTTTAGCCTTCAGTCTGTCCTGAAGTTTATTTTCCATTTGCTTAATGCTCTATCAGTACTAATGAGATATATAAGATGGATTTTTTATTCATATATATAATATGCACACACACACTACTGAGATATGAATCTATAACCTTTAACTTAATGTTTAGTTGCCCTATATTTTGAAGGGCCTGTGGATTCTGTTCTGCTAGATTGTCAAAGGTAAAGATGCTGTAAATACATTTGAATTGTTACCATATTGCAGCCTGAGGCATCTGCTTACATACATTAGCCATATAACTACACTTACAGGGCCTTCAGAAAAATGGCTGTGTCAAATTCATGTGAATTAATGATTTGTCAGTAAAGCGTCCACTCCCACCCAGGATAATTAGTATCACTGATTGAATAATCTATATCCTATAAGATTATAATATTGTCTATTAACAGTTTTAAAGAATGAATCTTCATGTCTGTGATTGGATCACTATTCCCAAATCCAAATAGAAGTATCTATTTAATTTTTCATTTATATTTTGACCCCTCTCATCTTCCAACCTTTTCTTTACAAAAAAAAAAAAAAAAAAAAGGAAAGAGAAGGAACCCCTGTAAGCCTTATTTTACAAATATAGCATGATCTTTCCCTAATTAAAGAGTACCTTCATTGAATTAACCTATTCAGGCTAGTATAAAAATTTGAGAGGAAAACATTCTATTTTGAAAGATGTACAATACTAAACATTTCATATGAGGTCACTCTCCCTTATTATGACCTACACAATTTTATTATGACTGTATTAATTTCCTCGGGCTGCCATAACAAAATATAACAGATTAAGTGGCTTAAGTAACAGAAATGTCTTTCCCCATAGTTCTAAAGGCTAGAAGTCTGAGATAAAGGTGTCAACAGGGTAGCCCTGTAAGGCTTTAGTCTTTAGCAAATAGATGCCTGTCTATGCCTTCCTGTGTCTCCATGTGGTCTTCCATCTGTGTGTATCTGTTTCCTAATCATTTCTTTTTATAAAGACAGAAGTCATATTTTAGTTAGTCTAGTCACTCAGTCATGTCTGACTCTTTGCGGCCACATGGACTGTAGCCTGGCAGGCTTCTGTGTCCATGGAATTCTCCAGGCAAGAATACTGGAGTGGGTCCCCAGGGGATCTTCCCCACCCAGGAATCAAACCCCTGTCTTCTGCATTGAAGGCAGATTCTTCACCATCTGAGCCACCAGGGAAGGTCCCCCCATATAATCTCATTTTACCTTAATTACCTAATTAAAGGACCTTTCTCCAAATACATTCACAGTCAGAGGTATTAAGGAGTTAGGATTTCAACATTTAAGTTTTAGGGGTCAGAATTCAGCCCATAATAATGACTTACATATTAAAAAGTGATTTCATTTAGAATAACATGAAGCGTTTTTGTTATGATATTAAAACCATGTCATTTGTTCAGTAGTTGACATAGCTTCTTGCCATAGTAATTTTAAAAAAGCTTGAAAAGCACCTTATTTATTCAGAATCAAATCATTGTCAAATAACAGTGCCCCATGAATGTGTGATCCAAATTAACCAACTTTACTTTATTACACAAAATTTTACTTGGTTTGGAGTATACCATATAACATAATATTATTGATCATATCATTAAATAATTTTTTAAAAATATTTATGCAAATATGACAGAGATTTATAATGTATTTTTAATTTGTTAAATTTAGAGCATCACACCTGAAATATTAGCATAGTTGTCACTCTGTCATAATTGATCTCACACTTTTAAAAATTGCGTGTATTATAGGTTTAAACACATGATTTTAGTATTTCCTGTTTTGGACTTAACATTATTTTATATCAGGAGTTATGATGCTAAGGTGATTGAAACATCTTATATTTTCATAGTTCATAATATTTTCACCCATATATTAATAATTCTCACTAATCATCATCCTTCAATATCTAATGAAGAGTTGAGCACCATCTCAGATACAAAGGGAAGTCTAGGCCCTTTTTACATCCTCAGAGCTTTCCTGGAGATGCTTTTGTTCACTTAAGACTCTGAATCCCTGCTCTCAGAGTCATCTCACTTTTGAGATATTGAAGCTGCTGTCCTTTCAACTCCTTACTCTGGTCTTAATTTGGATCACTTGCCTTCATTCACACAATAAAAAGAAAGAAAACTTTAGTACAAGGGATAACCAAATAGGATTATTGCACAATCCAGAATAATTTAAGATTAAATAAACCCTCACTGTTCTAAAATTTTCCTGGTAAATTCCATCGTGGGAATGATTGCATCTCTCTCTCTAGTTTCCTCACCTTAGCCTAGACCCTTCTCCATGTCTATCTAGTATTTTCCCCATCAGGATCTTTGCCCTCATCTCCCTCACTCCCTAGTTGCTCCCTCAACTATATAGCAGGGTAAATCTCAAAATATCTGTTAACTTAAGCAGAGCAATATAAGTGTTTGTTTCTCTGAGCTCCCAACTTGGCAATGGGTGGGATGATGGGGATGAATTTTTGCCTTTCTTTCTAAACATGCAGATTAAGATTTTTCCCCCTAAATCAAAGATCAGTGTTCTTATAAGAAGAATTCACCCCTTCTCCACCTCCCAGATGACTCAGATTGTAGCCAACTTTTAAATTAAAATAAAAAAATATATATATATAAATATTCAATATAGAAGAATTACATAAGCATAAAATAATATAAGAAAATTAAGTGTTTTTAACAGAGTGCATTATTGTATGAAAAAGCATTTCCCAGTTTGCTAATAATAGTCACTAAATTCCACTAAAGTAACCCCTGATATCTTTCAGGGCTTCCCATGTGGCTCAGTGATAAAGAATCTGCCTGCCATTGCCGGAGACATGGGTTCAATCACTTATTGGGAAGATCTCCTGAGGAGGAGATGGCAACCCACTCCGGTATCCTTGCCTGGAAAATCCCATGGACAAAGGAGCCTGGCAGGCTATGGTCCACAGGGTTGCAAAGAGTCAGACAACTTAGCGACTGATGAGCACACATGTGTGATATCCTTCAGCCTTATGTAGGCTATCTAGCACTTCCTACCTGAAAAGCAGTTAGATTGCAAAGCAATGGTTGTAATTCAGAGCACCACGCACATAACTTATGATTTTGGACTTTTATTTGAAGGCACTATTTTCTCTGTCCGGAGTTCTTTATATGTCTGTCTTATCTCTTCAAACATGTTGTTGCATGGGCTTCTTTGCTATCTTGTTTAGGTACCTTCAGAATTCTCGAAATTAATATGCACCTACAGGCTACAGTCTAAGTCAGGTCAGCCCAAATTTACCTTCCTTTGGAAAAGAAAAAAATCTTTCCAGTCATTTTTATAAGATGCAATGCTAGAAACACCTAATTTAATTTTGATAAATATAGTTTACTTAGTTATTGTTACTCTGCCACTTTCTTATTCTCTTACCTTTTTCCTGAGACACAATTTTTTAAGTTAGACTAGAAGCAAGAGAATCAAATTAAAAAGTGATTTTCACTCCTAGGGTTTGTGCACAGCAACAAAAAACAGTTCTGTGCATTGAATCAGAACAACAAGCCTAGGTTGAGAAATGATTTCCAGAATCCAAAGATTTTTGACTTCTCCCATGGGTATCACTAAACAGGACTTGTCAGTTATGCCTGTTTTCTTAATCCCTCAACTACCCACTCAAGTAAATTACAACCCCCCCGCCCCCCAGCTCCTTCACCTCCTTGATGGCAATCTTCTTTTTTTTTAAACAATTCCATGTTAATTAGCCCAAACACTGGAAGAATCAAGAGTTAGACCACTTTGTGTATTTATTGATGATGTTTTCACTGTTTTAAAATAGACAAGGCTCAGCTGTATCAGTATATTTTTTTTGAATCACACTTTATGTAACTAAAATAAATAAAGTCCCACATTATTTTAAGTGTTGTGAACAAACATGTTTGGGGGTTTGAATCCTCTATCTGCCCTTCACACATGTACATGTGCACATGCACAAACACACACACACACACACACCCATTGGGTTCTTGAGTTTGAGCTATTTGAAGGGAAAATTATTTTTTAAACTTCTATTTCTTTTGTTTTTCCTAAAGATTCTTAAAGCATGTGTATGACCTGTTTTAGGGTTGTCCATACTCCATTTGCTTTTTATCAGAAACTGTCTTCTTTAAAGTAATTAACATGTTTAAACTTCTGCTACATGGTCAGAAGTAGCTGTGTAGCAAAACAACCAGCACCAATCTTCATCAAGTTAAAAATAAATGAGGATTTTATCCGTTAGTTAATAACATAAAATAGTCACTTTGAAATCAGAAATGTGTACATCTATCACTTCCTTTTTTAGTGACCTTATAGTATTTCAGTGCTTCATTTCCCCCTTAAGATTTTTCTGAGAAACAAGATATCATCTTTGAACTATACACCAAGAATTATGTTGTTAAAAAAATGAATTCATTTCTGATTTTCAGCTGAACTCTTGTAAGGACACTGATTGTTAATTCTTTAATAGTTCTTCTCATCCTGAGAATATCTTTTTATAGAATTTGTTTCCAAATGATGGATTGCATTTATTACAGAGTAACACCATTTGCTTTCTACTACTCATGAGTAGCTTAAACTAATTTGGCTGAAAATGATATTTAAAAATTCAGATAATATATTCAGATGACTTCAGAGACCAGGGTTTGATCCCTGGGTTGGAAAGATCCTCTGGAGAAGGGAATGGCAATCCACTTCAGTATTCTTGCCTAGAGAACCCCATGGACAGAGGAGTCTGGTGAGCTACAGTCCATGGGGTCAGAAACAGTCAGACAAGACTGAGCGACTAATACAAACTCACATATTCTCAAATGTTGTGAGTGATTAGAATTAGTCTACAGAAAAACAAATACTGAAAACATTACAAATATATTAGCCATTAGTTGGCCTCTTGAGATTGCCTAAATCAGTAATATCTTAAGAATTACACTTTCCTGTCAAATGCAAGGGCTTCCCCTGATGGCTCAGCAGTAAAGAACCCACCTGCCTATGTAGGAGACATGGGTGCAATCCCTGGCTCAAAAAGATCACTTGAAGGATGATATGGCAACCCACTCCAGTATTCTTGCCTCAAGAGTCCCATGGACGGAGGAACCTGTTAGGCTACACTCCATAGGCTACAGTCCATAGGCTGCAGAGTCAATAAAGTGACTTAGCAAACACATACACACATACACATCAGATGCAAAACAAAATAACAAAACCACTAATGGACATATAAGTTTTAACTGTTTATCCTTTCCTAACATCAGTTTAGTCACTCAGTCGTGTCCGACTCTTTGCGACCCCATGAACCACAGCATGCCAGGCACCCCTGTTCAAAACCAACTCCCAGAGTTTACCCAAACTCATGTCCATTGAGTTGGTGATGCCATCCAACCATCTTCTCCTCTGTCGACCCCTTCTCCTCCTGCTCTTAATCTTTCCCAGCATCAGGGTCTTTTCAAATGAGTCAGCTCTTCGCATCAGGTGGCCAACATATTGGAGTTTAAGCTTCAACATCAGTCCTTTCAGTGAACACCCAGGACTGATCTCCTTTAGAATGGACTGGTTGGATTTCCTTGCAGTCCAAAGGACTCTCAAAAGTCTTCTCCAACACCACAGTCCAAAAGCATCAATTCTTTGGCACTCAGCTTTCTTTATAGTCCAACTCTCACATCCATACTTGACGACTGGAAAAACCATAGCCTTGACTAGACGCACCTTTGCTAGCAAAGGAATGTCTCTGCTTTTTAATATGCTATCTCGGTTGGTCATAACTTTCCTTCCAAGGAGTAAGTGTCTTTTAATTTCATGGCTGAAATCACCATCTGCAGTGATTTTGGAGCCCCCCAAAATAGTCAACCACTGTTTCCCCATCTATTTGCCATGAAGTGATGAAACCAGATGCCATGATCTTAGTTTTCTGAATGTTGAGCTTTAAGCCAATTTTTTCACTCTCCCTTTGCATTTTCATCAAGAGGCTCTTTAGCTCTTCTTCACTTTCTGCCCTAAGGGTGGTGTCATCTGCATATCTGAGGTTATTGATATTTCTCCCAGCAGTCTTGATTCCAGCTTGTGCTTCTTCCAGCCCAGCATTTCTCATGATGTATTCTGCATATAAGTTAAATAAGCAGGGTGACAATATACAGCATTGATGTACTCCTTTTCCTATTTGGAACCAGTCTGTTTTTCCATATCCAGTTCTAACTGTTGCTTCCTGACCTGCATATAGGTTTTTCAAGAGGCAGGTCAGGTGGTCTGAAATTCCCATCTCTTTCAGAATTTCCTACAGTTTATTGTGATCCACACAGTCAAAGGCTTTGGCATAGTCAATAAAGCAGAAATAGATGTTTTTCTGGAACTCTCTTGCTTTTTCCATGATCCATCGGATGTTGGCAATTTGATCTCTGGTCCTTCTGCCTTTTTAAAACCAGTTTGAACATCTGGAAGTTCACGGTTCACATATTGCTGAAGCCTGGCTTGGAGAATTTTGAGCAGTACTTTACTAGCATGTGAGATGAGTACAATTGTGCGGTAGTTTGAGCATTCTTTGGCAATGCCTTTCTTTGGGACTGGAATGAAAACTGATCTTTTCCAGTCCTGTGACCACTGCTGAGTTTTCCAAATTTGCTGGCATATTGAGTGCTGCATTTTCACAGCATCATTTTTCAGGATTTGAAATAGCTCAATCGGAATTCCATCATCTCCACTAGCTTTGTTTATAGTAATGCTTTCTAAGGCCCACTGGACTTCACATTCCAGGATGTCTGGCTCTAGGTGAGCGATCACATCATTGTGATTATCTGGGTTGTGAAGATATTTTTTGTACAGTTCTTCCTAACATAGCCAACAGTTAGATCTTATTCTGAGATTTGCAGAGGAATTTTGTTTTCTTTCTTCTCTCATTTATTAATATTTGGTAGCTCCTAACTCAATTAACTTTACTGTTAATAATCTTAAACTTTTATTTCTGTTCACCTTCCTGTCCTTAACTCCTTGACCACAAGCCATCAGTATCAGTCTACCTGAGTGCAAATTTTAAAATGAGAACTATTTCACTGTGATCAGAAAGATTTTGGATAACACAAGGAATATTTTAAAAGATACTGAAAATTGACTAAAATCAGATTAAATTTCATTTTAATATCATCTCGTGGCTCCATAAGATTTTTTATGATAAACAATAAATTTAATGTCATAAACAAATACACAGTAGATCAAGGCAATTCATGTGAAATTTATATATAACCATCCTAAAATACAAAATGAAAGAAATTCAAATTATTGTGTAACTCTTTTTCATTTTCTCTGTTATTATAATGTATTTTTATAGTTTCTTGTGGCAAATCTGTGGTGATTTTCTTTTCAGACATTCACTCCTAGTGAATAATACTCTCTGATCACAGCATTTAATGTTGCTATTCTATTAAGAATTAAGTCTCTTTATGCTTTAATTCAAAGTAACCCCTGACTTTTCTGTGCACTTTAGTTTGGTTGTTATCAGCTGCCTTGCTATCAAAGTGAAAGTCCAATTTCAGCACTAGAGTAGACTGACTACAAAATAACCAAATAATAGATTTGCAGTGCATAATTGCCTGATCATTTATTTAAAGGACATAATGTGTTTCTATACATTTACTACTCTAAATCATATTATTGGAAAAACTATTTTTATTAGACAAAAATACAATATATCCCAGGTTGCAAAGAGAAAAGTAAGATAAACTTATGAAATCCATTAGTTTTACTAAACCTTTTTTAATAGTATGTACCAGTAGTACAAATCTAAAAATATTTCATTTGTATTTGTCAAATAGCATTAAATTCTACACTTTGCTTTGACTATTGTTAGGTATGATGGAGTGATTATCTATTAATGATAACTGTTGATTATAAAGTGATTATCTGAAAATTGGTGGACATTTCAACTGACAATTATTTTAAGAACATAGTGAATATAACTAGTTGCCAAAATGTGTTGGAAGGTACATTTTAAAAGAGTGAAAATGAATGGTTAATACTGAAATATCTAAATATATTGACTTTTTTTTATAAAATTGATAACAGTTCTAGAGAAAATATTCTCTTTTTTCCTTTAAAATACATTCATTCTTTCATTTATCTAATAAATATTTACTGAGGTTTGCTATATTCAGAACATCAACAAAAAACAGAAACTGTCTGACCTCATGGAGTTTATAATCTCTTAAAGGAGACAGCTGTCAACAAGTTAACTATGATTAGTATCACAAAAGCACAATAAATTGTGACAATATGGTAAAGAAACTAACCTACACTGTGAGGTCAGAGAAGGGCTTGCTGTGGACATATCTAAGCTGAAAACTGAAACATGTATAGGAAACCCTCGGTGAAGGCAGAAAAGAATGTCCTAGGCTGTAGGATCATCATGGCAAGGGAGTCAGATGCTCAGTTTTTCATGATTCCACATAAAGGCTTTTTTTTTTTCCATAACTGAGATTTCTGATCCAGATTCAAAATGTGGTATAATCCTGACATGCAAGAAGGAACTAAAAATTTTATTTTATTAATAATGTGTTATGCATGTTAAAATAAGCTCTGTTTTGGCTACAGATTATAATATAATTATATCTTTAAAAAATTGAAAGTAATATCAGGAAGAACAGCCAAAAATCTAAATAAAAACCATACAAAAATTTAATGGCCAAACGGATTTGTCAAAAACCAAAACAGAGATATGAAGAAGAGGTCAGTATGAAGCAGAGGTCAGATTTGAAATATATATACATATACTAAAGATGAAATTATGATGATCTGATTGAGGGTAAATGTTATATAGTCATGCAGTTTTCCATAGAAATGAAGAAAGCAAAAAAAAAAAAAAAAAAAGGTGACTCCATAAAAGGTTAACGAAAAGGCCATTTATTTACTCAAGACAGTCTGTAATATTTGAATAAATCTTTCTTGTGAACTATAAGTATATATACATACTATTTACATGAAAACTGTCCACAGGAATAAGAACTTATAACTTTGATATTCTTAAATTATGGATCCTTAAATGATGTATAAGATATTAGCAAAGCTAAAGAAAATTATATATAAAATTAGTAAAAATTATACATAGTAATTTAAATAGCAGCCTAAAGTGTTTTTTCCTAATAAATATATTTTCACATCTCTCTCTTAATCTTAGATTTCAGACTGAATTGAATTATGATGTTCTGGAAGTTCACGATGGGCCAAATCTTCTGTCGCCCTTGCTTGGATCTTACAATGGCACACAGGTGCCCCAGTTTCTATTTAGCAGCAGTAATTTTATATACCTTCTATTTACAACAGACAATAGTCGTTCTAATAACGGTTTCAAGATTCATTATGAAAGTAAGTGATGCCAACATTTATTTTTTAATTTTTTTATTCTGTTTTCCATGCTTTTGGTATTATCTTGTATCATTAAGAGAACCTATGAGAATGCTAATGGGTTATAAGGTGTGTGTTTCAGTAATTTCCATAATAGGTTTTTTCCAGCAATATTTATGTAATATCATTATGAAGGGAAATACTAAGGAAATGTAAAAAGTATTAACTAAAAAATCTTAAAAGTGAGTTCATATAATCATTGTTTGTGCAGTTCTGAAAAACCAACAATAAGTGGAAATGTCAGTCTAAGATGTATATGAACATTGACAAATTCTTCTAGCATTCACTTCATAAACTCAATCATACTTCTATATTTTCCTCACACTCATTGTATAGATTTCCATTTAAAATATTTAATTTTGTTATTTTGTATGAAGTATTGAAAATTATATTAATATTATAAAGTAAAATATATACTCATGTATATGCAACAATGGCTAACATAAGTAGCCAAAGGCTATATATTAAAACAAGCTCTAATTTACAGTCAGAGAAGGCAATGGCACCCCACTCCAGTACTCTTGCCTGGAAAATCCCATGGACAGAGGAGCCTGGTAGGCTGCAGTCCCTGGGGTCGCTGCGAGTCAGACACAACTGAGCTGCCTCGCTTTCACTTTTCACTTTCATGCACTGGAGAAGGAAATGGCAACCCACTCCAGTGTTCTTGCCTGGAGAATCCCAGGGATGGGAGAGCCTGGTGGACTGCCATCTATGGGGCCGCACAGAGTCGGACACGACTGAAGCGACATAGCAGCAGCAGCTAATTTATAGTGCTGGAATCAGTTTACAATAATTTCACTTAGAATACTACAGTTTTGTTTAAAAAATCTAAAATATGTCTGACTTTTTAAATAGATTCTGATATATATATATATATACAAATCTCTGTTTTATTTATAAACATCTAACATATTTAAACATGTGGATGTATCGCATATGATGCACAGTTGCACACATACATATAAACTCATGTATTCATACATTTTAATCTGGAAATATGTTGCCATATATCTTTCCGTGAAAAACAGTTGTGGTGATTGTATCTAACAATACATTTAAGATTACTGCAAGATATCTTTAAATCAGTTTCAGATAGATATTGTATCTCTTATTTTTGTATTCAAGTCTCCTATGCCCCTTCGCCCCTCAGAAAAAAAATTCCAGCATTTAAATTTGTAACTGTATATTCCATGTTAAGTGTCTGTCTTCAGTAAATCTGGATGGATCCGTGAGGTTTTTTTTTTTTTAATTATGAATATATATTTATTATTTTATTTTTGTTTTCAACCTTATCTACAATATCATTTAATTACATTAACTTCCCTTTACTTAGAGCTTTGTGGCATGGAAATATATTTTATGAACTATTATAAAATGCAATAAGAGGATTAACACACACTTGGGAATTAAAATGAATTTAAAGAACTTTGATTTCGATCTTTAACATTTATTAGTTAAGCCTGAGTCAGAGTAGAGTCAGTTTTAAAGGTCTATTTCAAAATTAATTCTCACTAGCAATTAATTTGTATCAGTGTGCTAACATGAGCAGATACCATTTTTACTTTTGTCCAGCGTTCTATTCTATGCCAAATACATCCTATTCAGTCCATTTCAATCAAGGTAGGTGGTCGTAATCGTGTTCTCATACACGAGTATTTTAAGAATTACGTTAAACCGTCATGCAAAGTTTTACTAAAAGGGTAAGGATTTTCAATAAACTGACCAACAGATTTAGTTCAGATTCTTGCTAAAACTGAATTAAATGGACCAAGGACAGAGCCCGGGGTGAAAGTGAAAGTCGGGTCCGACTCTCTGCAACCCTATGGCCTATACAGTCCATGGAATTCTCTAGGTCAGAATACTGGAGTGGGTAACCTTTCTCTTCTCCAAGGGATCTTGCCAACCCAGGGATCGATCCCATGTCTCCCAAACAGCAAGCAGATTCTTTACCAGCTGAGCCACAAGGGAAACCCGAGAAGACTCTAGTGGTTAGCATATCCCTTCTCCAGTGGATCTTCCAGGAGTTGAACTGTGGTCTCCTCCATTGCAGACAAATTCTTTACCAACTGTGTTTATCAGGAAGCCCAGCCAAGGGGTGAGCCTGACTCTGAGTTTGGCGAAAGCAGAGTCTTTATCACAGTCAGCAAGTTTGTCACCTAAAGGCCTTTGGTGAAATAGTCCAAATTATTACTGAGGGCTAGTGCTTAAATGGCAGAGTAGAGGCTAGGTAATTCTGAGGCTGATGAGAGGCGCAACAGATACTGATTTTGGTCAAATCTGCCCAGGAGACAGTGACTCTGAATTTATATTTGTTTACAAAAGTTCATTTTCTTTCATTTTTATTCTAATTAGCCTTGTGCTTTATTTAGTAAACCAAAAGGCTAATTTAGGGGCTTCCCTGGTGACTCACTGGAAAGAATTCACCTGCAATGCCAGAGACCTGGGTTTGATCCCTAGGTCAGGAAGATCCTCCGGAGAAGGGAGTGGATACCCAGTCCAATATCCTTGCCTGGAGAATCCCATGGACAGAGGGGCCTGGTGGGCTATAGTCCATGGGGTTACAAAGAGTCAGACATGACTGAGTGACTAACACTTTTACTTGTTTAGTATTGTGAGATAATCTCTAACATCACAAACCCTTTCTTACCAAGAAAACAAATAAAACACTATTTCTGTCGACACTTTCTTAATAAGTTTCTCAAGCTGAAGGTATCCAAATTATCTTTTTTAAATGAACCATTCACAAGCCTCTAAATCAATAGAGAAAAATGTTATTTTACTACTTAAAACTTTAAAAATATATTTGGTATTTTGTGAATTTCTATCTTTATTTTAATGGAACACATTAAAGGAGAAAACTTGATTTCTCCAGTGAACCAAATTTTTATGGGAAAGATTTCTTGAAATGCCATCACTGGTTGTACTCCAGAACTTGATTTTATTCCCTTTCTTGGGCACTTTTACCCATCTGTCTTCCTCTCAAAACAGGAAGATTACAAACACTTCACCAATAGGATAAAAGTTATTTATAGTTTACAAAACACATTAAAATAACAAAAACAACACAGAATAGACTTTCGGTTTTTTTGTTTTGTTTTCTTTTAGTGCAATCCCCAATCCCAAGGAGCTGTATTATATTGTATTTCTTGAAATCTAGATATAATCATGTTTCTTAGATTATGTAAATATCATATAAAGCAAGGCAATGATAAATGGCTACAGAACAAATCCTTTGACACAGATACCAATCTCTGAGACATACTTAGAGTCTCCTAAAGCAATTAAATGGAGTTTTAATGATAGAAATAATTTCATAGGATTATTTTAATGACTAAGCGAGGCAAAATTTGCAAACATTTTAGAGTTGTAAAAACATGAAATATAACAAGCTGAAAACATTAATTATTGCTATGATAATTATTGTATATGCATCTGCTGTGCTGTGCTTAGTCACTCAGTCATGTCTGACTCTCTGCAATCCCATGGACTGTAGCCCATCAGGCTCCTCTGTCCATGGGGATTCTCCAGGCAAGAATATTGGAGTGGGTTTCCATGCCTTTCTCCAGGGAATCTTCCAAACCCGGGAACTGAACCCAGGTCTCCCTCATTGCAGGTGGATTCTTTACCATCTGAGCCACTAGGGAAGCCCAAGAATATTGAAGTGAGTAGCCTATCCCTTCTCAAGGAGATCTTCCTGACCCAGGAATAGAACCAGGATCTCCTGCATTGCAGGTGGATTCTTTACCAGCTGAGCAACCAGGGAAACCCATAAATGTGTGTGTGTATATATATACATACATATATATATATATATATATATATATATATATATGGAGTGAAGTCGCTCAGTCATATCAGACTCTTTGTGACCCCATGGACTGTAGCCTACTACGCTCCTCTGTCCATGGAATTTTCCAGGCAAGAGTACTGGAGCGGGTTGCCATTTCCTTCTCCAGAGGATCTTTCTGACCCAGGGATGGAACCCAGGTCTCCCACATTGTGGGCAGATGCTTTACCATGTGAGCCACCAGGGAAGTCCTATATATATATATAGGACTATACATACATACATATATATATATATATATATATATATGGAAGTCCTATATATATATATATACACACGCACATTTATACATATATATATATATATATATACACATAATTCGGAGAAGGCAATGGCAACCCACTCCAGTACTCTTGCCTGGAAAATCCCATGGATGGAGGAGCCTGGTGGGCTGCAGTCCATGGGGTCGCTAACAGTCGAACACGACTGAGCAACTTCACTTTCACTTTTCACTTTCATGCATTGGAGAAGGAAATGGCAACCCACTCCAGTGTTCTTGCATGGAGAATCCCAGGGATGGGGGAGCCTGGTGGGCTGCTGTCTATGTGGTCTCACAGAGTCAGACACGACTGAAGCGATTTAGCAGCATATACATAATTTATAATACAAAATTTGATAGATAATTATACATTTTCATTAAGTTTTTATGTACCTGGTAGCCTGATTTTGGCATCACTGACTTGATGAATATGAGTTTGAGCAAGCTCCAGGAGCTGGTAATGGACAGATAAGCCTGGCCTGCTTCATTTCAGGGGTCACAAAGAGTCAGACACTGCTGAGCTACTGAACTGATCAGCACATTAATTTATCTGTAAAAGTTATCACCAACAGTTGTTTGTTTTGAAGGAATGAGTTTGTTTAAAAGAATAAGAATATATTTCAGTGATTTGATTCTCATCAAGCTTACTCTTTTTCATATTCCCTTTGTTTTCCAGGTGTTACAGTGAACACCTATTCTTGCTTGGATCCTGGCATACCTGTACATGGTCGTCGTTATGGTCATGATTTCTCCATTGGATCTACTGTTTCGTTTAGTTGTGATCCTGGATACAGGCTGAGCCATGAAGAGCCCCTTCTGTGTGAGAAAAACCACTGGTGGAGTCATTCACTTCCAACCTGTGATGGTAGGTTCAATATGGAAAATAAACCAATTTATAAACCAAAAATAAATCAACATAATCTTGTAAAATGTGAGATTTCTTGAATTCTGCCAATTTTATGTTATCAAACCATTAATAAAGGCACAAAAGAATGAATACTGATAATAAATCAAACTTATCCAATGCCTAAGGATGTTGTATGTATTTTTAAAATGTGTTGAGGTAACCATTTTAGGTGCCTGTTGTGTCCTGCACTCCTTGAAAAAATAGCATTGAAAGTGTCGAATTGGTATCAGGTGAATGCAATGAAGAGCTAGAGCATTTACCTCCTTCCTGGAAGACAACCTGTAATAGTCCAAATCCTGCCTAGCTACACAGCTTTATAGCAATGTACCAGACTTCCCTGTGATGGCCAGTTCCTGGCCATAGAAAATAATACACCAGTGTCCTTATCTCTTATTTATTTCTATGGAAAATAAGTCAGCAATCCTTCATTTTTTTGGAAAACATGTATGAAAATACAATGAAAGAAGCTGCTTTCCTAAGATTGGGAAATACTTGTACCCGTAAAACACACACACAAAGTAAATCTATCCATTGGTTCTGGGTTTTAATTTTCATTTATAACACTATTCATAACTTATATTCTTATCCTTTTGCCAAGTGGAAGATCACATTTCCCATTTTATAATTGTTTTCAAATACTGTCAGTGCCATAATTTTTGTGTCAATTTGTTTTTATAACTAGGTTTAAAAGAATCCTCAGCGTATCTGCCCCATATTTCGTGCAGTACAATTTGTAATAGTCAGCATTCTTGTGGTTTAAGTGACAAAAACCCAATTCTAACTGATTTTTAAAAATGAAAGCAGAATTTGTTTTTAGAAGTTTCAAACTTAGAAAAGAGCTTCCCTGGTGGCTCATATTGTAAAGACCTTGCCTGCAATGCAGGAAACTCAGGTTCAATCCCTGGGTAGAGGAAATTTCTGAAGAAGGGAATGGCAACCCATTCCAGTGTTGTTGCCTGGAGAATTCCATGGACAGAGGGCTATAATCCATGGGGTCACAAAGAGTGGGACACAACTGAGCGACTAACACAGGCCAAAATTAGAAAAGGCACACATGGCATACTTCTTGTTGCTAATGATAATCATGAATTCAGACATTTTCAAGGATATTTCCATTTCCACCTTGGCTTTTCTCTCTCCTTATCATCATTCTCTTTAGTTGAAACCAGGCTTTTTCTATATGTGGGACTAAAGGTGGAGAATACACTCTCAGGAGGATGGAATCATATAACCTCACATTTCCAAAATCAGAGAAGAATGAGAGTTCTACCGTTCTGTTCTTATTAGAAAAATATGAGGAAAGGTCTCTGATTAGTCCATACCTCTACCAGAAACTGTAGTAATGGAAAAGTGCCCTTTATGATTGGCTTTCTCCAGGTCATGTGTCCATCCATCCCTATGAAGACAAATGATAGAGTAAATTCACCAAGATAGAAAGGTTTGGTGGTGATATTATCAGAAGAAGCAGGAGAAAAAAAAATAATGTCCAAGTATACCAGCATGCCAATGGCACCCCACTCCAGTACTCTTGCCTGGAAAATCCCATGGATGGAGGAGCCTGGTAGGCTGCAGTCCATGGGGTCGCTAAGAGTCGGACACGACTGAGCGACTTCACTTTCACTTTTCACTTTCATGCATTGGAGAAGGAAATGGCAACCCACTCCAGTGTTCTTGCCTGGAGAATCCCAGGGACGGGGAAGCCTGGTGGGCTGCCGTCTATGGGGTCTCACAGAGTTGGACATGACTGAAGTGACTTAGCAGCAGCAGCATCTAGGTTTCCTTTAGTTTTAATGCTGATAAAATTATCTGGTCTATCATAACCACTGGTGTTAGAAGGCATTGTTAACTGTGATTTAGTCTACAGTAAATAAACATTGATTCAAATTTCAATTTCTTTTACTTCAGTTCATAAATATTTATTTTTATTATCTTGGAGTATTTACTAAAAACTAACTATCCTCTCAGAAAACTCTTTTTATTCATTATGTTTCCCAGAGAAATGCACAAGTTCAGAAACAGCTTTCTAAATTTCAGTTTACTCCACTATTTCAAAAGGAATTCTGTGAAGAATGACACCTATCCCTTTAGGAATCTAAAATATAAGTAATTTTGTATAATTAACAAATTGTTTTCTTAAAGCTTAGTAAAAGAGCAACTGCTAAACAATTAATTACCCATGTTTAATTTATAACTGATTTATGCTAATGTTGCTTGTAATTAGAAATATATAAGTATATACTTTAAATGCAAATATGAAAGGTTGAGCTAAATTCTTTTGGGGCTGGTGTTAATTCTCAGATACATTTATATACCTTTTTCTTCTCTAGTGTTTCAAAGGATGAAATGAATTTCTAGTATTGGAAGAGGTCTTTACCACTCCTATTATTTCCAGGAAGTAACTTAAGCAAAGATAATCAGACTCCTTCTATTTCAAGAGAGATTTGTTCAGCCTTTGCCTCTCTTAACAGTGATCATATGACTATATTTCTTTGTATTTTCAGCATTATGTGGAGGAGACGTTAGAGGGCCTAGTGGAACAATCTTATCACCTGGTTACCCAGAATTTTATCCAAATTCTCTGAATTGTACATGGACTGTTGATGTAACCCATGGAAAAGGTAATTTGTCTCATGCAATGATAATGGGCTATCTTCTTAATTTTCATTGCATATATTTTTATTTAATTGTCCTTTACAATGTTATTTTGCATGAGCAAAAACAGATCAGTACTAAAATATGCTAATACAAAATTCAATTTGAATAACTGCAGCAGAGGATTATATTTACTTTTCTGTAGTATTATAACATACATGCTCATATGATTTTTTTCAGAATGGTAATATTTATATATATTAAACTAATGTAATTTGAAATTTTCATATCAATAAAATCTCAAATAGGATGTCTTTTGTCTCTGGCAGAGTGTTAAGAAGTTGATTTCAAAAATTCAAAGGGAAATAGATACTCTGAAGTACTGAACTGATTGTAAAGTAAACAGTACATGTTTATATACACTTGTTTTAAAATGGTTATTTATTATAAATAAATATAAATAAAATGGTTATTTATTGTAACCATATACCCTATATAAATTTATAACTGTCCTAGAAATATTTGTCTCAAATTTTCTGTCAGAACTGCAGTTGGATCTCACACAGTTAAGTGAAAGTAAAAAATCACATTGTGCTTATAGTAGAGCTTAATAAATGTCCTTTGAACAAATAAATGAAAGTCCTTGTAGTACTAAATGTGATTTATTCATGCAATACAACCAAAATATTCAATGAATATTAGCAATATAAATGGTTTAAGATAATAGCTTGACAGTGGGAAAACGGGCATTCTAAATATCAAAACAAAAATGGATGAAAATTATTTACCTGAAAGTATCTATATGCTATTATTTAAAAAAATAATTTATTCATGTTAAAAACTGCTTATTCTTATTGGTTTTTACTATTACACTGTACATGGACTTCCTGGTAGCTCAGCTGGTAAAGAATCCATCTGCAATGCATGAGACTCCAGTTTGATTCAGAGAAGGGATAGGCTACCCAATATTCTTGGGCTTCCCTGGTGGCTCAGTCAGTAAAGATATGCCTGCAATGAGGGATACTTAGGTTCAATTCCTGGGTTCGGAAGATCCCCTGGAGGAGGGCATGGCAACCCACTCCAGTATTCTTGCCTGGAGAATCCTCATGGACAAAGGAGCCTGGCAGGCTACGTTCCATGGAGTCACAAAGAGTTGGACATAACTGAGCAACAGCACACACATTACATTGTACTTATTGGCTTTACTATCAAAGATCTAAAAATTAAAAAACCCAAATCCTAACAATGAGAAGGTGATGTTACAGTTTTAAAAATTAAAGCTTTATTTAAAACATTTGAATCCATTGTGGTTTTTACACAATGTGTTGTTTTATTTTTTAATTTTATTAGAATAGAGTTGCTTTACAATGTTGTGTTAGTTTCTGCTGTTCAATGAAGTGAACTGGTTATACATATACATATATACTACATATAAGATCTTTTTTTAGATTTTCTTCTCGTTTGGTGCACCACAGATTCTTGAGTCGAGTTCCATGTGCTAAACAGCAGGTTCTAATTAGTCATCTGTTTTATACATAGTAGTTTATGTATGTCAATTCCATCTCCCAATTTGTCCCACTCCTCCTTCCCCCACCATTGGTAACCATGTTTATTGTCTACATTTGCTACTCTATTTCCTCTTTGCCAATAAATGAAAATAGAAAACCATTTTTCTAGATTCCACATATAAGAGATATACAATATTTGTTGTTTTTCTTATGACAACGGAACTGTTCTTCACTCTATATGACAATGCACAATGTTTTTTATACTTCTGTTCAACTATGTGAGATATATCTGCAGTTCTGATAGAATATTTGAGACACAGATGGTTAACCTTTATTGAAATTATACATCCTTTCATTAATGGTGAAGGTAATATAAGGATGGTTCTTTTAATGAAAATTAAATATTATTGAGAAAAAAATGCTGTTAAAATGAGTATTCTGGTATTTACTGCAGGAATGAAGTGTAAGACTTCACAAACTGTCATTTTTGTTGTTCTCCATAATAGAAGACTATTTGTTGGAAGTTAACCAAAGTATCCTATTATCCCACTGTGTAGCAGATTAATGGAGTTTAAAATAAGCTTCCTTGTATTATACAAGAAAATGGAGGGCTACATACTGCTTGCTGTGTAAATAGAGGTTTAATTAACACTTAAGGTTTTGCACCTTCAGACGTTGCAAGTGTTAATTAAATCTGTATTTACATGGCATGAAATGCAGATTATGTGCTTTTCTTGGAGGAGCCAACAAAATTTGTTCAAAGTACAACTGTTCCAAAGTGTAGTCAAAGTTTTGTGAAGGATAATCTCTTAAAGTTAGGAGAAATTATCAAGATAATGTAGTCAAACTTCTCACCCAGCCCATATACACACACATAGACACACAAATGCACATCAATATTGCACCCTGAAGGGCAAAATTCATGATAACTATAACTATAACCTAGATATTAATAATATTTTTACCTCAAGCCCAAGTTTTTCATATATTTACGTAACAAAAATTACCATAATAGGACTTTTTGAATTATCACTTTTATGGGACGGTACTATGATGTTGTAACCACTTACTTTTTCTCACTATTCTTCATACCCACTGCCCTATTAAGATTGTATGTCTTTGCCTGTCCACTTATACTTCCTGAAATGTCCTTCCAAGGGTTGCTCTTCCACAAAGAGCTGTTCACTTTTGAAGGTCATTGCCTTCAGAAGCATCTGCTAGTCCCTCTGACAACCTACCTCTTAAGTTTATGCTCTGATATTGACTCACATTAATTACTTTCATAGCACTTAGCAAAATGATTGAACCTTTAGTTTATGTATATTTTCCCTTAGATAGACTATGAGTTATTTATAATCTCATTTTTTATATTCTATAATGCTTATAATATAGTAGGTTCTTAGTATCATTTTGTTATTTAGATTAATTGCCTTTCATTAAAAGGTCTTTTGTTGTTTTCCTGTAGTGAACACAGATTTTATTGCTTAAAACATAATATGATAAACAGAAGCTTCATTTTTTAAAGTAGTTGACTAGGGCAGAGTGACATGAAAACAATTGACTTTCAGGTTGAAGAAGTAAACAATAAATGATAGCTAAGAGTTGCTGAGCACTTCCTCTGTGAAAGCACTGTGCCAAGTCATCCCTTATATTGTCTCATTTAAACTTTAGGACAACTCTATTAGAATCCATTTTCCCAGATGGAGAAAGAGTGTCTCAGAAAGGCTATGCATGTAATACATGGCAGTGGGCTCATTAGCACCACTACCTAACAGAATTTTAAATTTTCCCATGTATTAATTTCAGTACATATCAGAACAAGCACATTTTTCTAAGAAAAACATGCAGACTGATAGACTGATTTTTTTTTCTTTTTTGTTCATTTGCTCTTCTGACTATTTTTCTTATTTTTAGTCTCTGACCAAAATCTAATTCACTTTATCTGAACTTCCATTCATGTTAATTTGTAAATTTAGATATCAGTTAATCTAGATGGCAAAGTATCTTCTCCTTGCTACATTGCCATTTTCATTTACATCTGTCTAGTATCAAATGCCACATTTATATTGAAGAACTTTTGAGACACTGACTTTCTGGACCCAGTCCTAAAAAGGGCTCATTGTGGAGTGAGAGAAAAAAAGATGTGTTATATTTTGAAAAAAAGTATCATTGTATATTTCAAGTATTTTCCAAGTTGAAATCACTGGCCTATTATGCAATAATAACTTATCATTACTTATATTTTCAGTTTATTTTTTGGTCTCATTTTATTTCACTTTTTGCTTTTTTAACAAACAAGTGATAAATAAGGAGTTTGGGATTAACATATACAATAAAATAGATAAACAACAAGGGCTTACTGTATAGCAAAGGGAACTATATTCAGCATCTTATAAGAATCTATACTGGAAAATAATATGAAAAAGAATACACACACACACATATATCTGAATCACTTTGCTGTATACCTGAAACTAACTAACACAACTTTGTAGATCAACCATACTTCAATTTTTTAAAAAAGCAATGAGGACTCCAAAACTATCCATCATTTGGAACTATAAAGTTGATAAATAGCATTAAGAATGTTATTTTATCATTACCCACTAACATATGTTGCTGAGTTTTTGATGAAGCTTTTGGTGATTCTTTTAGATCAAATAAGAAAATTTATTAAGCACTTCAAAAGAAAGATCAGTGTGATATCATCCTTTATTTCATTTGGTACTTAAATACAGCATCCCAGGTGGCTCAGTGGTAAAGAAACCTGCCTGCTAATGCAGGAGACACAGATGTGGGTTTGATCCATGGGTCGGGAAGTCCCCTGAAGGAGGACATGGAAACCCACTCTAGTATTCTAGCTTGGAAAATCCCATGTCAGATGGGTCTGGCGGGCTACAATCCATAGAGTTACAAACAGTCAGACACAGCTGAGCAACTGAGCACACACATATGCATATCTTACAAACAGTATAGGATGTGTGTGTGTGTGTGTGTGTAATTGTTAGGTTATTACATGCATTTGAGATAGGGTCATTAAACAGTCACATAAGACCACAATGCAATGACGGTACTCACCAGGACAGAACAAATGAAAAAATAAAAATAAAAATTTAAACTTTCAAATATTAATGAAGATACATTAAACAGTCACATAAGACCACAATGCAATGACGGTACTCACCAGGACAGAACAAATGAAAAAATAAAAATAAAAATTTAAACTTTCAAATATTAATGAAGATACAGATCAATTGGATTTGTTGATGAAAATGTAAATTGGCATAGCCACTTTGTGAAACAATATCTATTAAGGCTGAACTATATATATATATATATATATATATATATATATAAATTTCCCATGAGCCAGTAATTCTACTCCTAGGTATCGATCCAACAGAAATAAGCAAATATGTTCTTCAAAAGACATACTTGAATGCTCATAGCAGCATTTTCTGCATTCAAGCTAAAATGTCAATTACCTAAATAACCATTAACTTTTGAACAGACAAATGAATGTGTTGTGTTCACAAAATGAAATGGATCTCTAAAATAACTTAAAATCACACACAAAAGTAGAGAGAAATCTCACGCACTTAGTGGTAAGATAAAGAAACTCAGGGGCTTTCCAGGAGGCTCAGTGGTAAAAAATCCATCTGCAATGCAGGAGATGCGGGTTTGATCCCTGGGTCAGAAAGATCCCCTGGAGGAGGAAATGGCAGCCCACTCCAGTATTCTTATCTGAAATACTATGCACAGAGGAGCCTGGCGGGTTACAGTACCTGGGGTGGCAACGAATTGGACATGACTTCGAGACTGATCACACATTCTAAAGAACTCATACCAAAAAGAGTATACCCTATATGAATCAATTATATAAAATACAAAGAGTTGCTGAGCACTTTAACATGAGTGGAAGTTCAGATAAAGTGAATTGGATTTTGGTCAGAAACTAAAAATAAGAAAAATAGAAGAGCAAATGAACAAAAAAGAAAAAAAAATCAGTTTACCAGTCTGCATGTTTTTCTTAGAAAAATGTACTTGTTCTGATATGTACTGAAATTAATACATGGGAAAATTTAAAATTCTGTTAGGTATTAACAGAGTAGTCGATCCTATTAGAAGTTGAATGAGTGGTTACTTTTCCCAAAACACTTCTATTTAAATAAAGGGTATAAGTTTTCCTTGAAATTTTCAGAAAATACATGTAATTTCTTTTTAGACAGTAATTTTAAAATTTTATTTCCAAGCAGTTTCCAAGACATGACTCATTATAAACCTTATAGAGAAGCTAAAGGAAACAAGCAAACAGAAAAACTCAAAAGAAAGATATAATAATTATACTATATATTCAGAATATTTTATACCAGTGCCTTTCATTTTCACAAAAATCTGTTATGAGTCCTGATTTTTGTTAGTTTGGTAACTCTGTGTGTTTTACTAATATACTTTATGAGTCTAATTTTCCTCTTTTCCTTATTAGGTGTACAGTTCAACTTCCACACCTTTCATTTGGAAGACCATCATGACTACTTACTGATCACAGAGAATGGCAGTTTTACCCAACCACTGGCACGCTTGACTGGTTCAGAACTTCCTTCAACAATCAATGCTGGTCTCTATGGAAATTTCAGGGCTCAGTTGCGCTTCATTTCTGATTTCTCAATATCATACGAAGGATTCAATATTACATTCTCTGGTAAGAAAATACGTTTTAAAACCAGAGTTATAAAAGTGAAAATAGCTTATGCGTGACCAAACAGAGAGAGAAAATGAGACAAAAAAAAGGTGAAAGCAAAAAAGCTATCTGCCAACAAATTTTAAGGAAAGTTTGAAATGCCTTGAAGATTGACTATAGTAATATATTAAAGGGGACCTTAAAACAGTAGCAAAAAAGAAATTAATTCACAAAAATTTACTAGAAATACAATAAATACATTTCTTTAACTTATATTCCTGTAGAATTCTGAGAGGAAAACTTGCTAAAAATGTCAAGTGAACTTAAAATGGAAACCCATACCTATATGTAAAGGTTTACTTAGTTCACTAATGAAATGTGAATTAAACCAGTGATATTCTAGTTTTGTGCTTCTGGGAAAAGTCATTGTTTGCAGGCCAAGATTAATATATTCATTTGGAACTAGATGATCTAGAAGCAAGTTAATTCTATTATCCTTTTTATTCTAGAATAACCTCTATAGGCAGTATTATATCTATAGACAATATTATAACTTGGATTATAAGGGAAAAAAATTATAAGACAAAACCGAACAAAGAAATATTCTTGTTAGTTCTACTTTTTAGCTAAATGGGATAGTGAAAGAGAAAACAGAAACAATAAGTAAATCTTATACCAACTTGCTAATATTAAATTTACAATATTACAATTATACATAATTATATTAATAATATATACTACAAATATCTAAATAAAATAATAAATACTGACTTTGTTCTTCAATTGTTATTCCAGTATTTTCATGGAGATATTTGTCTACTAAAATAAGTTATTTCATAGAGAAGAACAAATGAGCATAATCAGTTTTAACCTAGAATGTTAATAAAATAATAGCTCATCAACATGAAGCAATCCCTTTGTTCTCCACTGCAGTTAGGTACTAAGTGTGTGTCCTGGGAATGTTTTTAGATAAGCTACTTCTTCTTAAGACTCTATATAAATTATAATATTATGGTTAATTTAATTTAGTCTGTCATACCCTGAAGAGTGGTTAAAGGTTTATTTTCATGATGTTCATTCATTGCTTGAGGAAATTTTCTTGTATAAATCTGTAATATACAATTTTAAGTTTGTGGGCAGTCAGTCTTACATAAACTTTTGCTTCTGAAGTCACATATTTTTCAGTATATGGATTAATAGAATTATACTACAGGCACAAGAACCTTTGTCATTTAGACTAAAACCATTAAGTAAATGTCATTTCAAAATGTAAATGATTTCATTCCAAATGATATTTTTGCATTTGAAAATATTACTCTATCATGTCATTATTTTAAATCAAAAATCTAAATAAAACAAAACGTTTCTAATACAGAATAAAAAATACAAGATTAATATCTACATTTCCAATGTATCATTCACAAGGTGACACTTTCTCATCTTTATTTAATTACACATAAGAGTATTTATTATATTATTAGGTCTTTCACAGTTCAGTTCAGTTCAGTTCAGTCACTCAGTCATGTCTGACTCTTTGCAACCTCATAGACTTCAGCACTCCAGGCTTCCCTGTCCATCACCAGCTCCCGGAGCTTGCTCAAACTCATGTCCATCGAGTTGGTGATGCCATCCAACCATCTCATTCTCTGTCGTCTCCTTCTT
Organism: Bubalus bubalis; assembly: GCF_019923935.1. Taxonomy (NCBI): domain Eukaryota; kingdom Metazoa; phylum Chordata; class Mammalia; order Artiodactyla; family Bovidae; genus Bubalus; species Bubalus bubalis. Next base: position 30,306,236 of record NC_059171.1, on the reverse strand, counting down.
CTACTTTAATCTTTCTTTTCAATCCTCCTTCCACCTTTCTCAGCATCAGGGTCTTTTCCAATGAGTCTGTTCTTCTCATCAGGTGACCAAAGTATTAGAGTTTCAGCTTCAGCTTCAGTTCTTCCAATGAGTATCAGGACTGGTTTCCTTTAGGACTGACTGGTTTGATCTCCTTGCAGGTCTTTCACAAAAGAAGAAAATTATGTGTGCCATAGTATATACCCATAATTATATCTATGTGTGCTCAGTCGCCTCAGTCTTGTCTGACTCTTTGGGACCCTATGGACTGTAGCCCACCAGGCTCCTCAGTCCATGGGCTTTCCCAGGCAAGAATACTGGAGTGAGTTTCCATGCCTTCCTCCAGGGGATCTTCCCGACCCAGAGATAGAACCCACTTTCCTGTGTATCCTGCATCGCAGAAGGATTATTCACCCCTGAGCCATGGGGGGAAGCCCACAGTTATACTTATAATCACTTTTAAAATGTATGGCTAGCCCTGAAAGCAACGAGTTTATAAAACATGGAAGTATACCCTCAAAATCACTACTGTTTTTTGTTTGTTTGTTTGTTTTCCTCTTCATCCAATTACAGAGTATAATCTGGAACCTTGTGAAGATCCTGGAATTCCTCAATATGGTAACCGAATTGGGTTCACCTTTGGGGTTGGTGACACTCTGACCTTCTCATGCTCATCAGGTTATCGTCTGGAAGGGACGTCAGAGATCATCTGTCTTGGTGGTGGCCGACGAGTGTGGAGTGCACCTCTGCCAAGGTGTGTGGGTACGTGGTCAGCTGCTTTCATTTGCTTGTATGTGTAGTCACTGTCCATGGAGTTGCATGATTATACACCCTTTTTTAAAAATATGTAATCTGTTGAATTTCTTCATTTATTTCATATTAATTATTTCAATTTTTTTTTTTAACTTGGCAATCTGATAAAACACAATTATCTTCTCAACTGCTCCATTCAGCCTACCATGCTTCTAAATTTGTCTTCGGATGATGGGAATAAGGAACGAAGAGATGGTTAGAAAGACAGATAATAGATAGATTATAGAATCATATTTTGAAAGCTTACAGACAATTGCATTTCTGTATTCTACTAATAGATGTTTTTTCATGATTTCTGACAAGTTTTGACAATATTTGATAACTTAGAATTAACACCTATGAAAGGATTACAAGGGAAAATAGTAGAGAATTTGAGTTATCAAGGCAAGTATTGCCTCAATATATGCAATCTACAGAATAATCTATTATGATAGATGAATTCCAATGGGAATTCATGTTGTGAAATAAAGAATAGCAATAATTAAAGTATTGAAAATTTGAAGCACCATCTCAACCTTTGGAAATGAATATTTTGACTGACAGAAAAAAAAATATCTGTAGGGAAATGAAGGACATTTCACTAGGACTTAAAATCATTTTCTATTTATACAGGAAATAAACAAGAATTTCTTTAGGTGATCACCCATTCAGTGGTTATCAGTACTCATTTTATAATAGAACAAGATACAAGTGATTTTGCTATTTCAAAAAGCTCTTAAAACTCTCAAATGTATTAAACTTGAATTTAATTATAAATTTGTGGGTCACAGTTGTTTGTAAGTTATACTACAAAATCAGGTGAATTTGTAGAGCTTTGATCTGTGGTTTAAGACTTTATCCTTTTTTTTATTTTAATAGAGGCAAATTCCCTCTAGATTAAAAAATTAATGAAGAATGTGACTTATTCCATACATTGCTCACTGTATGGAATGTTGTGGGAATCCTGTGAATCCTTAAATCTAGTAAAACAAAAATGATATTTCAGGTTAATATGGGTCTGAAGGTTTTTATAGTGATGACATTGTTTTCATAGCCCCTAAGTGTTATATAACAGAGAAGCTGATATTTAACAGATGAAATTTCTTTACTCCCAAAACATCTTTTCCAGGGAGATATATAGAGTGTAGTCTTTCTGGTTTTGTTTCTATGTTTGTTTTTTGTTGTTGCTGTTTTTTGTTTATTTGTTTTTTTACTGTTGCCAGATTTGGAATTCTCCTCTGTATCCAAATTGTCCCTGTTTCCATTTTCATTTGGTGTGAATATTTTCAAAGGTCAATTAATGAAAACCTTGGGAATAGGGTGTTTGGCTTTATATTCTGGTCATTTGATACTGGGTTAATTCACTTTTCTAAACTTTGTTTTTCTCATCAGCAAAATGGTTGCAACATTATGTTAATGTTAGTTACGTGGGTTAAAAAAGATCAGCCATGCTAGTAGACACCCAATACAATTACTGGAATATTGGAGGAGTTCAGAGTTTAGATGTTAAGAATATTTAGATGTTGAGAACTTATTATATTGAGAATAATCTGCAATGTTAGTTTATTTGAACAAATTTTATTTCTTCTTAGATTCTTTGTAGTTTTCATGTAATATATCTCTAAAGTCAACAAGCCACCAGAAAAGCCCTTCTCTAGCGCATATTTGCTTAAAAACATCACTTAGTCCTCAGTATCGCCAGCCTCATAGAAAGCTTATGTTATAGACAGGGGCCTAGTTATGAGTAAGTTATATTCCAAAAATTTCCTTCTACTTAGATTATTTGGAATCTAGGTAGTTTTTTTTTGGCACAGGGTTGCAAACAGGGACATTCCCAGAACAAACAAGATGTGATTATAAATTTTGTATCAAGTGTAAAACTAATACTAACATTTACTAAAAAGACTTATGTGTACCTAGGTTACATAAGACTGTCCCTGATTCTGAACAGTAAGGCAACTGATAAAGCAGTTTTTGGAAACTTGCTTTTCGTTTATATTTTACTTTTTTTTTTTTTCTTTTTTCTTAATCATCACTTTTTTCAATTTTGGGGCTTCCCTGCTGGTAAAGAATCACCAGATGGTAAAGAAGTCACCCGCAATTTTTTTTTTTTAATTTAATTTAATTTTATTTTATTTTAAACTTTACATAACTCTATTAGTTTTGCCAAATATCAAAATGATATCAAAATATCAATATATTTTACTTTAATTTTGATTCTATATTTACACTATAAATTTGTTAGTGTCTTTCTGTTTCTGTGGGTAGAATTTGATGAAAGGTATCTTAATTCTAGATGTTAGAAGAATAATAAATAGTATTTTCATGTAAGGAATTTCTGGAATAACCTCTTCATTTATTTTTCAAGGTAATATTTTTAAAAAATAACAAACATAACAACACCATAATATTGTCTATACAATCTGTAAAGCATTATTTCATGTAGTGTCCCATTCCAAAAATCAGCCTATGCTTTGAAAGTAGCTTTGAGTTCAGTATCTCAGTCGTGTCTGACTCTTTGCAACCCCATGAATCGCAGCACGCCAGGCCTCTCTATCCATCACCAACTCCCAGAGTTCATCCAAACTCATGTCCATCGAGTCGGTGATGCCATCCAGCCATCTCATCCTCTGTTGTCCCCTTCTCCTCCTGCCGCCAATCCCTCCCAGCATCAGAGTCTTTTCCAATGAGTCAACTGTTTGCATGAAGTGGCCTAAGTATTGGAGTTTCAGCCTCAGCATCATTCCTTCCAATGAACACCCAGGACTGGTCTCCTTAAGGATGGACTGGTTGGATCTCCTTGCAGTCTAAGGGACTTGCAAGAGTCTTCTCCAACACCACAGTTCAAAAGCATCAATTCTTCAGTGCTCAGCTTTCTTCACAGTCTAACTCTCACATCCATACATGAACACTGGAAAAAATATAGCCTTGACTAGACTGACATTTGTTGGCAAAGTAATATCTCTGTTTTTTAATATGCTATCTAGGTTGGTCATAACTTTCCTTCCCAGGAGTAAGCATCTTTTAATTTCATGGCTACAATCACCATCTGCAGTGATTTTGGAGCCCAGAAAAATAAAGTCTGACACTGTTTCCCCATCTGTTTCCCACGAAGTGATGCGGCCAGATGCCATGATCATTTTTTTCTGAATGTTGAGCTTTAAGCCAACTTTTTCACTCTCCTCTTTCACTTTCATCAAGAGGCTTTTTAATTCCTCTTCACTTTCTGCCTTAAGGGTAATGTCATCTGTATATCTGAGGTTATTGATATTTCTCCCAGCAATCTTGATTCCAGCTTGTGCTTATTCCAGCCCAGCGTTTCTCATGATGTACACTAAATATAAGTTAAATAAGTAGGGTGACAATGTACAGCCTTGGCATACTCCTTTTCCTATTTGGAACCAGTCTGTTGTTACATGGCCAGTTCTAACTGTTGCTTCCTAACCTGCATATAGGTTTCTCAAGAGGCAGGTCACGTGGTCTGGTATTCCCATATCTTGAAGAATATTCCACAGTTTATTGTGATCCGTACAGTCAAAGCCTTTGGCATAGTCAGTAAAGCAGAAATAGATGTTTTTTCTGGAATTCTCTTGCTTTTTCGATGATCCAGCAGATGTTGGCAATTTGATCTCTGGTTCCTCTGCCCTTTCTAAAACCAGCTTGAACATCATGAAGTTCACAGTTCACATATTGCTGAAGACTTGCTTGGAGAATTTTGAGCATTACTTTACTAGCGTGTGAGATGAGTGCAATTGTGCGGTAGTTTGAGCATTCTTTGGCATTGCCTTTCTTTGGGATTGGAATGAAAATGGACCTTTTCCAGTCCTGTGGCCACTCCTGAGTTTTCCAAATTTGCTGGTATATTGAGTGCAGCACTTTCACAGCATCATCTTTCAGGATTTGAAAGAGCTCAACCGGAATTCCATCACCTCCTCTAGCTTTGTTCATAGTGATGCTTTCTAAGGTCCACTTGACTTCACATTCCAGGAAAGTAGCTTTAGCATAACAATATTATCAGTGAAACTATGTCTATTAAAAGCTCAAGATTGCACACAAACTCAAGGTCAGAATCATGCCTGTCACAAGTTCTTAGGGCCAGAGTTATACTCCATTTACAACAGCCCCACTGCTGTCTTTGACTAGAGGCTTCAGTAAAGTTGAGAGGAAATCTGGTCTTAATTATAATTGATATATGGATTCAGAAAACTCCTTAAGCTATCCTCTATTTTAATTGGAAGGAACCTCTTCTTCTGTGACCCATTTATTGAGGTTACTTAAGTGCAGGGAAATATTTAATTTTATATTATTTTTTGAAGTATAGTTGATATCAGTTCAGTTCAGTTCAGTTGTTCAGTCACGTCTGACTTTTTGCAACCCCATGAATTGCAACACTCCAGGCCTCCCTGTCCATCACCAACTCCCAGAGTTCACTCAAACTCACGTCCATCAAATCGGTGATGCCATCCAGCCATCTCATCCTCTGTCGTCCCCTTCTCCTCCTGCCCCCAATCCCTCCCAGCATCAGAATCTTTTCCAATGAGTCAACTCTTCGCATGAGGTGGCCGAAGTACTGGAGTTTCAGCTTTAGCATGATTCCTTCCAAAGAACACCCAATGACTGATCTCCTTTAGAATGGACTAGTTGGATCACTTTGCAGTCCAAGGGACTCTCAAGAGTCCTCTCCAACACCACAGTTCAAAAGCATCAATTCTTCAGCACTCAGCTTTCTTCACAGTCCAACTCTCACATCCATACATGACTACTGGAAAAACCATAGCCTTGACTAGACTTACCTTTGTTGGCAAAGTAATGTCTCTGCTTTTGAATATGCTATCTAGGTCGGTCATAACTTTCCTTCCAAAGAGTAAGCATCTTTTAATTTCATGGCTGCAATCACCATCTGCAGTTGATTTTGGAGCCCCAGAAAATAAAAGTCTGACACTGTTTCCCCATCTATTTCCCATGAAGTGATGGGACCAGATGCCATGATCTCCGTTTTCTGAATGTTGAGCTTTAAGCCAACTTTTTCACTCTCCACTTTCACTTTCATCAAGAGGCTTTTGAGTTCCTCTTCACTTTCTGCCATAAGGGTGGTGTCATCTGCATATGTGAGGTTATTGATATTTCTCCCGGCAATCTTGTTTCCAGCTTGTGCATCTTCCAGCCCAGTGTTTCTCATGATGTACTCTGCATATAAAGTGACAATATACAGCCTTGGCGTACTCCTTTTCCTATTTGGAACCAGTCTGTTGTTCCATGTCCAGTTCTAACTGTTGCTTCCTAACTTGCATATAGGTTTCTCAAGAGGCAGGTCAGGTGGTCTGGTATTCCCATCTCTTTCAGAATTGTCCACAGTTTATTGGGATCCACACAGTCAAAGGCTTTGGCATAGTCAAAAAAGCAGAAATAGATGTTTTTCTGGAACTCTCTTGCTTTTTCCATGATCCAGCGGATGTTGGCAATTCGATCTCTGGTTCCTCTGCTTTTCTAAAACCAGCTTGTGCATCTGGAAGTTCACGGTTCATTTATTGCTGAAGCCTGGTACAATCTTATATTTGTCTGAGGTGTACAATGCAATGATTCAACATTTATATACATTATGGATTGATTACCACGGTAAGTCTAGTAACCATCTGCCACCATACAGAGTTACTGCAGTATTCCTTATGCTGTTCACTACATCCCTGTGACTTATTTTATAATTGGAAGTTTTTACCTCTTAAACCCTTTCACTTATCTTGTTGAACCCCACTCCCTCACCTCTGGCAGCCACCAATTTTTTCTTTGTATATATGAATCTGTTTCTATTTCAATTTGTTCATTTTGTTGTTTAGATTCTACATATAAGGGACATGATACAGTCATTGTCCTTTTCTCTTTTGACTTATTTCACTTACCTTAATATACATACTATCGGAAGCGCATGGAAATTTGTAGAGGCAGGAAAATAATCTTGATAGAACTTGAGATCATAACACTCACCATCGAGTGGGTGTTACAGGGATTCTTCTCCCTAAAAAGTAGTGTCCATTGCAGGCACATAGTTTATATTTACATTTCATTCTTTCCTAAGTTATGTGATCTTTGAAACGTTGTTCACATCTCTTTCCTGCCAAGTTTTCTCAAATATGATGTTTTCTAAAATATGATAATTACATCCATGCTGCAAGATAGTTTATAGCCCTAAGAAATAAAAGACATGTAAATCACCTAATGTACCACTCAACAAGTGACACTTGCTCAACTAACCTCATCCCTTTTCCTTGTGCCTACAACTATCTCCACCACCTAAGAGTCAGTTCTCCTAAGGGCCATTATAACTGATAGCAGTGAAGAGTAATTTTCATCACCAAGCAGGAGAGGAAAGAGAAAGAAAGGAGGAGATGAAAAAGTTTTACTATGCTATGATCAGCTGAGTACTTCACACACATAATCCTATTTACTACTTGGTGATCAAGATGATCCTATTTACTACTTAGTAATCAAGATCAATTTTAACTTTTAAAGAAATACATATCTATACTTATGTTTTCCATTTTGAAAAAAGTAAAAATAATTAACATGTAAAATGATATTTCAGTGGATATATTTTACACTTAAGTGATTATCCCGGTGATCCACGTTTCTGTGAAAATGGTCACTTATTTTAACCAAATATCTAAAAGCAAAAAAAGAAAGAAAGAAAAGTATAAACAAATGTGATTACTTTGAAAATAAGAAACAGTGACTTGTTTTTGGTCAAAAAATATTTGATTTCCCTTTCTTAAATACACATTACAAAAAAAGCAAGAAACAAACAAACAAAAAACCTGGTAGTTCCCTTGTCATCTTTTGAGATAAAAAGACAGTAGCTTTCTTGAGCTATCATTGACTTATAAAGGCCTCCCAAAGTTTCTTAGGTTTCCTTCTCTATGTGTAGTCCCCTACTGGGACTTCTACAACTGCTTGTAACTATCCTATTCTATCCCATTCATGGTGTTCCAGGTGGCATTTCTTTATTACCTTACTTATTATATATATGTATACAGAAGCTTTTCTACTATGCTTGATAAAGGCTTGAGAAAGAATATAAAAAAAAAAAGAAGAGGTGGAGTAATTGGAAAACATAAATTAAATGAAATGAGAGCACTGAATATGAAATATAAAAATTGAAACAGACTAGATAAAAGTAAAAGATCATATATAGTCCAGTTGTTTTTCAACATGGCTGCTTATTAGAATATTGCCTTATTTATTTATACACTATTTTGAAAGACTACCATTTGTTTTTCTTAATGGAATAGACCATGGGTGAGTAAACTTTTTTTTCTATGAAGTGCTAGATAGTAGACATTTCAGTCTTTGTTGCCCACACAGTTTCAATCACAGCTATTTAATTCTGACATTGTATTGTGAAAGAAACAATAAATAATACATAAATGAATAAATGTGTTTGTATTCCTATAAACCTTCGTCTACAAAGATAACAGACTAGATGTAGCACTCAGGTCATAGCTTGTGATTTCTGCAGCAGATTTACCAAGTTTAAAGTTACTAGTCATTCATCCCTAAGGGAAGAAGGAAAGATCCTTTTCCCATTCTCTATTTTTTTCATCACAGGTTCTGTTTATTAAAGTAGCATATCGTTTACTTATTTCTAGGAGATTTCTCTTGTTTTTACAGAAAGAGTATTAGGATTGTATATGTTTGTATGTATTTGTGTATGAACGTGAAAGTCACTCAGATGAGTCTGACTCTTTATGACCTCATGGACTATACAGTACATGGAATTCTCCAGGCCAGAATACTGGAGTGGGTAGTTTTTCCCTTCTCCAGGGGATCTTCCCAACCCAAGACTTGAACCCAGGTCTCCTCTACTTCAGGCAGATTCTTTACTAGCTGAGCCATAAGGGAAGCCCAAGAATACTGGAGTGGGTAACATCAGTGTATATGAACACTGATGCAATTTATGGGTAATTTAATTCATAACCATCTCCAGATCCTTTCATATACTCAGATCTCTTCTGAGTACCAAGTCTGTATTCCCACTGGCACATCGGGCTAGTCCACATGGATGGCCTCCCACAGAAACACTGCTTCACATTCCAAAACAACTCATTATCTCCTCCACCAAATCAGCTCTCCCTTCTGCACTCCTTAGTTCAGATATGGTATCATTCTCATTCAACCATTCAAGCTAGAAATTGTGTTATATTTTACTTTTTCCTCTCTCTTTCTACCTATACTAGAAGTCACTGAGACCTACTACCAAAAGCTATTGTTCAAATTTACCACCATTTCCATTCTCATTACCCTTATTTTCATCTAGTTCTCATTAATTCTCATAAAAATGAACATAAAAGCACTATAAAAATAATGTGTGGTAGGCACTGTGTTTATATATATATATAGTCAGAAGAGTGTGTACTTTGCTCAGTTCTGTCTTGACGCAACAAAGATTTGAAATGGCGGACCAGTGTTACAACTCGGTTACAGCTCAGAGTTTTACTTGGCAAACAAAAAATAGTACACTTTAAGGCGTGAGGGCAGATGGGCCCCAAAGGAGATGCCTCAACCCATCTCGGCTCCCTGTTTTTATATGTTTTGTCTCCTCCCCCTTCACCTGCCCTATGCAAATCAGGGCTAACCAAGAAGGGGGTGTGTTTGTTTCATCTGAGGTTCTCACTCCCAGTCTGCAGATTTTCTTTTGTTCTGTTTTCATGGGATTTTCCCTTTGTCTTTTAGCCACCACCATTTTGGACTCCTTTTTCCTATTCTAACTACCCAATATGAGACAGTATTATTATCCCATTTTAAAAGCTAGCCAGATTAATTATTTAACTTGGTAAAAAGTTTGAAATCAACTCCTTCTGATTACAGCTTATGTTTTAGCAATTGCATGTATAATCCTGCTATAACATTTCTTCTTTTCTAGCTGGACTTCCTGTTTTCAAATTTCCCTTATCTAATTATCTTCAATTGCAGTACTAGTGATATTCTCGTTTATTGATGAGTAAAAAGTTACCACTAATTTTGCAGTTTAAAACAGCATATTTACTTTCTCTTGGTTTCTGCAGGTAGGGAGTATGGACACGGTTTAACTGAATCCTCTCTTAGGGTCTCAAGGACCAGGGCAGAATTCTTAACTGAGGTTCAGTATCCTCTTTCATATTCACATCATTAATGTATGTCGTTACTTCCTTCTTGTTGTAGAACTTAGAGCTTCAGTCCTTTGCTCACTTCCTAGGGACCAAACACAGTTCCTTGCCATATGAACTTCCTAAGCTTGGATGCTTCCTTCATCAAAACAGCAAGTCTATCTAGTATATCACTGCTGTGTGCTGCATGTGTGTTCAGTTGTGTCTGACTCTTGGGGCCCTATGAAATGTAGTCCACCGGGCTCCTCTGCCCATGGGATTTTCCAGGCAAGAACACTGTAGAGGGTAGCCATTTCCTCCTCTGGGGGATCTAACCAACCCAGGGGTTGAACCTGTGTCTCCTGCACTGCAGGTGGATCCTTTACCACTTAGCCACCTGGAAAGCTCAGTGTCACTGGCAAGATTCAGTTCTGAATGTTATAAAATCATAGGAGTAATGAAAAACAAATCATAGGTTCCACTTAACTCAATGGGTGGGGGCTGCATTAAGCATGAATGCCATAAGGTGGGTATAATGTGAGATTCACCTTAAAGTTGACACCAGGAAACCTTAGAAAGATCAGATCATCTTTATCCCCTGCATAAATCACTAGGTGCTTTCCCATGCCTATTCAGTTCAGTCACTCAGTCGTGTCCGATTCTTGGCAACTCCATGGACTGCAGCACACCAGGCCTCCCTGTCCATCACCAACTCCCAGAGCTTGCTCAAACTCATCTCCATTGAGTCCGTGATGTCATCCAACCATCTCATCCTCTGTCATCCGCTTCTACTACTGCCTTCAATCTTTCCCAGTGTCAGGGTCTTTTCCAATGAGTCAGATCTTTGCATCAGGTGGACAAAGTTTTGGAGTTTCAACTTCAGCATTGGTCTTTCTAATGAATATGCAGAACTGATTTCCTTTATGATTGACTGGTTTGATCTTGCAGTCCAAGGGATTCTCAAGAGTCTTCTCCAACACCACAGTTTAAAGTCATCAATTTTTCATCACTCAGCTTTCTTTATGGTCCAACTCTCACATCCATATATGACCACTGGAAAAACCGTATCTTTGACTAGATAGACCTTTGTTGGCAAAGTAATGTCTCTGCTTTTTAATATGCTGTCTATGCTGGTTATAGCTTTTATTGCAAGGAACAACTGTCTTTTAATTTCATGGCTGCAGTCACCATCTGCAGTGATTTTGGAGCCCTCCAAAATAAAATCTTCACTGTTTCCATTGTTTCCCCATCTATTTGCCATGAAGCGATAGGACCAGATGACATGATCTTAGTTTTCTGGATGTTGAATTTTAAGCCAACTTTTTCACTGTCCTCTTTCACTTTCATCAAGAATGAAATGCCTATTAGATTATTAGATCTATACCTATTAGATTTGGTTGAAATTCCAGAAGTCTTTTCTTAGGTTGGCCTTCCTGCCCTCTATACAGTCATTTCCCTTTATGTGTCCTAGATTATATTCACAAGATGCTACACATCATTCCCAAACACACCAAGCATGTTCTGCTTTTTAAGATGCACAGGATGTGTTGAGGTCTACTCTATATGCAAATGATCAAACTTTTACTTGTACTGACAAAAGCAAACAAATAATATTTTTAGCTCTAAGAAGGTACCTGTGAAGTTAGAGTGAGAGAAAGCCCTGAAAGCATTGTTAAATGGCTGGAAGACACTTTGCATTTTAATCAGTTGAGTTTTCATTTCTACCACCATACCATGGATAAAGCCACCATTATCTTTCATTATCTACTTTATTATTGTGACAGCCCAAACAGACCCTAGTCTTGTCCATTTTCCCCAAAGTAAATAGTAGAGTCAGATTGAATTTCTTATGATACAAATTTGGTGAGTCACTCTCTTGCTTTAAATTCTTCCATTGTTCTCCATTGCTCTCAAAATAAATTCTGAATGTTACCCTCTTACTCCTATCCTCACCCCATAAGTTCATCTAACTAATTTATTCTTCAGATTCATCTTATTTACCCACCCTGATATGAAGCCTTTCTTGACCTTCAAAAAGTGTTTTGGATGTCCTTCCTACAGGCTGCATTTGCTTTTCTGTATTTACTCTTTCTAGGATTCATAATGCTGTATTGAATTGCCTTTTTATCTACATCAGTGTTTAGCATATAGAAAGCTTTCAGTAAATTTGTTGAGTTGATAAAGAATGAATATATAATAGGGGCAAAGATCCCTTGTTTTTGCATTTTCAATTTGCTAACTTTAACATATATGAACAAAGCTGTACTTCAGAGGTACTCTATTCAGCCTAACACCAATAAAGGAATGTAATTGCCTTTTCAGCCTGGACCATCACTCTAGTATCTATAATGTATATGCTATGTGGATATTAACACTCAACCCCTCAAGTCTAATAAGTCAACCAAACAATAAACAATGAAACTGCCTGTAAAGACTACTAACATAAAGTCTATAATAGGAACCAAAAAGATTAATTTATAAAAATTGAACATGGTGAGAAAATACTGAATCTCATATCTGTCTATGGAATAAATCTTTCCCCAATATGTAGTGAAAGTGAGAGCTCAATAAGGAGACTGACTGATATTTTCCCCCTAGTGGAATGAAAAGGAAACTGATAAAAACATTTTCCACAATTTTCATTAGATAAATATATTGACAATATTTTTATTTGAAGCAGGATTAGATTAGGAACAAATTTTGCCATATGGAAATATGAGCCATAAAGAATGGAAGCATTAAATAAGCCAGTGTAAATGGGAAAGAAACAATGTACATTTCCTATTTAATGTAACTGCATTGAGCAATGTAAGCTGAAATTCTTGTCATTCTTTTAGAACTTATAAACAAGTGGATTTATGGAGAACCTTTTATAATCTAAGTAAGTAATATAATCTTAGTAATCTCCTGAACTTATTTTATTATATTTTAGTTGGCAAGTGAATCAGTTGAGTTCAGTTCAGTAACTGAGTCGTGTCTGACTCTTTGCGACCACATGGACTGTAGCACGCCAGGCCTCCTTGTCCATCACCAATTCCCAGAGTTTACTCAAACTCATGTCCATTGAGTAGGTGATGCCATCCAATCATCTCATCCCTTTCTCCTCCTGCCTTCAATCTTTCCCAGTCAGCGGCTTTTTGAAGAAGTCAGTTCTTTGCATCATGTGGGCAGATTATTGGAGTTTCAGCTTCAGCATCAGTCCTTCCAGTGAATATTCAGGACTGATTTCCTTTAGGATGGACTGCTTGGATCTCTTTGCAGTCCAAGGGACTCTCGAGAGTCTTCTCCAACACCACAGTTCAAAAGCGTCAATTCTTCAGCACTCAGCTTTCTTTGTAGTCCAACTCTCACATCCGTACATGACTACTGGAAAAACTATAGCTTTTACTAGACAGACCTTTGTTGGTAAAGTAATGTCTCAGCTTTTTAATATGCTGTCTAGGTTGGTCATAACTTTTCTTCCAAGGAACAAGTGTCTTTTAATTTCATGGCTGCAATCACCATCTGCAGTGATTTTGGAGCGCCCCCCCCCCCCCCCCCCCAAGAAAAGTCTGCCACTGTTTCCACTGTTTCCCCCTCTGTTTGTCATGAAGTGATGGGAGCGGATGCCATGATCTCAGTTTTCTGAATGTTGAGCTTTAAGACAACTTTTTCACTCTCCTCTTTCACTTTCATCAAGAGGCTCTTTAGTTCTTCAATTTCTGCCCTAAGGGTGTTGTCATCTGCATATCTGAGGTTTTTGATATTTCTCCCAAAAATCTTGATTCCAGCTTGTGCTTCATCCAGCTTGGCATTTCTCATGATGTACTCTGCAAGTGAATACATTGTGTTTCATCTGATGGCTGGAGGCCCTCAAAGGTGAAGGCTGTATCTTAGTTATCTTTCTACCTCCTATGTGTTTGCCATACTCTGGCATGTCACAGATGCCCATTCTAAGCTTAGGACACAGTGTAAAATTAATTCACCATGTGATTATCATGAAAAAAAGTTAGAGTAGATAGAGAATGGTGATTCACTTATAAGGATACTTTCATTGAAATGATCCTCTGCATTATTAGAGTTTCAGATTTATTTGGACAAATTAAAAAAAAAAATTTTTTTTGAGGACCTGAAATAGCAGACTCCTAAGACGCAGTCCATTTCCATTATAGGTCCTCATGCTCTAACTGTGAATCTTGTCGCAAGCCAAAATCTGCCTGCCAATTGGAAAGTTAGTTCTGGGATGACATAGAGGATACAGACTCTTTAGAGAGAACTGACTTGCAGAGAGGAGCAAAAAGTAGGGTATTTACTGAAATTCGTGCTTCAGAGTCTTGCCTTAAAGCAATAGTAAGGGTCTCACATTAGGAAGAATCACAAAGGTACCAGAGGCACTTGCTATCTCTGCAACCTCTAAGTTACCTCTTCATGCTATTGCAGAGAATATGCCCAAGTTCAGAAATACCTACACTACACTTGTTATTTCTCTGTGTCTTCCTCTGTATCCTGGACATACTGGAAAACATGATGAGAAAAGGGGACATGATTAGACCTATAAGTAATGTTTTAAAGGAAAATAAATGTTGTAATATTAACCTGAAAAGTGTGAAATTCATTAGCTTTGTCATTAGACAAACTAACTTTGGTATTTAGTTTAATATATCTTTACTTCATTAGAAAGTGATTGGTCTCTAGTACATATTAGTGCCAGATAAGAAATATTTGCCTGAGGTAATTATAAAAGCTAATATTTGCTGTGTGTTTACTACATGCCTGGCATGGTCTTATAAGGTTTGAATAAGAATACTGAGAGACAGGGAGGTTAAGCAATTTTTCCTAGGAGAATATATTAGAAATTTTTATTTGAAGCAGATTAGATTGGGTGCAAATTTTTGCTCTATGTAAATATGAGCCATAAAGAATGAAAGCATTAAATAAGCCAGTGTGATGATATTCTATGCAAATCCCCAAACTGATTCTTGCTTACTACTGTGACATCTGTGGCCCTCAGGAAATGCCACCATTTGGCAATGCACATAAGTGGAGGAGATAATGAAACGTCATTGTTACTTGTAACTGAATTATATTTTAATTCCCTGTCTCAAGAGAGGGTAGGATTTAATTGAAGTTGCAATAGATCGACAGTATCTAAAAGCCTTTGAAACTGGGAGAAAAGGTCATCACCACATAAGGCAAATACATTTTAAAATTATTTCTAATTCTCTGTTTTTGTAAAACGAATGTGTCTGTTTTCTGCATATAGTTTTCTTTTTCTAATTTCAGCCTCATAATATTAAAATAATAGCAAAAATATGCATGTCATTAGTACAGAGGTTGATTCCTAATAAATGGTTTTATTGTTTGTCATCTGGTAATGCACTTAGCTATGTTCAAATGTATCTAGGGCTTTGAAAAACAAACAGAAGTTCACTGAAACAGAATAGAGCTATCAATTAGTAACAGTGCATTGTACTAAGGAACCAATCAGCTGTAAGTTCAGTGGCACTAATGGGGGTAGGTTTAGGGTGAGTCCAATACAGTAGGCCATGATTATTCTACCTAGTAAATGCATTCAGCCCACAATAGAGGGTATGTAATAAAATGAATTTCATATTTTTCATCATTATTTATGTTTTTTAACTGTTTTCTCTTAATTTACCAATCTTAAATCCAGTTCCTTCACTGCAAAACAAACTATCTGAAATAATCTTCCTTTGTTTATTATAATAAGACAGTTGTTGCAATACAAATAATATAATGTTACAAAATAAGCATCATGAATTAAAACCAAAATCAAGAAGGGTCAGGCATGAGAGAGTATGCTTATATAAATAAACCTTGGTAATCATAAGAAATGTCAAAGTAAATTATGGAGAAAGCAAGAGAAAAATGAATTTAGAGCTTTGGGAAATAATTTTCAGAATTTAAATATTCCCCTTCAAGAAGGTGTTTTAAAGGAAAGGATTACTGACCCTTCCACAAACTAAATTTCTGGATACAAGCCATTTTTTACATCTTTGCCTTGTACCTTAGTACTCTCTTTGTAGCTCTCTTTGAATCCCAGTTCGATTATTGGTATGCTTAATATGTAGGTAACACTTTTCTTTTCACATGTTTTGATCAGTCTACAAAGACTGTGTTTCAAAAACTGATGGATAGTTTTTATTTCATTCATTTTACTACACCTTTCTGAATTTGTAGTAGGTGATGTTTTGTTATGCTTAGCTACAGGTCCTGCACATAAAAAAGACATAACCTTTTCTTATGCTGTAAAATTAGAATCTCAACTGAGTCTAATCACAATTTTCCCAAAAAAATGAAAAGAAAATCCTGGGTTTTGTTTGTTCTGAAAGCTTTGGATTTAATTTTGGATTTAAAGAGTATCAGTTCAGTTCAGTTGCTCAGTTGTGTCTGACTCTTTGCGACCCCATGGACTGCAGCACGCCAGGCTTCCCTGTCCATTACCAACTCCAAGAGCTTACTCAAACTCATGTCCATTGAGTAGGTGATGCCATTCAAACAACAAATCCTCTGTCTCCTTCTCCTCCTGATTTCAGTCTTTTCCAGTACGGTCTTTTCCAATGAGTCAGTTCTTCGCATCAGGTGGACAAACTTTGGAGTTTCAGCTTCAGCATCAGTCCATCCAGTGAATATTCTGGACTAATTTCCTTTAGGATTGATTGGTTGAATTTCTTTGCAGTCCTAGGGACTCTCAAGAGTCTCCTCCAAACGGCAGTTCAAAATCATCAATTCTTCAGCGCTCAGCTTTCTTTACAGTCCAACTCTCACATCCATACATGACTACTGGAAAAGCCATAACTTTAAAAAAAAAAAAAAAAAAAGCCATAAATTTGACTAGACGAACATTTGTTGGCAATGTAGTGTCTCTGTTTTTTAATATGCTGTCTAGTTGATCATAGCTTTTCTTCCAAAGAACAAGTGTCTTTTAATTTCATGGCTGGAGTCACCATCTGCAGTGATTTTCAGTTCAGTTCAGTTCAGTCAGTCAGTCGTGTCTGACTCTTTGCGACACCATGTACCGCAGCACGCCAGGCCTCCCTGTCCATCACCAACTCCCGGAGTCCACCCAAACACATGTCCATTGAGTCGGTGATGCCATCCAACCATCTCATCCTCTGTCGTCCCCTTCTCCTCCTGCCCTGAATCTTTCCCAGCATCAGGGTCTTTTCCAATCAGTCAGCTCTTTGCATCAGGTGGCCAAAGTATTGGAGTTTCAGGTTCAACATCAGTCCCTCCAATGAAGAGCCAGGACTGATCTCCTTTAGGGTGGACTGGTTGGATCTCTTTGCAGTCCAAGGGATTCTCAAGAGTCTTCTCCAACACCACAGTTCAAAAGCATCAATTCTTCAGTGCTCAGCCTTCTTTATAGTCCAACTCTCACGTCCATACATGACCACTGGAAAAACCATAGCCTTGACTAGACAGACCTGTGTTGGTAAATTATGTCTCTGCTTTTTAATATGCTGTCTAGGTTTGTCATAACTTTCCTTTCAAAGAACAAGTGTCTTTTAATTTCATGGCTGCAGTCACCATCTGCAGTGATTTTGGAGCCCAAAACAATAAAGTCTGACACTGTGTCCACTGTTTCCCCATCTATTTGCCATGAAGTGATGGGACCAGATGCCGTGATCTTAGTTTTCTGAATGTTGAGCTTTAAGACAACTTTTTCACTCTCCTCTTTCACTTTCATCAAGTGGCTCTTTAGCTCATCTTCACTTTCTGCCATAAGGATGGTGTCATCTGCATATCTAAAATTATTGATATTTCTCCTGGCAATCTTGATTCCAGCTTGTGCTTCTTCCAGCCCAATGTTTCTCATGATGTACTCTGCATATAAGTTAAATAAGCAGGGTGACAATATACAGCCTTGACATACTCCTTTTCTTATTTAGAACCAGTCTATTGTTCCATGTCCAGTTCTAACTGTTGCTTCCTGACCTGCATATAGTTTTCTCAAGAGGCAGATCAGGTGGTCTGGTATTCCCATCTCTTTCAGAATTGTCCACAGCTTATTGGGATCCACACAGTCAAAGGCTTTGGCATAGTCAATAGCGCAGAAATAGATGTTTTTCTGGAACTCTCTTGCTCTTTTCATGATCCAGCGGATGTTGGCAATTTGATCTCTGCTTCCTCTACCTTTTCTAAATGGAGCCCCCTAAAATGAAAATCTGTCACTGTTTCCATTGCTTCCCCATCTATTTGCCATGAAGTGATGGGACCAGATGCCATGATCTAGGTTTCCTAATGTTGAGTTTTAAACCAACATTTTCACTCTCATTTTTCACTTTAATTAAGAGGCTCTTTAAATATTTTAAATATATTAAAAAGTATATTAATAAAAATACATTTTTTTCTGATAGTGTCAGATTATTTTTTACTTGTTCAGTTTTGGTGTTTGAAACCATTTGATGTCATTTTAATCTGTGTAAAACTTTATATGAGTGATTCACCACCTTACAGTAACCCTCCTATCTGCAAAAGAAAGCCAGGTTATACATTTTTCTACTTGGGAAATTTGTAGAAAAACTCCTCTGATCACAGTCTAGGCTGTATGTGCCACCTTATCCCCAGTTTTTAAATTTATCTAATAAATATTCATTCAATGCTTGCTCCAAGGTAGTTTAAAAGACTTTCTTGCCGCCTTCTTGCTAAACAAGAGCAAATAAAAACCATTTAATGAATTTTATAAATTTTTCCCTCCTCTGCTAAGATTTCTTCTCTCCTACCCAACTCAAACTCAACCACTCTTCTCCAGGAAACAAGATTATAGCACTAGTCAGCCATAATCACGAAAGATGCTATCTTCTTACCATCTGATGTGTGGAAGGGTTGAGATTTTTTGATGAGAATAATGCAGCCTTCATTTTCTTGTGAGCTTGGAAATCATTGACATGCTATTATAGGCTTTTTCCTCAGGTACAGTTTCAACTATGTCTTCTTTAACTATATGTTTGTTTTCCCTTCCTCCCCTCTTCCTTCCTTCTTTTTCTTTTTTATTTTTTTTGGTTTCTTTCTTCCTCTCTGTTTCTCCTCTTTCTTTCATTCAGTCCCCTCACATGAAACTTCCTCATTTGATGATGTTTCACAATTCCTTTCTTATAAAAGCAAAAACAAATAAATGTACAAAGAAATACCTAAAGAGTATCAAACAGTAATACAGATGACATGCAAATTGCTGACACTTAATGAGCATCAAGGAATGTGTCAGTTGTTGGTTAGTCAAAACCAAATACCCTAAATATGAAACTCATATATTTAAAGAATTCTCAGTCTTTTAGTAGTTTCCCAAAACTATAGTGAAGACAAAGAAAAATCGTATTTTAGGGTGCTGATATGTATATAGTACCATGTCTGGTACTATTAGGTTGCTGCAAACATAATGTGATTTCAAACTGTGATTTTTAAATCATTATAACTAGGCTCAAACACATCTTTATTTACCAAAATAGGAACAATTACAATCAACTCGTTTTGCCAACAAGAAATAACTTTGTTTATTACTGTGGTATAAAAATCTGTGCCTCAGTTTTCAAGGAACTCTTGGAAAGTATTTTCTTCCTCCTGATGGTAGTGGAAGCATTTTCCCTGCAAGAAGTGGTTGAGATGCTTAAAGAAGTGGTAATCAGTTGGCAAGAGATCAGGTGAATATGGTGGATTAGCAAAATTTTGTAGCCCAATTGTTCAACTTTCGAAGTGTTTGTTTGACGTGTGGTCAAACATGGTGGAGAAGAATTGGGCCCATTCTTTTGACCAATGCTGGCTTCAGGCCAGCTGTAAATCACACGGGCAGCAGACCACCAAACAGTGACCATGACCTTTTTTTGTGTAAGTTTGACTTTCAAAAATGCTGTGAAGTTTCTTCCTGGTCTAGCTGCTGAGGTGGTCATTTGCTGGTTGTCATAAAAAATCCACTTTGTCCCACATCACAGTCCTATCAAGAAATGGTTCATTGTTGTTGTGTGGAATAAGAAAAGATGACACTTCAAAATAATGATTTTTTGATTCTCAGTCAGCTCACGAAGCACCCACTTATCGAGGTCTTTCACTTTCCAGTTTACTTCAAATAGCAAATGACCATAGCATGGTCAAGGTTGAGTTCTTGAAAATTCTCATGTAGTTGTAAGAGCATCAGCTTTGATGATGGCTCAGTTGGTTGTCAGCTTCTGATGGCCGGCCACTACACTCTTCATCTTTAAGTTTCTTGTCTCCTTTGCAAAACTTCTTGAACCACCTCTGCACTGTACATTTGTTAGCAGTCCCTGGGCCAAATACATTGTTGATATTGTGAGTTGTCTGTGCTTGCTTTAAGACCCATTTTGAAGTCGAATAAAAAAAATTACTTGAATTTGCTTTTCGGCTAACATCATTTCCATAGTCTAAAATAAATATAAAATGCATCATTTTAGTTCAGTTCACTCAGTTGTGTCAGACTCTTTGCAAACCCATGGACTGTAACATACCAGGCTTCCCTATCCATCACAAACTCCCGGAGCTTGCTCAAACTCATGCCCATCAACTCAGTGATGCCATCCAACCATCTCATCCTCTGTCATCCCCTTCTCCTCCTGCCTTCCATCTTTTCCAGCATCATGGTCTTTTCTAGTGAGTCAGCTCTTCACATCAGGTGGCCAAAGTATTGGAGTTTCAGCTTCAGCATCAGTACTCCCAATGAATTTTCAGGACTGATTTCCTTTAGGATTGGTTGGTTTGATCTCCTTGCAGTCCAAGGGACTCTGAAGAGTCTTCTCCAACACCACAGTTCAAAACCATCAGTTCTTTGGCACTTAGCTTTCTTTATGGTCCAGCTCTCACATTCATACATGGCTACTGGAAAAACCATAGCTTTGACTAGATGGACCTTTATTTGCAAAGCAATATCTCTGCTTTTTAATATGCTATCTAGGTTGGTCATAGCTTTTCTTCCAAGGCACTATAAAATGCATAGCAAATTTTATATATGCTATTTATATGTTATATACATAAGTTTTACATATGCTGTAAAATGCATAGCAAGTAATGTCATTAGCAAAAAACATAAAGTGAGAAATGCATATTGAAACAGTGTATAACTTAACCACATTTATTTGAGAATATATTCCAATATCAAAGGGTAAATTTCAACAGTGCAAAATCGCAATTATTTGCACCAGCCTAATTAAAGTTTTGTTGCTTTTTTTAAAAATCTCATTTGTGTGTATGTGTGTGTGTTAATTGCTCGGTCATGTCCAACTCTTTGCGATTCCATGGCCAGTAGCCCATTAGGCTCCTCTGTCCATGGAATTTTCCAGGCAAGAATACTGGAATGGGTTTCCATTCCCTTCTTCAAGGCATTTTCCTAACCCAGGAATTGAACCTAGGTCACCTGCATTGCAAGCAGATTCCTTACATCTTAGCTCCATGGGAAGCCCCAATCTCACTTACTCCTTATAATGCCTTATTGCTGCTGTTGCTGCTGCTGCTGCTAAGTCACATCAGTCGTGTCCGACTCTGTGTGACCCCATAGACAGCAGCCCAACAGGCTCCTCTGTCCCTGGGATTCTCCAGGCAAGAATACTGGGATTTCCATTTCCTTCTCCAATGCATGACAGTGAAAAGTGAAAGTGAAGTCACTCAGTCGTGTCTGACTCTTAGCGACCCCATGGACTGCAGCCTACCAGGCTCCTCCGTCCATGGGATTCTCCAGGCAAGAGTACTGGAGTGGGGTGCCATTTTCTTCTCCATAATACCTATTATATAGATATTAATATTTTCATACCCATATTTTTTTTTACCCTTTGAGAAAGCAATGCCAAAAGAGGTGAAAGGATCCATGCTGTGTCTCAGTTAGCAAGTATAGTATAGATTTGTCTATGTTCCAAATTCTGTAGTCCATATACTTTACTTCATAGTTTATTTGAAATTTTTCTAGGATTGTAATAATAATACAGATTCAAGTAGAATTTTGAAAAAGCATGTTTCATTCTGTGAACATTATTTGTTTTCATTTTCTTCAGGGAAAAGAAGAGAATGGTTTGGGGATTAAAAATAAAATTATAGAATTTGCTAAAGAATTTTTATTTTAATGTGTTTACCTAATTTTCAGGATAAGCATTTCTATGATATTTAATTCATTCCAAGATTTGAAGTCCTGTGAGAAACTTTTTATTGATTAAATGCACTGTCCATGGAAATGTTAACAAAAATAATAAGAATCAAATTACAGTGAATGCTGTGATATGATCTACCTTGAGTAAGAATTAATGTTTTGGACATATATAGTGATCTAACATCGAGTACTTGCAAAAAGTTTTAAGATTTATTGTTTACGATAATTTTATTCCTTAGGAATATGTCCCTTCCACCCCCACCCCCAATAAAATGTTGTTCATATTAATAGATTGAGTTCTGTCATTAAGTTCCCTGACATTTTACCTTTGGGAAGCTCTAAACTCAGTCCTTGGAAAGTTAATCTTCATTTAGTCAATCATTTATTCATTTATCTTTTCATTAAGTCACTGAGCTTAGAGACACAGCAGTGTTTTGTGTGCTATGAGGTGATGGTGATATAACCAAAGTAATTAGATATTAGTGATTATTTTATTTGAAAACATATGTTCTACTACTCAACAAAAAATTAATTATTCCAATTTAACAAATATTTAGTGAGCACCAAGTTGGGTGACAAAGGTAAAAACATATAAGTACTTTCTCTCCTCTGTGATTTCCTATTGTATTTTAAAGGGAAATAAAACTAATTTTGACATAATGAGATGAGAATTAGAAATAAGACCCCAAATATGGCAGAGAGGAGTAGCATTTTTTTTTTCCTGGAAGGATAGGGAGCCAGTGTCTCAAAAATGGCATATTTGTGAAAATGGGATGAATTTTTGCTAAATAAAATATGTTGGAGAAGATCCTGTAGGCAAAGGATATAACATAAGCCAAACAAGTAAAATCAATGCATCTACAAATCTATTTTGGCTCTGAGTGGTTTTTTGAATTCTTTTTGAGTCACAGTTCAATTATAGGTATTGTTGTTCTTCAGTCGTTAAAAGTCATGTCCAACTCTTTGTGACCCCATGGACTGTGGCATGCTAGGCTCCTCTGTCTTCCACTGTCTCCTGGAGTTTGTTCATATTCATGCCCATTCAATTGGTAATGCTATGTAACCATTTCTCCCATCGCCTTCAATCTTTCCTAGCATCAGGTTCTTTTCCAATGAGTTGGCTCTTCACATCAGGTGGTCAATGTATTGGAGCCTCAGCTTCAGCATCAGTCCTTCCAATGAATATTCAGGGTTGATTCCTTTAGAACTGACTGCTTTGATCTCCTTGCTGTCCAAGAGACTCTTAAGAGTTTTCCCCAGTACCACAGTTCAAAAGCATTAGTTCCTTAGTGTTCATCCCTCTTTATAGGTGTAGTCAACGTGCAACTAATACTTTCTTCTTCCTGCTTTTTGATCAATTCAGGAAGGTCATATTTCCTTCAGTGATATAGTTCTTATTTCACACATTTTTCTGCCTTTTTCAGAAGTCTGAATAAATATTTCATTAGAATTGAATATATATCAGTCCTGAACTGAATATTTATTGAAAGGACTGATGCTGAAACTGAAACTCCAATACTGTGTCCACCTGATGTGAAGAACTGACTTATTTAAAAAGACCCTGATGTTGGGAAAGATTGAAGGCAGAAGGAGAAGGGGACAACAGATAATGAGTTGATTGAATGGCATCTCTGACTCAATGGACATGAGTTTGAGTAAACTCTAGGAGTTGGTGATGAACAGGGAGGCCTGGCATGCTGCAATCCATGGGATCACAAAAAGTTGGACACGACTGAGCAACTGAACTGAACTGAACTGAAGTAGAATCTCTGTAATATTCCATGAAGTATTATAGAATCTGGACTTGGAAAAATAATACCATAGGTTTAAACATGGCTTCACAACTTAGTGATTTTGACAAGTTGAACATGGAACTGTTATTTAACCCCTGACCCCCATCTCTAAAATGGAGATACAATAAGAGCATATTTAATTTTATTAAGTTCTTACTATGCCCAGGCACTGTTCTAAGTGATTTGCATGTATTAATCCAATCTTTTCCAAGAGTATGATATAGAAAGGTATTGTTGCTGTCTCCATTTTACAGTTGAGATCAATGAAATACAGTGAAGTTCCTTCACCGAAGTAGCTGTGTGCCGAGATAAAACAGTGCTCATTACCTGATGTACACCATTGAAGGAGTTGCTACTAATTCAGCATAAATGATTTTAAAATCCATTCCTTTTGAAAGAGACCAAAGTCAAAGGTCTATTGTGTCTTGAAATTGAAATTTCAAGTTTTCAATTTCAAACTTGAAATTGAAAACACAACATTTTCATTGCTTGATGGAACAGAACAAGAGTTGGATAAACTGAAATTTGAGTTTAAATGACAGAAAATTGTGTATGCTACATTAAGGAGTAATTGAGATCTATGAAGATTAAACAAGGGAATGCTATGGTCAATTGTACATCTTACAAGGTTTTTCAGATATTTACATGTATGAATGGATTTGTGTTTCCCTAGTTTGGTTTGAAATTAGGGAAATCCTTTAGCAAAGGGTTCTAGTATCCCATACACAAAAGTTCATGGGCCAAACCAGTAAAACTGGAGGGAAGCAGGCAGTTTTAAGAACTGAGCATGTTTGTGCTAGAAATCTTCAAAATGTTTGATCATAAATTCCTCCTTAATTTGCTCGTTACATGCAGCAGCAATTATTGCCAATTCCTGGAATCAACAGCATCTCTAATTTAGAGGAAGAATCTTGGCTTCCCAATCAGAATTCACAGAGCTCCTCTTTCATGTGCTCTTCCACTTCTTTTATATCATAGCCAGACCTCAGACCAGTCCAACAGCCAATGTCATCTTGAGTATACCACAAAGAGAGAAGAAGGAGAAATATACACTACTTATGTGGCATGGTCACCATGCTCCAGACAGAAGAATTTCAACTGAGTGTACAATCTGGAAATCAAAGGAGAGCTCCAGGCTGTGAAATAAATTACAGGTTTTCAGTATATAGATGCTATTGAAAGTCATGACATGGGATGAAATAAACAAAGGGTAAATGTAGATTGAGAAGAAGTCAAGCCCTGACCTCACCAATGTTTAGGAATCTGGAAAATGAAAAAGAACCAACAAAGGATATTGAGAAGGAAGAGCCTGTAACATAGGAGAAAAATAAGTAGAGACTGAAGTCTTAAAGGTGAAAAAAGTGTTTCAAAAAGAAAAGAGTAATTTTTTGCTTCAAAGGCCACTGAAACGTTAAGCTAGATGAAGGGCACAAATATGTAAAATACATCAAAATGGGAAAGTCACTGGTGAACTTGATAAATGCAATATCAATGAACAGACAGAGTGAAAGTTTGGAAAATGGGAGGAGAATCACACAGCAGATTCTAGAATCTAGACAACAGTCTTTGAAAAGTTTTACTGAAAAGAAGGCCTATGCAATGAAGTGGCAATTCAAGGGGAATGTTGGACCAAGAGAGTTTTTCCCCCAAACTGTTTATGATAATACTTTTCAGATATGCTCCAATGATGAAAAAAATAGGATGTCCATATAGGTATCATAGAAGTTTAACAATTGCTGAAATATTTCCATATTTGCCTTTCTATTATTTTTCTGTATTCTGTAGCATATGAAAACAATTTACAGACATCATATATTTCTTCCCTGAATGTTTCAATATGCATTTCTAAAAATAAGACTGCTCTGCATAATTTTGACACCAGTACCACACCTGGAATCATTTGACATCTAGTCCATATTCAAATTTCCCTCAATTTTTACATAAACACACACATACGTACACATATATACATGTATATACATATACATACATACATATATATATATATATATATATATATACACACACATACTTTTTTTTTCTCAAATTAGGATCCAAATCAAGGTTCAGGCTGATAGTTAGTGGTGTGATTCTTTAGTTTCTTGTTTTTTCCTGTAACATGACTTTTTGAAGAGACTGGGCCACTTGTCATGCAAAATATTCCATATTATAGATTTTTCTGATTGTTTCTTAATTGTGTCATTTAACTTTTTCTACTAAACCCTTTCCCACTCCTCCTACTCTGCACCCACCACCTAGCTGCTTGCCCTTTAAACAGAAGGTTAGGTCTAAAGACTTGACTGGTTTCTGGTTAATTTTTTTTTTTTTAACCATAGTCTTTTGTGGGTGATGTTTATATATCATTGAAAGTGATCCAATAAGAAGGAGACACTGATGATGAAGAGAAATTGATTGGAAATTGATAGAGTTATATGCTTGCATAAATAAGGATAATGCACAAGCAGGGGGTCTGTTCAATGTACCAATCTCAGGAACACAGACGATCACCCCAAGTGATGGGTCACAGGAGAAAAGCAGAAAATATGGGTACAGACACAAGTGGGTGGGATAATGTAGTGCTGTGCTAATAGAAACTTGAAAGAAGTTCTCTTTTGCTTAGCTTTTTCTGAGAAGTAGGAGGCAAGATCATTAGCCAGGAGGAGGGTGGAGGAGGAGGCACTGCATCTTTAAGAAGAGAAATGAAGGTGTGCAACAGTTATAAAGGAGTGGAGGGTGAATGCATTTGGAAATAACGAAAGCACCAAGAAATAAAAAAGAGTCACATTTTGAGTGTGACAGTGAGTCAGTGGAGCTTAAATCCTGTCAAGGAATGAAAGGGATAGTGGATGGACTGCAAGAGGAGAAGGAGAGTCTGATAATTTGTGATTGGAAGCCTGGAATGAGGGAAGGAATGAACAGTGGTAAGCAATGAACAATTCTACTTCACTTTCAGGCCCACTAGAGTATGGGTGGGAAAACAACCACTACTTTTAACAGCAGAGAAGGCAATGGAATGAGTAATACCAGCTGTTGAGCTCAACAAGAGTTAACCTAAGATTTCACATGTATGTCATCCTAACAGACTCCTTATGTAGGCACTGTTTGTAGATTCAGAAGCTGAGGCACAGAGAGGTTAAATAAAATGTCATGCAGTTAATAAACAAAGGAATCAGAAATCGTAGCTCTCAGTTTGATTCCATGATTTCTGTAAATCATGTTGATTCAGCTGCCTATTTATACAAAGATTCTCCAAACCAAAGAGATACAAATGATATAATTATTTGAAATGAACTGAGTCCAGACAAATTGGTTGTGTTAACCACAAGTATAGTTTATAATATATGAAGGCATAATTACAGAGTGACTCAGTATTAACACTCCTTTTTAGAATATTGGTAAAACTTTTAAGCAGGGGTAACTTATGCCTTCATTGTGGCTTGGGACTCCATCTTTCTTTATGATCTTTGCTCTTAGTTGCCAAATCATCTGTGCTATACTTTATGATGGTCCAGACTGGACTAGTTGCTTTTAGTTTTTTGTGGCACTTAAAGCTCAAAGAATTTGGGAACCAGTTTTAAGAAGAATAATGCAAAGTTATGAATGTAAAATCAGGCACACAGCTTTGGAAGAATCCTGTGCACATGAGGTACCCTGAAACTTAAGCTCTATGAGTTTATCTGGTTTGAGATGATTTCTGCTGATATTCTGATTGTGGAGAAGTTGAAGTTTCTCTTTTTTTCAAAGACACAGTAACCACCCTAAAATATCAGCCTTCTATCTTGACTAGGACTTAATAACCATATTTCTATTCCTTGTTCTATTTCTATTTCTGTTCCTAATTGTTATTCTCAATTTGAGTTAACTTGAGAGCTGTAAGAAATGTAAGTCTCCTGGGTAATTCTTTTACAATATGAAAGTCTTCTGCCCTCAACAGTCACTCTTTTATAGTTTGAATTGTATATGCCATGATTTCAGGCAGGAAAAATATCTTTATGCTGATTTTTTTCTTTTACCCTTTTTCATCTCCATCCAGAGCACTTTCTTCAGTGGTCTTAACTCTCTGGTCAGGAGGTCTTTCTTCCTTTTCCTTTCACCCCTAGGCTATGTATTGGCTACTTTCCTGAGTTATTGCTATTTAAACACTTCATGTTCTTGCTTTAAATAACTGGTATGGTAGAAAAAATGTGGAATTTCAAGTTATAAGATAAGGAGTTAAGTAATGCTTACTACTTGCTAGCTATGTTGTCTTGAACAAACCATTTAGTGCTCTGACCTCAATAGTGTGTAATCAAAATGGGGATGAAGTTACCATGAGAGAAAATTGTATGAGAAAGCGTATTGTAAAATAAAAAGATAGATTTTATTCTGTTTTCTATTTATTTCTGTAGATCTCACTATGAAAATTTTGTTGTAAATAAAGTTCCTGAAGAACTACAGCTTCATCAGAAACAAAGCTGAATCACTCTTTCTTCTAAACAATTATATAACAGAACCATTGTTTATGTTAAACCTCTGCCTTGATAGGGAAGACAATGCTTGCCCTTCTGTAAGACTCAATCAGAAGTATCTTATAGTTCAACCATAAGTGTTATTGATCATAGGCATTCTAGATTCACAAGTAACTACTTTATCCAACATGAACCCATTTCTCTGAGGTGGCTGAGTCTGGGTGGGTTTCAGCAGCTTTAGCAGCAGTAGAGTCCCATGTCAGTGATTCCCTTAGTCTCCTAGTTTGCCGGTCCCTCTTCTCCTAACCTCATGTTGAACTCTTGTTCCTATTTCCCTATTGAATTTTTATTTCAACTAGGATCTCATTCCAGTTTATCAGGCACATTTTTATATATGTCAACCTCTAAGGCAGAGTTGGAATAGAGGGCTGATGGATAGTAGATTTTATTACCTTTTCTCCCAGGAATTTCTCCTGTTTCTATATGAATGTAAGTAAGTCCATTAAAATATGGACACAAAGGACTGGTTTTTCTCAGTCCTACCAGCAACTGCAAACGTGTCTGTTAAAGGGAAGCAAAGAAATGGGAAAGGAAAGGAAAGGTGAAAGTTCTTTTGTCTACATTGTCTGAGTTGAAGGCTCCAAAATGGTCTGTTAAGCACATATATGTACTTAAGTTTTGTAGTGAATTCCTGTTTCCATGAATAATTTTTCATTCTGAAGATTTGGGTTAGAAAGGAATTCCTACTGTACATTGGGATAGATAATAAAAATCATAATCAGGGAAATCAACTGGTAAATGTGATAGTCCTAGGATTTGGCTCATAAAAAGCTAGAGAAAGGGCAAGTACATGTTCCCTGGCTATAGAATTTGTTTTTTTGACATAATCTGAAATTTTTAGTTTTTGACCTTCAAGCATCAATGTGGAATGTGTCCTTTTGAACAATAGAAAAGAGACTCTTTATTCAGTGAGATAATTACAGATTTGAAACTGCTGTGTGCTTCACTAATGAACCCAGAATAGTTTTAGCTATTTCAGGTTGTTTTCTTCTAGGCGTATTTACACATAATCTACCTCAAATTTCAAAAAATATCACTTGTACTTTAAGCACCAATTCATGCTCACTCTATTTTAATAATGGCCATGGCCAGAAGTAAAGAAGTGGTATTTTTTAATGTGCAAAAGTAAAATAAAATCAGTTAGCTTCTAGTATAGCATAGGTGTTAAAATGACTTGCCTAAAGAAGAAAAAATATAAATCAATATTATTTTTTCCTTGTGCTGAAACATGTAAGATCAAGTTTGTATATATTAATGTTAGTTTACTTCTCACCCAGCCACACATAATCTGTATTATTTTGTTGTTAAAATTTTACATGTATATTACTCTCAAATTTTTCAAGGAAAACAAGCCTGTAAGGAAATAGCTCAACTGTGTAGTGAGTGTCCTCCTAACCTTACACATTTCCACATAGGTCATGTGGGTGGAGCTTATCTTCAGTCTGACCTTTCTTTTGGCACAATGTTCTGGGATTCCTTCTGGAAACAGGGGAGAGAAGCAGTCTGGTAAGGAGTTGCTATCAGACTGTCTCTCATTCATCTCTCTAGTTTCAGCTGACACAAGACATTTTGCTGTTCCCTTTTTAGGGTACAATTTCAAACTTCTGAATAATCCTTGGCTGGCTGTAATTTAGAGTTAGCTCCTCAATGGCAGAGTGACCTAAACCCACGCCATCTATCATCTAGCCACTTTGGTTTAATGTCATCCTGTGGGACAGGAGATGGCATTATGCTGATCTTGTGTTTCCTGTCTGTGTTCAGTAATAGACTGAGTCCATTTGGGCTTGCTGACTTCTTACCAGCCAAATCTGTGGAACAGTGGTCAACCCATTAGCTGCAGTAGTGACCATGTGGCTTTATTAACCTTCGCACTGTGGCTGAGGTACTGCTTGGCCACTTTACCATGCCATAACCCATTAAAGCAATGTTCTGAAATAAAATATTCAATAAATGTCTATAGTTTATCATATAAGGTAGGAATGCTGTATAGTGGGGATATATGTAACACAGGCATTTAAAGTTGTGTATGCTGATGTCATGTAGTTCCATATTTTTAAAATACCATTATCACATATGAGGATAAAATGACATAATAATAGATATTTTTTGTTGCACGGATACCAGTATGTGACTCTGTTCCGAATCCATTACATGTGCTAACTTCTTTAATCCCCAAACAACACTGAATTTGGTACTATAATTATCTTCACTTTAAAGATGAAGATATATGAGATTAATTAACTTGCTTGAGGTCACGTAGGTAGAACCCAGATGAGAACCCAGGCACTGGGACTCAATTTTAATTACTGTAGAATGCTGTGCTTCTAGTTAATGAATATGAATTTTGCCAAATATTACCATTTCAGTGATAGTTCCAAAAACTGCACGGCCATTCTTCATGGAAATAATTAACTTCTAACATTAAGCATAGAATGGAATTTTCTTCCTTAATTCCAGAGAAATAAAATATGCCTTCTAGTGAAAGCAACACTGAAACTTAATTCACATAAATATTATTTTCTTCTACAGATGCAGTTTATAAAATGGGATGCATTAATTTCACTGTCCCTTTATTATCTTTTCTATGGTAGCTCTAGTATCCCTAGGGGCAATATATATATATATATATATATATATATATATATATATACACACACACACACACACACACACACACACACATACACAACACTGTCCTAGAATACCAGCATTGTTTCTCATATAGCTTATAATATGTCAGTTATAATTATGTCTTTCTTTAAGAGTCATATTTGGTGACAGCCTATTATAGATTTTTCAGTCAGTAGTTACATTATTGGTTAAATTTAATGATGTGCAGACATTCTATACCTTGTTCTAATTGACTGTAAAAATATTTTATTTGAACTTTTTTGCTTCAGGATAAAGTAGTTTTCATCGTGCTTCTATGTACCAATTACAGTGCTATCTTAACTATCCAGAAGATCAACAAACTCCCAATTAAAATTTGTAGGTTTAATAATTTCATGACTATTGCTATTGACATTTAAAAAGGCATTTCAGGAAATGTATTTAGGTTTTATTGATAGGTTGTGTATGTTAGTCGCTCAGTCGTGTCTGACCCTTTGCTGCCCCATGAAACCCACCATTAAGCTCCTCTGTTCATGGAATTCTCCAGGCAAGAGTACTGGAGGGGGTTGCCATTCCCCACACACAAAGGTTTTACCACCATCAGATTTTAGCTCAAAATTTGTTCAGGTGATAAAATATTTTTTAAAAAATTGAAATCTTGTAGGTAATTGCAAAATGCTGAATTATTTTTTATGACTAGTCAAAATATGTATTTCAAGAGAACATTAAAGTGATAAAATTATGATATCCAAAATACCAGTAAATAATATATTTGTTGTATATTTTTGGGAATAGCAGGCTTTAGGTTTTACCTGGTTATGTTCTGCTGCTGCTACTGCTGCTAAGTCGCTTCAGTCATGTCTGACTCTGTTTGACCCCATAGACGGCAGCCCACCAGGCTCCTTCATCCCTGGGATTCTCCAGGCAAGAACACTGGAGTGGGTTGCCATTTCCTTCTCCAATGCATGAAAGGGGAAAGTGAAAGTGAAGTTGCTCAGTCGTGTCCGACTCTTAGCGACCCCATGGACTGAAGCCTTCCAGGCTCCTCTGTCCATGGGATTTTCCAGGCAAGAGTACTGGAGTGGGGTGCCATTGCCTTCTCTGGGTTATGCTCTAAAAAGCCTTAAACAGACCTCTTCAAAACATAATCTTTCAATTCTCTAATGACAATGTAAAATTTTCACAAATATTTTTGTAACATTTTAATTTAAAATCACTTTTTTAAATTTATGTTCTTTCAAAGAAATTTAAGATATTAAGTAATCTTCCACTTAAGTTATAAAGTCTTTAATTGTAAAAAAAAAATGTATATCTAAATTTAACCTTTTGTTCTATGCTTATCAATTTAATTGAGTTTATATATACTATGTAAATGACTGATAGCAGATTAATTAAATATACTACTAGGCTCTAAAGAGTTATTTTCAATTTTCATTCAATTTCTAAATTCCAATTGAAAGTGAAAAGAAAAGTGAAAGTGAAGTTGCTCAGTTATGTCCAACTGTTTTCGACTCTGTAGGTTCCTTCTCCATGGGACCTTCCTAACCCAGGGATTGAACCTGGGTCTCCTGCATTGTAGGCAGATCCTTTACCATCTGAGCCACCAGGGAAGTCTAAATTCCAATTAGTCATTTTAATATAGTCTAATTTTCACTGCATTCTGGGCTTGTCAATATGTGTTATGTGATTGTCTTTGATAATTCTGATTACAAAATGCACTATGACCAATAATTAGACAAAGTTAATGTTGTAATTAGAGAAAGGCAATGTTACTAGTAAACTACCACAATGATGACTACTATTAATACTACTGCTTCTACTACTACCTGTCACTTATTCAGTAAATACTATGTGTCCCACCTCAGTTCAGTTCAGTTCAGTTACTCAGTTGTGTCCAACTCTTTGCAACCCCATGGACTGCTGCACACCAGGCTTCCCTGTCCATCACCAACTCCTGGAGCTTGCTCAAACTCATGTCCATTGAGTCAGTGATCCCATCCAACCACCTCATCCCATCATCCACTTCTCCTCCTGCCTTCAATCTTTCCCAGCCTCAGTTTCTAATGAGTTGGTGCTTTGCACCAGGTAGCCAAAGTATTGGAGCTTTAGCTTTATCATCAGTCCTTCCAATGAATATTCAGGACTGAGATTTCCTTTATGATTGACTGGTTTGATATCCTTGCAGTCCAAGGGACTCTCAAGAGTCTTCTCCAATGCCACAGTTCAAAAAGCATTAGTTCTTCATGCCCCACCTGGTTCTAGACGATTTAAATTTCTGCTTTCTATTTCTCACTAGTATAGGAGAAATTTTACTTAATTCAGGGCTTCCCTGGTGGCTCAAAGAGTAAAGAATCTGCCTGCAATGCAGGAGACCTGGGTTTGATCCCAGAGTTAGGAAGTTCTCCTGAAGAAGGAAATAGCAACAAGGAAATGGCAACCCACTCCAGTGTTCTTTCCTGGAGAATCCCAGGGACGGGGGAGCCTGGTGGTCTGCCGTCTATGGGGTTGCACAGAGCTGGACACGACTGAAGTGACTTAGCAGCAGCAGTAGCAGCAGCAGCCAGTATTCTTGCCTGGGAAATCCCATGGACAGAGGAGCCTGGCAGACTAGAGTCCATAGGGTTGCAAAGATTCAGACATGGCTGAACAACTAACAGTTTCAGTTACTTAATTCACTGATAAGAAAACTGAGGAATAAAGTTAAGTACTTGCCAAAAATCAGTTGGTCTGCAAGTGACAAAGCTGGATTTGAAGTCAGATGCATCTGATTTCAAAACCCATTCCCTCTATGTGCAGATTTGTCATCTGAGGGAGCAACATGATTGATAATTGTGTTGAAGCCACAAGAGTGACATTACCCTGGGCATTAGTCCCCTAACTTAGGACCATATTGCATGGTGTGAACACAACTTTGTGAAGTCTTCTCAGTGTTTTTATGCAGATAAGATTGGTTATATGATAGATAAGATTGACAAGATATGATAAGATTGATAAGATTGAATAGGTATGATAGATAAGATAGATAAGATTGGTTAATGCAGATAAGATTGGTTATATAAATGTATTAATTTATTGGAAGAGGGATATATTTTATTCCACAGTCACACCATTCATTGTCATCATCATGTTCTTTATTACATCAGATTGCCAGGGACATCAAATCAGTAATCAGAATGTGGTGTGGTGATCCAAGAATCTGAGCAAAGTGAGACAATCAATCTGGCCTATTTCTCCTAGGCCAAACTGAAGGTTTCAATGACCCCCTCTCCCAACTTCTTCCTCCCAACACACATACATACTCACAATATTAAACAGCTGCAGGGGGAACTGGAAACCTCTTTTGCAAAGGTCTTGTGTATCTGTTCACCATAGACAGCTAAATTCTTTTTCTTAGTGTCGGGGGAGTTTGTAATTTCTTCCATTTTGTCTCATCATGACAAAAATTTGAAGCAATGGACAGACCAGTGTTACAGCCCTGTGTAATTTCCTCTGAAGGACCAGTTTTACAGCTCAGTTTTATTTAGAAAGCAAAGGAAAATAAATCCTTGAGGCATGAGGACGAGCAGACCCAAAAGACACGAAGAGAAGAGAAGTCCCCAGCCCAATTTTGGCTCCTCTTTTTATATGTTTTTTCTCCTCACCCTGAACCTGCCCTATGTAAACTGGGCTATTCAGAGGAGCTGCTTGTTTTACCTCAGGTTCTCACTCAAGTCCTCGGACCTCCCTTTGTTCTATCTTCGTGGGCTCTTCCCTTCTTTGTCTTTTAGTCACTGCTACCGCCGCCTTTGACCTCAGACGTGGGGTAGCTCCTCTGGGCTGCCACCCCTGACCTTGGGCGAGGGGTAGCTCCTCTCAGCCACACTTCTGCGCAGTCCGTTGCGCCTCATGCGAAGAGTTGACTCATTGGAAAAGACTCTGATGCTGGGAGGGAATGGGGGCAGGAGGAGAAGGGGACGACAGAGGATGAAATGGCTGGATGGCATCACCAACTCGATAGACATGAGTTTGGGTGAATTCCGGGAGTTGGTGATGGACAAGGAGGCCTGGATTTCATGGGGTTGCAAAGAGTCGGACACGACTGAGCTACTGAACTGATCCTGGACTCCTTTTTTCTATTGTATCTACCTAACATTAGAATTTATTTTTCAGACTTCAAGTTAGCTATGTTCTTCTAAAATGAAGTATTCTATTTCAAACCAAGATCTATACAGAGTTAGAAATTAAATTATTTTTAGTTTAAATCCCATTTACTGCATGCCTCTCAGATGCCTGTCACCAGGATTGGAAGTTGAGTGTTTCAGAAGCCTCTTAAGAACCAATTTAGTATGCCAATGTTACCTTTTACACATGGGTTTTAATTCATTTCCAGATTCTTTAAAACTTTTTTTTTTTTAATACTCTACTGTTACAGTCATGGTTAAGCATAAAAATTAAAGTTGAATTAAATTCATCTCACAGACTTACCCATTAGAGATTAGGATAATCATAAAGAAGGAACCATCTTTATTCACATTTCCTGGGGTAAAAAATAGCAATAGTCTTATTAAATCTATTTTTACAAATTTATACCTAGTTTGAGAAGAATTTAGAATCAAATTTTAGGTTAATACTCTAAATACTATTTTAACTAATGCAAATATATTGAGTATCCATTCAGTTATATCTACTCTAGGCTGACCACTCTGCTAGATAATTGGGATATAGTGTCTAACAGCAATGATAAGTTCCTTAACTTCAAAGAGCAAACAGTCTGAGGAAGATATAAGCAGGTAAATAGGCAATTTTAATAGAATGTAATAATTGCCCAAATAGAGGAGTAACTTCCCAAAGGAAGTGATCTCTAATGGAGAGTAAGGGATGGGAAGGCATAAGTTACATGTGGCTGGGGAGGATGAGTGTGAATGAGAGAGAAAAGGCCAGTATCAAAAAAAAAAAAAAAACAAAACAAAACAGAATACATTTGTGGTACTATTGACAAGCCACTTGGCCACTGTTCACAAAGATAGGGCACAAAGAGGGCAGATAAGTCTGTGGATTGAGAAGATGGAACAGATACCTTCTGTTTGGGAATTTGAGCTGCCATGGTGTGTAAAATTGGTGATTTGTGGTAGATAGGTTAAACAAAGCTGGAGCTGGATAAAGAGAAATATATTAGATATAGATTTGAGAATCATAGTTCGATCAATGAAATTATCAGATTGGTTTATTTCTCTCCCTCCGTTCTTGTCTCATTGCAAACAAATTTGAAACAATGCTCTAAAGGGTTTAAAACAACAAACAAGTTACAGCTCAGTTCAGCTCAAGTAGAGATCGTTTATTAGACAGACACTCCCAAGACATGAGAGCTGGCTAACCCCAAAGGAGTTGTCCTCCTCTCTATCCCTCTTGGCTCCCCCTCTTTTTATATTTCCTATTTCCTCTTTTGGTTGTGCCCTGTGCAAAATAGGACTTGTATCCACCACCAGTCAGTTAAAGGGAATGCAAATGGACATACGTTCAAAGCAAGTCATATAACAGAAGGCTTTGTTGTGTATGTCTTCCCATAATTCAGTCTGTTATAATCAGATGTATATATGTGTAGAATATTTATGAACTCTTAATGGGCTCCTTGGAGAAGGCAATGGCACCCCACTCCAGAACTCTTGCCTGGAAAATCCCATGGATGGAGGAGCCTGGTAGGCTGCAGTCCATGGAGTCGCTAAGAGTCGGACACGACAGAGCGACTTCACTTTCACTTTTCACTTTCATGCATTGGAGAAGGAAATGGCAACCCACTTCAGTGTTCTTGCCTGGAGACTCCCAGGGACGGGGGAGCCTGGTGGGCTGCTGTCTATGGGGTCACACAGAGTCGGACACGACTGAAGCTACTTAGCAGCATGGGCTCCTAGCTCCTAAGGTTAATTGGAGAAGTCCCTGTGGTTAGTTTATATCCAGTGTGTGCCTAGGATTCATGTGTTGGAGTTGGAGAAGTCTCTGTGGTTATTTTTTGTAGCTTATCTGTGAGCTCTCCTGGGTGTGTCTGGCATGGGACTTAGAGATCAGCTTCCATCCTTTTCAGCTAAGCCACCACACCTTGTTCACGCCTAATTTCCTACCTAACAAAATTAAATTCAAAGGGCACATATAGAAATTTAAGGACTTGTTATATTTTCAACATATGAAGCATTCTAGAGGAAAGGAAAAACTGTCACAGGTCTTACTTTTGACAAATGTATATTAGGAATGTTAAATGAGAGATCAACCAAAAATTTAGTGCCAAAGTGGGTATTCTGAGAGAAGTTTTAAGAAGATAGAAATTTGTATGGATTGAAACTATCATGGAAGAATTTTTGAGGAATATATATATGTGTGTGTGTTTATGTGTGTGTGTGTGTGTGTGTGTAATGTCCAAAGTGGAGCATATTAAAATATCATGTTGACCAAGAACATGTCAAAATAAGTTAAGTATGAACATAATATTATTAATTTTGTCTCCAGGAAGGTTTTGGCTGGATTTAACAAATAATACTCAGCAAAAGCTCCTAGTATTTACTTTCAAACAGCAACTAGCTTAACATTCATAAACTGTGCTGAAATTTTAACACTTAAAAGTTGTACATAGTGGTCACATTTTGTGCAAGTGTGTTGTATATTCCTTATAACAATTCAAACTCTTAAATCATGTGCACATTTTCTACAGAAATAAATGAAGAGCTAAAAGCATAAATTGATAAATCTAAAGTAGTACTATTCTTTTTTTTTTACTTTAATATTGCTTTAAACATGTTTTTCAGCATTTTATAGTATGTTGTAGACTGCTATCTTGTAAATTAATAAAGCATATCATGGCAGTTAGCCATATTTGTTGTATTTTGTCACATTAACTTCCATTCTGAAGTTTCTTTCTCTTAAAAAAAAAATTCTGGACTTGGCATAGTCACAACTTAATAAGTGCTTGGATGCTTGAAAGAAAATTTTATAAAATGACAAAACATGTAAATTATAATTATAGTGACTGTTAAAATAATAGCCAAGTAATGATGAGTTTTAGCTTGCTCATCATCTGCTTCACCAGAGTTTGTTCCCAATTCAGAGCCTGAATGATTCTTTAAAAACATGCATCTTAGAATCCCTCTATGTTTGGCCCTCTGATAAGTCTTTTTTATCAGAACCTGAATAGAGTAGGGGAGGGGAGAACAGAGCATGATAGAAGAGGGAAAATAGGATGCAGTAAGGGCAGAGAGATAAGAGGGTAGATTATATCATGTAGTGCTTTGTTGACCATTACAAGGACTGGTTTTTACTCAGAATGAGATGGAAAACCATTAAAGTATAATGATTGTCAAAGGAGCGAACATAGAGGGATCCTAGAATATTTAACTCTTAAGGCTCATTCAGTCTCTGAGCTGAGAACAGAGTCCAGGGGAGAATGAGTAGAAGCAGAAAAAGTGGTGAGTTTGCTACAAAAGTAATTAAGGCATTCCAGCCATGGTGGTTTCTTTGATATTTCCTCAAATGCCAAACACATTTCCACATTACCTGTTCCCTTTGCCTATGATGCTTTTCACTATATAACTGCATAGTTTCTCCATTACCTCCTTTAGTTCTCTGTTCAAATGTGATTTCTCACTGAACACTCTCAATGAATACCTTTCCTATGCCTTTTCTCTAATTTGTTTTTTATTCTTAGCATTTACTACCATCTGACCGGTTGTTTGATTTCCTTATTTCTCTATCTTTATTTATTGCTTGTCTGTCCTCACAGGAATAGATGCTTCATGAATATAAGGATTTCCATCTCTCTCTTTTTTTTTTTCATGGCTGAATCTCTAGTACAAACAGTAGTGTTTAGTACATACTAGACATTCAGTAAATATTTGTGAAATGAATCAACAAATTTCACTGCAATAACTCTGAAGTATTTCTTACTCAGAGCATAGTGCACCAAAGGGTGGCAGGCATTTCCAGTTAAAATAAAAGGGGACAGTCATGTGGCATCAAAGTAGGCATGGTTTGCAACCAGTTTGGTCCACTGTTTTGAAACTGTGAGATTCTTTATTATTTTTTAATTGAAATATTTATCTTTTTCTTGGAATGTGTTTAGCCACAGTTCCAAGTTCATAAGAGTTATGAAAGCTGCCATTACTGCTGGTTCTTTTGTAGCAGCTTGTTATTTAGTTGCTCAATCCTGTTGGATGCTTTGCAGCCCCATGGACTGTAGTTTACCAGGCTCCTCTCTCCATGGGATTTTCCAGGCAAGAATACTGAAGTGGGTTGCCTATTCCTTCTCCAGCAGTCTTCCCAACCCGGGTATCGAACCTCTGTCTCCTGCATTGGCAAGCAGATTCTTTATGACTGAGTCACCAGGGAAACCCTTAGATGAAATATTTATGTAAATGAAAATTATTTATATAAAATGAGAATTTATTAATATTTTCATTATTAAGATATTTAAAATTTGTATAATTCAAATGTATATAATTAAATTCTACACATGTGATCTGCTGTAATATTTTCTCCTTTTAATTTTTGCTTTAAAGAATACTTTTTCTATAAAGAAATTTAAGCAAAAAAGCACACTAACACAATGAAAACAAAAACTTCTAACTTAATAGGAACATAGTGGAGAAAATAGGAGCAAGGAAAGAAAAACAGAACATAACACACACTGGTAAAGGAAAAAGAAAAATACAGGCACTTTCATGTGGTAATATACTAGCAGAATACTCAAAGCATGTGTATAGATACCATTTTATTTCAATTAATTTTAGAACACATGGACTTTGCTTTATAGATTAATTTTGTTTGTAATTGGCACAACCTAAAAATAAACACTGCAGAATCACAAGGCTTGTCCCTTTTTATTTTATTTTATTTTTTCAAAAAAACACTGATCTCAAACTCTGCTTGTAATTTATCTACTGTGGAATCAGTAGTGTTGCTTGGAGAAGTCAGGGAGAGGCTGGTCATCACTCTCCACCTGGTCCTGTAATGTATAAGCTTCTGGCATGTTGCCCTATACTTCAGTCTATTTCCTAAATACTTATGATTGATTAGTTGCATCCCATTCTGATACTTTCTCTGTGGGCTTTCCTCAACTTCTCAGGCAAAATTGTGTATTCCATTCACAGTGCTCCCATTGAAGTTGTTCATTTGTGTTCTTATAGCACATAGCATATCACATAACAATTTATTTAATTTGTTTATTTCAATCTTCTCTATTCCCAGCAAATAGCACAGTCTCTGCTATGCATTAGGATTTCTATTCATCTATCCCATGTTTAAAATATAAGTTTTAAATTCAGAGTGCTATATGTTAGATGCTTACATTTCTCATCACTGAAGGGGAATTGGAATTCTTACATTTTACTTTGACAAACTATTCTGTGTACAGTTTGGTTGTCCAATAGACCCAAGAAGTCACATTTGAATTTAATCTCATTAGCTAGAATCCATAATGGGAGTATAAGAATTACTCAACATGTGTTGTTGTCTGCAACAAATGCCACACTAGTACCAATGAGTCATACCTAGTGGAATGGAAAAGACTTCTTCCAAAGCCAATAGTCTGTTAAGGATCATGCTTTGGAGCAAAATATACAGCTGGCACTATCAAACCTTCACTATCTTGCTTCTGACTGTTTGAATTGTTTTTAGGTTTCTGGATTGCATGTGTGTGTGTGTGTGTGTGTGTGTGTGTGTGTGTGGAATCCCAAGTGCTTATTCAAAATTGGACTGCTCTTTCCTGAAGATATTTTTTCTCTTTTAGCTATTAATATGAAGAAAATAACAACTAGTTAGTTACAGTGTCAAGACCCAAGATAGTCATTTCCTTAGGTTAATTTATTACATACCATAGAATGTAGATTCTCCCTATGTTTCCTGTAAGGAATGTTTGGAAAGGTATTTAGCAGCCTGAGGGTATCCCTGCTGGCATATATGTAGAGCTGGGACTCTATCTCCTGTTTGTTGTATTCATTGATATAAAATCCAGTCTTGTCCACATTATGAATATAACTCCTTGGTCTTTTTATCCCCATGAAACCTTAGAAGTTGAGCTAAAACTTTCCATTGTGAAGTTGTTTAGACATTACTAAGTTGTTAATATATTGTTTCTCTTGATATATTTAATTTGCAAAAAAATGTTTCAATCCATAGTAAATCCTCTCACATTTTAACAACTCACCTAAAATGCCACAATTTCCCAAAAATCAGTTCTAGTGTGCTTTATAGCATATGTAACTATTGAGTACCTAGCATGTACATTTTTATACAGTTTGAGGAGGAAAGCATGAGGATTTTCCCTGAATTGAAATTGTGACATTATATACATTGACCAAAGAGAAGGCCACCATTGCAGTCTCAATGGACTCTCAGGGCCTGAAGTCTACTCCCTTTTTCTTCCAGAGTATAGCTGAGAGATGAGAATAAAAAGATGATGCTTAGCTGATGAAGGGACTAGGGACTTTCCTTATTAGATATAGTTTTTGTTTATTTGTTCTTTAGAAACTTGGGAGGGATCTTTTTATGATTTCTGCAAAACTAGAAAGGTACTAGCCAAAATTGCCCTTCACCAGTTATTTATTGGTTAATTAAATCACGTACAATTGTTCTTTATCACCAGTAAGAAGGAAAGAAGTGGGGAAATTAAAAGTAACTTGGATTTGAAATAGCTGGGAAAATCTCATATTTACCACTGCCATTTCAAACTTACTTTCCTGGTGGCTCAGATGGTAAAGAATCTGTCTTCAATGCAGGAGACCCGGGTTCAATCCCCAGGTTGGGAACATCCCCTGGAGAAGGAAATGGCAACCCACTCCAGTATTCTTGCCTGGAGAATTCCATGGACAGAATAGCATGGCAGGCTATTCCATGGGGTCTCAAAGAGTCGGATATAACTGAGTGGCTAACACACACACACTTTTCAAACTCAGTCATAGGAACTAAGAAAATATCAGAGAATTGGGACTATGTATGTTATCCAAAGGACAGAGATTCTGAGAGACCAAAACATTCCCTTATTTTTACTAAGGCTCCTTTATAGTGCTTCACTAAGTGTGAGAAACAGGGTTTTTAATTCAAGCTTAGAGCAGGATCAGCACATCATACCAGAAATGTTTTATAATAAATGCCAAACAATTATTATTGACTATATTTGTGGAGATGAGCCTTGGAAACAGTTCTTAAAGTTTTTAGGACTTTTTGAATTCAAAGAGAAATATGGTAACCACCCTCCTAACCCCACCTGAAAAAAATCATTTAAATGAAAAGTTGTATGTTACATTTTGAAAAACAAATATTATTGGTTACGGAGAATTTAAATGGGAATAAATAGCTATCATCTATCTTCAGAACAATTTTTATTTCATATATACAATGAAATGCAAATCAGTAATCCTGCATAAATGACAAAATTTGCTTAATGCAGATTTTATTTTTCCTAATGTAATTGCATGTTTTATTTCAATACCTTAACTCAGCTAACATAGTCTTTACACATTCATTATATTATATACTTACCTCTAGAAATGTATTTTTTATATGCTTTAAAAATTTTTGCTTACTATAACATTTGAATCATTTCATTTAGTAGTACAGAACACTAAATAGCATGGAAGTAACCCTAATATTTAAGAAATTATGTGTTTCTTATTTTGCTTTATTATCCTTCCATTTAAAAATGTTAGCAAGATGGTACTCACGCTAAAGTAATACAGGAAAACACATGAAGAAGAAGTTGTCTGCTCCCATCTTCTGTTTTCATTCTTCCCCAGTCCCAGGAGAGAACTTTATTAATTGCATGCTTAATCTAAAACTATTTTAGATGAAATATATTGTATTTTAATCTTTGGATAGGAAACATGTTTTGAACATCCCTAATATCATTTTACTCACTGAATTTTAAAATAATGAATCACATCTAAAAATGATAACATAATGTATTTTTATATTCTTATGGCACTTTCTTTATATGTTTGTTTTATAGTAGTCATTATAGTATATGTGGAATTTAAATCTGACTTCACTTATCACATTTAAAATCACACAGATTTTTCCAAGTAAATTTATTACTCTGGTTTTAGGATACTAAAAGGGCTTCCCTTGTGGCTCAGCTGGTAAAGAATCCACCTGCAATGAGGGAGACCTGGGTTCGATCCCTGGGTTGGGAAGATCCCTTGGAGAAGGGAAAGGCCACCCACTCCAGTATTCTGGCCTGGAGAATTCCACGGACTGTATAGTCCATAGGGTCGCAAAGAGTCGGACAGGACTGAGCGACTTTCACTTTCACTTAGGATACTAGACTATTAAGTCCTCAGAATCAGAGATGACTTTTGAAAATCTGCTTAGCCTATATGTCTGTACTGTTGTAACATAAACATCTTCAAATTTTTTAAGTTTAAAATAACCTCAAAACCAAAATAACAAAACAAACAAACCAACAACCAACGCAAACATCAACAGCAACAACAAAATATTTCTTTAAACCTGAGTCACTGCTGGCTATCCTTGTATTTTTCTACCTCCCTTTATAGCCATATCATTAAAGTCTTGTCTTACCTCCTTTCTCAAGCTCTTACTTACCCAAAGAAGTAAATTTTTGGTATTCATCTTAACTCTCTCTGACACAATACTACTGAGATTTTTTTCTCGGAACTATCCCCTCCCTATTCTTCCATGTTACCACCTTCTGTGAATGTCCCTTTTGCCTTTTCTGGTGCTCTATGAATTCTGGACTTAGTTTGCTTTTCTTATCAATTTATATCTCTTACCTGGATAAATTCTTTTGTCTGTGATTTAAAATATCAATCCCATGACTACAAATGTATCTAGCTCCTTAGTGGACTTCTGTCCTGATATCCCATAGATATACTAAATTCATCATGTACAAAAGTAAGTTCACCAACATACACAAAGCGACTCCTCTTTCTATAATTTTTATTTTTGATCTCCTTTTCCTCTATCATTTTAGTCCAAGTTCTCACCACCTTCTAATTGAAATGCTACAATAATCTTCTCTAGGTCTTTCTCCCTTTAGGAAGCCAGGGCTATAAGCCATTCCCCATAGAACTGCCTTAATGGGTTTTTCAAATCTGACTGTATTTTTGACCTTAAAACGCTACAATGGATCTCTAGTGCCTGTGTGATAAAATCTGAATTTCTTAGAACAGTATATAGAGCCACTGGTTATTTTAACTGTGTCAGTCCATATGTGTTTGCATTTTAGGAGTTTCCTTGGCCTGGGATCTCTTTTTCATATATTTTGATTAGCATTGGAATCACTTCTTTGAGTCAGACTAAGGATGACCTACTGCATAAAGTTGTCCCTGACATTATTTTCTTATTGATACTTTAAAATGTACAGACTCCTCATTTTGGCCATCCCAGGCAATTGCGCAAACTTGTATCACACTACAGATTTCATATTCATACATGTACCAGTTTCCCTGTCTATCTCTCCTCTAGACTGCATATTACTTTAGGACAAGGGGCTTATCCTAAAAACCTAAATAACATAGTACCTTGTGTGTCTTTAAGTATTATTGTTGGTAATATTAATTATAATGAATAAATAAACTTACTGACCCTCAATAGCTGTTTATGGAAGGAATAAACCATGAAAGGACAATGTTGGATTATAGGAATTCCTTCACACGTTTTCACTGGAAATTTTATATTTGATTTAAAAAAAAATGCTTTGAACTTATAGAATGAGTCTGCATGGCAATAATGATTACTGTGATTTTTCATAGTAAAAAAATGAATATAGAAAGTGCATTAAAATGAATTTTTAAGGCAAAAA
Source organism: Bubalus bubalis (assembly GCF_019923935.1). Taxonomy (NCBI): domain Eukaryota; kingdom Metazoa; phylum Chordata; class Mammalia; order Artiodactyla; family Bovidae; genus Bubalus; species Bubalus bubalis. Next base: position 30,261,534 of record NC_059171.1, on the reverse strand, counting down.
ATATCAAATCACAAATTAAATTCTTCCACTGGAAATATTTTAATACCGTTAATTTATAAATAAATTTAACAAGCACTAATTTGTTCTTGGTTATATACACAAATTATATTTAGAGAGTCTAGAAAGAGAAAGCCAGTTAAGTATCACTATTGTCTAAGAACGGCAAAGGGAAGGAAAAAAAAAACTGACTTTATATAAGTAATACTAATGGTTCTCATATTTTCAGTGGTGCCATAAACTTTTTACACTTTAATTTTCACTTCTTTCTAAAATCCAAACATTAATACCAATTTCAGAAAAAAAATCTGATAGAAAATTTCTAAAAAACAAATGTGTTATTAATACTGCCAAGTCATGAAGGAATATTAGAAGTGTTCCTAAATATATTAAATCTCATTAACACATTTTATTATATTTTACATTTTAGATGCTCTTTTCAAAAAAATTTAATATATCTGAAATTGTTATATATCTCACATTCAATGACTACCATAGTTTATTGGTAACATGTAATCTTTTCTTAGAATCATGTAAAATAATGATGTCTCTTACAATCAATGGTGTTTTAATTTGATGAAATACAGTAGAAATTAGATTTGAAACAAAATGAGCATAATTAGATAATAAAAAGTAAAAAAATAAAAATAGATAAATCCATACATTTGACACAAAATATTGATTTATTTGAATATAGCAGTTTGAATCTTTCCACACTCTCTTCTATGAACATAATCACATATTACCATTATTTTTCCTCTAGTAATGATTAAATATATGAAAATATATTAATGCTACACCTTTCTTAACACTCCATATGTTTAGGATTAAAAACTTTCTAAGTTTTTTTTTTCTTTTGAATAATATGAGTTTATTTTAAACACTTTCACCAAGCATTTTTAAAATAACTCATGATGCTTTCAAAATACATGAGATTCAATTGCATTGCAAATTCCATTTTTTTTTTATGAGAATGAGTCTTAATGTAATGAAAATTTGTTTATTTTTTGTTTGTTTTTTATTTATTTTAATTGAAGGCTAATTACAATATTGTGGTGTTTTTGCCATTCTTAAAAATAATTGTGAACTTCTCTATTCATAGACATTTTCAAATTTCCCAGCCAAATTACTGAAAAATATTTTACCAGTTTATCTGAAAATATATAACTGTATGCATGCGGTAGACACCACCAGATTTTGTTGTTTTGTTTATTTTTAATATCTCAGTAATGGAGATAAATGATGCATATGCTGGCCTGTTTTTTTTGTAAAAAAAAATATGAAATTCAATGGGTATCCTAGTTCTACTGAATTCCACACTGTAGCTGTAACTCTTATCACCTGGATTCAGTACACATATCTCTCCTACCCCAATCCAAACAAAGCCACATTCATTGGCATATTATTTTTAACTCAGCAAAGAGTTTAATATTGATAATGCAAATAGATTTATTAATTTGTAGGTTTAAATTTTTAAATGTATTTTATATGAGTGGGACTTATTTTTCATAAAATAAAGGAATCATAATAACCAGAATTTAGACTAGAGATTGCATAGAAAATATTTATATTCTATAAAGAGCATGAGAGACTATTCTCTAAAATATTGTTTTCCCAATATACTGCTAAATTGTGTAATGTTTTCATATTATTAATTTGTATGGTTTAAAGATGATCATTCAGTTAAAATCTGACAGAAGAGATATTATCACCTAATTAATAGTGATTATTTGACATTGATTATTTTGTAGAAAACTCATAATAACAAGATGGCACTAATGGTGAAGAATCTGCCTGCCGATGCAGGAGACACAAGAGATACGGTTTCAGCATCTCTTCAGTATCTTGGAATGGGAAGATCCCCTGGAGTAGAGGAGTTGTCAACCCGCTCCAGTATTCTTGCCTGAAAAATTCCATGGACAGGAGCCTGGAAGGCCACAGTCCTTGGGATCACAGAGTCAGACATGACTGAGCAAATGAGCATGCACATGTGTGTTAACAAATTTAGGCTTTATAAGTTAGTGACATTAGTTATCAAGAACATGTATTCATTCTAGACCAAATAATGGAAAAAGAAAAAAAGGTGCTGAGCTTACATTAAAGTAGGGAAAAGTGTGTTTTCTTCACTTCCACAAAACATTGCAGACTCTGAACTCCAATGCAATAGTTTTCTAACTCAAAATCTCAAAACAAAAATTTTATGAATGTAGTATAGCTCATTCAGTCTCCTCCTCTATTCTTCATCTTCTGCCACCCACTTAGTGACACTCTCCTTTCATACATACCTCAGAAAAAACATTTTCCCCCTATCATACTAGGTAAACAACAGAGACCCTACCTCTAAATTAACATTGTATGCGTGCTCAGTTGCTTCAGTTGTGTCTGACTCTTTGTGACCATATGGACTGTAGCCCACCAGGCTCTCCTCTGTCCGTGGGAATTCTCTAGGCCAGAATACTGGAGTGGATTGCCATGCCCTCCCCTAAGGGAACCTTCTGACCCAAGGATAGAACACGCTTATCTTATGTGTCCCGCATTGGCAGGTGCGTTCTTTACCACAGTCTTCCTCATACTGTATCTTTCAGTTCTCAGAACCTGTCATGGGCCCCTCATAATGTTTTCAGACCCATTCCTTCTGTGTAGGCTATTATTTCTCCCAACCCACCTTCTGCCATCACCCTTAATATACTAATTTCAATTCTTTAGGGAAGTCTTGACTTTACTCAAAAAAAAGTCAGGGCTTCCAACTACCTGTTTTCACATACTGTATGTTTATTTGGATAACTACAAAGTAAACATCTTTCTTTCTGCTAGAAAGTAAATTATATGAGGAGCTGCAACATGCTACCTCCTATGCCCAGTATATAATAAAGATTTCATAAATTTTATCAAATGAATCAATCAGTTTTTCCAAATCGGAACATATTATTATCTGCTTCTAGCCATTTCAAATATTTTAGTGTATGTTACCTACCAATATACTCTGTTAAGCTTGCATTTATTATAGCAAATGTTTCATATATATATATATATATATATATATATATATATATATATGCTTCCCTGATAGCTCAGCAAGTAAAAAATGAGGCACAGGAGAATCAAGTTTGACCCCTGGGTCTGCAAGATCCCTGGAGAAAGAAATAGCTACCACTCCAGTATTACCGTTCATGGAGTTCTCAAGGCAGGAATACTTAAGTGGTTTGCTATTCCCTTCTCCAGCAGACCACATTTTGTCAGAACTCTCCAACATGACCCGTCTGTCTTGAATGGCCTTATATGGCATGGCTCATAGTTTCATTAAGTTAGACAAGGCCGTGACCCATGTAATCAGATTAGTTAGTTTCTGTGATTGCGGTTTTCATTCTTTCTGGCCTCTGATGGATAAGGATAAAAGGCTTGTGAAAGCTTACTGATGGGAGGTACTGGCAGTTGGGCAAACTGGATCTTGTTCTGACCATGGTGGTACCAAGCTCCATAAATCTTTAATCTAGTCTTCTGCTGATGGGTGGGGCTGTGTTTCCTCCCTGAGGTCAAACTATGGTGGGAGTAATGGCTGTAATGGTTCAGTTCAGTTCAGTTCACTCACTCAGTCTTGTCCAACTCTGCAACCCCATGCACTATAGCACGCCAACTCCCAGAGCTTCCTCAAACTCATGTCCATCGAGTCGGTGATGCCATCCAACCATCTCATCCTCTGTCAACCCCTTCTCCTCCTGCCTTCAATCTTTCCCAGCATCAGGGTCTTTTCCAATGAGTCGGTTCTTTACATTAGGTGGACAAAGTATTGGAGCTTCAGCATCAGTCCTTCCAATGAACACTCAGGACTGATATCCTTTAGGATGGACTGGTTAGATCTCCTTGCAGTCCAAGAGATGCTTAAGAGTTGTCTCCAACACTGCAGTTCAAAATCAATTCTTCGGCACTCAGCTTTCTTTAAGGTTCAACTCTCACATCCATACATGACTACTGGAAAAACCATAGCCTTGACTAGACAGACTTTGTTGGCCAAGGAATGTCTCTGCTTTTTAATACACTGTCTAGGTTGGTCACTACTTTTCTTCCAAGGAGGAAGCATCTTTTAATTTCATGGCTGCAGTCACCATCTGCAGTGATTTTGGAGCCCCCTAAAAATAAAGTCTCTCTTCCATTGTTGGTAATGGTGACCTCCTGTTTCCATTGACTATAATGGTGACTTCCTTCAAAAGAACTTATGCCAGCATGTTGTGGCTTCCAGGACTATTGTATTCAGGGCCTCTACCCTGTAGCAGGCCAGTGCTGCCCATGCTTCCACTGGAGACTCTTGGACACACACAGGCAAGTCTGGCTCAATCTCTTGTGGGGTCACTGCTGCTTTCTCCTGGCTCCTGGTGAGCACAAGGGGTTTTTTGTGCCTCTAAGAGTCTGTTTCCCCAGTCCAATGGAAGTTCTGTAATCAAACCCCACTGGCCTTCAAAGTCAAATTCCCTGGGGGTTCTCAGTCCCTTTACCAGATCCCCAGGTTGGGAAATCTGTTGTGGGCCCTAGAACTTTTGCAACAGTGTGAGAACTTCTTTTCTATAATTGTTCTTCAGTTTGTGGGTTGTCTGCTCAACAGCTCTATGGTGGGGCTAATGGTGACCTCCTCCAAGAGGACTTAAGCCACATGCCACACGTTGAAGGTCTGCTGCCAGAGTCCCTGTTCCTGTGGCAGGCCACTGCTGACCCATGCCTCCATAGGAGACACTCAAACACTCAAAGGCAGGTCTTACTCAGTCTCTTGTGTGATCCCTGGGTCCTGGTGCACACAAGATTTTGTTTGTACCCTCCAAGCGTCTCTGGCAGGTATGAGGTTTGATTCTAAACATAATTTCACCCTTCCTTCCATTTTGTTGGGGCTTTTCCTTTGCCCTTGGATGCAAGGTATCATTTTTTGGTGGGATCCAACATTCTCCTGCAGATGATTGTTCAGCAGCTAGTTGCAATTGTGGAGTTCTTGCAGGAGAAGATGAGCACACATCCTTCTACTCTGCCATCTTGTCCATGGAAGAAAGTAGGAAAAACCACTAGGCCGTTCAGGTATGACCTAAATCAAATCCCTTACAATTATACAGTAGAAGTGACAAATAGGTTCAAGGGATTAGATCTGATAGAGTGTCTGAAGAACTATGGGCTGAACAACAGCAACAACCAGCATTCTTGCCTGAATAGATGAGCCTAGCAGACTACAATCCAATGGATTCCAAAGAGCTGGACATGATTTAGTAGCTATTACCTTATATATGTAATTTGTCTTATAGCACCTGACTGAAGCCCTAGCACTGCACTGATGCAATAAAGTCACAGATTTGTTTGTTCAGTGACTGCTGCACATCCATAAAAGTCATTATGATGGGAAATGATGACTATTTTTCAGCTCATCTTTTTTCAACTCAACTTGGATTTTATAGTTTCCCTTACTCAAACTCTTCTTTACTGTGTAGTTGACTTTTTTTGTCTTTTTTAAAAATAACCTTTCCTTCCTAGAATCAAATAGCCATTCTTCTCCTCTCTTAATGTTAGCTGTTCTGCTGCTAGATTCTCTTCTCAGTTAATTGTAATGTTTCTTGAGAATATTCAATAACAGTTTGCCAATAATATGCCTTGTAAAAACGTGCTGTGATAGCTACATCATATATAATGAAAAGTGTCATAGTTTAAGTATTTTTCCTGGACATTCATGAACATTGCAGCCAGGACTATTTATGGGAATTATCCCTGATAATTCAATGTAATGTTGTTTGATTTATTCCTTACACCATCACAGCCACCTGATGCTGGAAAGAACTATAACAGAATTATTTCTTATTAAGTCATTTTCTTCTTTATTTGGACCCTAAAACTGCATCCCTTGGGACTAGAGGTTGTGCTTACAAGTGGAGAAAGCAAAATGTACCAAGGCCTGGAATGTGAGACTGTAGCAAAGGGCCAGTAGCTGAGGATAGGCAAATTACAAGGTCCAGGGGAAGTAATGGTGGGTAATAGCTAAAAAAGGCAAGAGTAACATTATAAATGGCCTTATGTGACATTCTGTGGATTTGATTTGCTGATGGTGAGTATTTGTTAGGCAGAAAGTACAGGATTAGATTTACATTTGGAAAATATCACTGCATTAGCTTAGTACGCAACAGACATAGAAATATGTTCATTGCTAGACTTGAAGTGAAAGTGAAAATCACTCAGTTGTGTCCGATTTTTGAGACCCCCGTGGATTGTCCATGGAATTCTGTAAGCCGGAATATTGGAGTGGGTAGCCTTTCCCTCCTCCAGGGGATCTTCCCAACCCAGGGATTGAACCCCGGTCTCCCGCATTGCAGGCGGATTCTTTACCAGCTGAGCTAGACTTGGGAGATAGTCAAACTGTGCAAAGTTAATTGCTAATTTCAACATTTAATCCTGTGCAATTCCAGTTGGCAAACAAAATCTGTAGCCAAAGTGTGGAAAGAGCTTATACAGGGCAGATGTTATTACTGCATCTAGTGCTAAGAAGCCAATGTTTGGTATATTTTAAATTAAAAGATAAAATCAAAGATGAGATTCCATGTGAAAAGTTTATTAATCTCATAACTTCTGGGTTTTAGCACTGTGGCTAAATAAGTTCCTCCTTTGCTTATTGTTAGTAAAACATTTTATTTTATTAAAACTCATAAAAATTAAATTTGCTTGTTTTTCTGTATACATAGGTAGCACATTCTGAACAGATTTTCATCTTTTTATGTTTAAGACGTTTCTATGATATGAGATCATCATTCCAAGCATTAATAATTATGAATAATGGAATGCAGATTTATAAATTATATGTATTCTGACCACCAGGATATGCCCCAGCCTGCACAAAATAATGCTTTTGATTTTTAATATAATGCCCTTAAATAGTGTGTGCATCAAAGTATAAATTAAAAAGCAATCCAACTCAGTTTATCTGGAATAGACTTAATTTACAACTGCTCTGTGGGATAGTTATTAATAATCCCTCATTTCACACTAAAAAATGATTTTGATCTGAAAGAGAAACTATGTGTTCACCCCTTTAATACCATGGACAATGACAGATAAATAAATCTCATCTCTGATACACACCATTTGTCCAATTTTAGCAAGGAAGCTCAGTTTAATGTCTTCATCTATAAAACTGAAAAAATAAGTTTTACTTTGTAGATTTGTTGCAAAAAATAAATGCAGAATTGGCTTTATGGATGTGAAATCCATGCAGTCCCACAGTAGGGGCTTCATGCTGAGAAGGGCCATGCTTAGTTTAATGTTCTATTGATCTCTAGAAATTCTTAACATGTTTTCAACAAGTACAGTGCATTTCAAGTTTGTTCTGGGCCCACAATTTATAATGAGTCCTGACTAAATGAGAAATGTGCTAATTTAATTCAGATTTTCTTCCTTATATTTCTCTATTCTGGTTTCAGTCCTGATTGTTATTTCACCAAATTTGTAGCTATTTTACAATGGAAATGTCAATGGACATATTAAATAACTAGGAATAGAAAAAAGTTCTGAGAAAAACTGAGGATTATAGCCTGGAGACAAGCCTCTCAGATAACTTAAAGAATTGCTCCAAAGAAGCATGGTTTTTAGCACAGTTTTATATCCTTTCAGAACAAAGAAAAAAAAAATCAAACAAGTCAAGAATACATCATTTCAAGGCTTCAAAAAAAAAACAAAAACCATATCACCATGTGTATAGTGAGTCAGAATGTCATCAGCACCTGTGAAGGGAGTTTTATAAATCAAAGGAGTACCAACATTGGCATCTCAGGAAAGGAGGCATTTAATATTTGTTTTTAACATGGGTATTCTTTACTTCTGGTCATTGTAACTTATTTTTTTAATTATTGAAGCAGATGTGCAATATATCTTTCAGTTCAGTTCAGTTCAGTCGCTCAGTCATGTCTGAGTCTTTGCGACCCCATGAATCGCAGTACGCCAGGCCTCCCTGTCCATCACCATCTCCCGGAGTTCACTCAAACTCATGTCCATCGAGTCAGTTATGCCATCCAGCCATCGCATCCTCTGTCGTCCCCTTCTCCTCCTGCCCCCAATCCCTCCCAGCATCAGAGTCTTTTCCAATGAGTCAACTCTTCGCATGAGGTGGCCAAAGTACTGGAGTTTCAGCTTTAGCATCATTCCTTCCAAAGAAATCCCAGGGCTGATCTTCAGAATGGACTGGTTGGATCTCCTTGCAGTCCAAGGGACTCTCAAGAGTCGTTCAAAAGCATCAATTCTTCGGCACTCAGCTTTCTTCACAGTCCAACTCTCGCATCCATACATGACCACTGGAAAAACCATAGCCTCAATATATCTTTGGTAAACTACAAACAGGCAATATATCTTTGGTAAACTACAAACAGGCTGTTTTAATTGGCATAAAATTCAAGTTAAATCATTAATTAGCTGGAATGATTTCCCTATACTTCAGTATGTAAAAATGTCTTCCATTAGAACCAACTGAAATATTAAAATATGACCAAAGCAGGTTATTTTTTATATAAAAGGAAACTCTCCTTTAAATTATATACTAAAAACCAATGTTTAAATTAGAAGTCACTTAATACCTATTCAAATGTTGAGAACATTACAATAAATTATTAGTGTATTTTGAAGGGTAGCTGAAGTAACCTATCATTTGGCCTTTATTGTGGGTCTTGTGATATGTTCAGTTAACATAATTTTAATATCATAAATAATTCTCCAAAATTAGGAAGAGTCTGTTGGCTTTCAGACCTAAATGCCTTTATATCACACTGGGGCAATATATATATCCAAAACTATTTTTCTTTGTATACAGCATGATGCCACCATTATACTTATACATAAAATATTCATATTGATAGCTTTAATTTATTGAGTTCTTGTGCCCAACTCTTTGTGACCCCATGGACTGTAGCCACCCCAGATTCTTCCATCCCTTGAATTCTCCAGATAAGAACACTAGAGTGGATACCCATCCTCTATTCCAGCATGTCTTCCCAACCCAGGGGTCAAATATGGGTCTTCTTCATTGCAAGCAGATTCCAGTCTGAGCCACCAGGGAAGCCCTTCTTGTATGCCAGTTCTCTGCTAAATGCTCTACATGTATTATTTACATGTAATAGCACACACACAAACATACCTTAAAGAGGGTATTATTATTTCCACTGTAATAATAGCAGTATTGAGGCTTAGAGAGGAAAATAACTTGACAAAACCATATAGATGAAAGATAGAGCTTAATTTTAAAACTAACCTCTGAATATTAAAGCTTTGGCTATAAATGAGTGTTTTCAGTATTTTGCAAGTTGTTACATTTTCAGAACTCCATGAATCTATAACATAATTTAAAAGTATCTGCATTTCCTAATAAATAATCTAACCAATAAACACGTATGTATATTCTGGATCTTCTGTATTATCTGAGAACATTTATCGTACCCCATGAGCATGCCTAGATTCCAGTAAGCTAGTGAGGAGGAAAGCAGGCAAATTTAAAATAGAAATGATCAGGAGCAAGACAAGGATGTCCACTCTTGCCACTTTTATTAAACATAGTTTTGGAAGTCCTAACCATAATAATCAGAGAGGAAAAAGAAATAAAAGGAATCCAAGTTGGAAAAGAAAAAGTAAAACCGTTGTCGTTTGCAGACGGCATGATACTGTATATAGAAAATCCTTAAGATGCTACCAGAACATTATTAGAGCTTATCAATGAATCTGGTAAAGTTGCAGAATGCAAAATTAATACATAGGAATTTCTTGCATTTCTATACACTAACAATCAGCATCAAAAATAATAAAATACCTAGAAATAAACCTATGTAAGGAAGCAAAAGACCTGTTCTCAGGAAACTATAAGATACTGATGAAAGAAATCAGAGATGACAGAAACAGATGGAAGGATATACCATGTTCTTAAACTGGAATAATTAGTACTGTCAAAATGACCATAATATCCAAGGCAATCCATAGATTCAGTGCAATCCCTATCAAGATACCAATGGCATTTTTTGCAGAATTAGAACAGAAAATGTTTACAATTTGTTTGGAAGCACAAGAAACCCAAGTAGCCAAAGCAATCTTGAGAAAGAAAAACAGAGGTGGAGGATTCAGGCTCCCTGATTTCAGAATGTACTACAAGGTGGCAATAATTAAACAGTATGGTACTGGCACAAAAACAGAAATATAGAAAATGGAACAGAGCAGAAAGTCCATAGACAAATGCAAGCTCCTCTGATCACTTAAACTTTGACAAAGAATGAAAGAATATATAATGAAGAAAAGTCACTTCAATAAGTGATGCTGGGAAAGTTGACCGCTACATGTATAAAATAAAGCAAAAATGAAACTAGAACACTCCCTAACACTATACACAAAAGTAAACTCAAAATGGATTAAAGACTAAAATGTAAGACTGGATACTATAAAACTCTTAGAGGAAAACACAGACAGAACACTCTCTGGCATAAATCACAGGAAGATCTTTTTCAATACTCCTCCTAGAGTAGTGAAAATAAAAATATATAAATAAACAAATGTGACCTAATTAAGCTTAAAAGCTCTTGTAGAGCAAAGGAAACCTTAAACAAAACAAGAAAACCCAAATATGATACAAAATATTTGCAAAGGAGGTGACCAACAAGGGATTAATCTTCAAAATACACAAACAGCTCATTCAGCTCAATATCAAAACAAACAACCCAATCAGAAAATGGGTGGGAGGTCTAAATATGCATTTCTCCAAAGAAGAAATACAAAAGACCAAAAAGCACATGAAAAGATGTCCACATCACTAATCATCAGTGAAATGCAATACAAAACTACAATGAGATATCGCCTCACACTAGTCAGAATGACCATCATCAAAAAATCTACAAACAATAAATGCTGGAGAAGTATGGAGAAAAGAGAAACCTCCTACAATGTTGGTGGGACATTGGTACAACTATTATTGATACAACTATTAAGAAGAACACTACGGACGTTCCTTAACAAGAGCTACCATATGATCCTGTAATCCCACTCCTAGGCAAATATCTCAAGAAATCCATAATTTGAAAAGAAACATGCACCCCACTGTTCATTGCAGCACTGTTTACGATAGCCAGGACTTGGAAACAACCTAAGTGTCTATCAGCGGATGAATGGATAGAGAAAATATGATCAGATCAGATCAGTCGCTCAGTCGTGTCTGAGTCTTTGCGACCCCATGAATTGCAGCACGTCAGGCCTCCCTGTCCATCACCAACTCCTGGAGTTCACTCAGACTCACGTCCATTGAGTCAATGATGCCATCCAGCCATCTCCTTCTCTGTCGTCCCCTTCTCCCCCTGCCCCCAATCCCTCCCAGCATCAGAGTCTTTTCCAATGAGTCAACTCTTTGCATGAGGTGGCCAAAGTACTGGAGTTTCAGCTTTAGCATCATTCCTTCCAAAGAAATCCCAGGGCTGATCTCCTTCAGAATGGACTGGTTGGATCTCCTTGCAGTCCAAGGGACTCTCAAGCGTCTTCTCCAACACCACAGTTCAAAAGCATCAGTTCTTCGGCGCTCAGCCTTCTTCACAGTCCAACTTCTCACATCCATACATGACCATAGGAAAAACCATAGCCTTGACTAGACGGACCTTTGTTGGCAAAGTAGTGTCTCTGCTTTTGAATATGCTATCTAGGTTGGTCATAACTTTCCTTCCAAGGAGTAAGCATCTTTTAATTTCATGGCTGCAGTCACCATCTGCAGTGATTTTGGAGCCCAGAAAAATAAAGTCTGACAGTGTTTCCATGATACATATATACAATGGAATATCACTCAGCCATAAAAAGTAATGAAATAATGCCATTTGCAGCAACATGGGTAGACCTAGAGATTATCATACTGAGTAAAGTAATCAGACAGAGAAATGATATTGCTTATATATGGAATCTAAAAAAAAATGATATGGATGAATTTATTTGCAAAAAAGAAATAGAGTCACAGATGTAAAAAATAAATTTATGATTACTGAGGGGAAAGTGAAAGTGAAGTGTAGTGAATGTCTCTCAGTTATGTCCGACTCTTTGCAACCCCATGGACTATACAGTCCATGGTATTCTCCAGGCCAGAATATTTGAGTGGGTAGCCATTCCCTTCTCTAAGGGATCTTCCCGACCCAGGGTTTGAACCCAGGTCTCCCGCATTGCAGGCAGATTCTTTACCAGCTGAGGCACAAGGGAAACATACTGCGGGGGAAAGAGGGTATAAATTAGGAGACTGAGATTAACATATACATATTTCTAACCATTTGTAAAGAATGGTTAGAAGACGCAGTAGTTGCAAGTTCAATCCCTGGGTCAGGAAGATCCCCTGGGGAAGGAAATGGCAACTCACTGCAGTATTCTTTCTGAGACAATCCCATGGAGAGAGGAGCCTCCTGCTGGCTACAGTCCATAGGATCGCAAAGAGTCAGACATGCCTGAGTGACAGTACAGCACAGCAGCATGGGAAAATAATCTAAAACAGAGTGTGTATATATATATATATGATTCACTTTGCTGTACAGCAGAAACTAACACAAAATTTTAAGTCAAGTACACTCCAGTAAAAATTTTTTAAAAATAAAATAGAAATGATTTTTTTCCCACTAAGTGAAAGATGTATTATGTTATGGTGTCCTATACCGATGAGTTTCTCAGTAATTCAGATGATATGAGGTGAGGGCAAATTGAATTATTACACAGCATGATCCTTTGGTTGGTAAGATCTCCTAGAGAAGGGAATGGCAACCCACTCTTGTATTCTTGCCTGGAGATTCTGTGGACAGAGGAGCCTGACAGGCTACAGTCCTTGGGGTCGCAGAATTGGACATGATTGAGCAACTAACACTTCACTTTTCATAGTGTAATTAAAAGCATAGGAATCTCTACAAGTTTGTGCTCTATCAGCTGGTTCCATATTCATGTTGTGAAGGACAATTTAGTTTCAAGGAAACAAAATCTTCTGCTACATAAAATATATACTTTAAATCAATATTGAGAGTCTGTGAAGTTTTTTGTTTTTCTTTTACCTTAAAAGTCGCTTGAAGGAGCTTTACTAGGTGATATGTCATGTGACTAGCTGATTGTTAGCATCACATCACTAGTTTTATTATTTTTTTCCTATGTTGATATTATACTGACTACTCCCTCTTGATCATTTTCAGTTCCTCATTAGCCTTTTCTTCTGCCAGATTATTGTTAATGTTTTAGCATTTAAAAAGTAAAGCAATTCATCATCTTCTACCTTGTTGTGTATTTGTTGTATACTTCCTATGACTCTTCCCATGAAGCATTAATTTAAAAATCTTATTTCTAAAAAGTAATAACCTTGAATAATACGACTCTCCCTGGCCTATGGAATGATAATATGAAGCAAGTTATTACATAAGATAGAAAGCTGAGTTCATTGAATTTCTGTTACCTAAAGAGCATGTTTGGGAATTATAAAGACTCATTTGGTTTTGCAGTATTACTACAATCTTTTTAAAGTAATACATTGAAATTACATTTTAAAAAAATGAGAAATTCAGGGTTCAGGATGGGGAACACATGTATACCTGTGGCGGATTCATTTTGATATTTGGCAAAACTAATACAATTATGTAAAGTTTAAAAAATAAAATTAAATTAAAAAAATAAATAAAAAAATAAAGAAAAAAAAGTGAGAAATTCATAGTTCTCTTTAAGTGGTTAGACACTAAAATTTTGCAAAGTTAGTCCTGGAGAGTTAGCAGTATCATATGCTGATTAGAGAGTGCCTTAATCCATTCTATCTTTGAAACTAGGAAAATTGATAGAATTTCCAAAGATGCCCAAACCTCTGCCATTACTGATTGGTTTGTGGGTTTTATCTATTATATTCATTTTCAAAGACACTGTAGTCTTTATTCTACTTTTTGTTACTGAAGTTCTTGGGTCATAAAAAAAACTGACTAGTGGGAGGAAGAAGGGACAAGTTCAAAAAAAGGTAAAAATGAAAAGATTAAGAATCATTCTAAAAAATTGATCTCTTTACTTTTGTTATAATTTAAAGTAAATAGATTTTAAAATAGTAAATTAGTTAGAGATCTACAAACTTAAAATGCATCCCGAAAATATTTTGTTCTTTTTCTTTTTCCATGCTCTCCCTTCATCCAAGGCCGGAAAATACTGAAACTATTGTGTATTTCTATTTATGTACAAGTGTTCTGTACAAGGGCAGTAGTGTAGTAGTTCCTTCTTCCCATCTATTGTTTGAGAGGGAATGAGTCATCTTCAACACAGAACCATTCTGTACATTTTGTTCATGTTAGACTCTAGTTAAAGTAAAATACATCTACACTTACATACTTTACATTACTTTAAATGATAATGCTTTCTATTAAACTGTGTTTTTTCAATATTCTGTTTTACCTGCAGCTGAATGTGGTGCATCTGCAACAAATAATGAAGGCATTTTGCTCTCTCCAAATTATCCACTGAACTATGAAAACAACCATGAATGCATTTATAGTATTCAGGTTCAAGCAGGAAAGGGAATCAATATTTCAGCCAGAACATTTCATTTAGCACAAGGAGATGTTCTTAAGGTAAGTGAACTCAGAATATTTATATTTTGATCATTTTAATCATTAAGTATTCATTATTGTGTGTATATAATCTGCCATAAGTTTATTCTGCCATTCATAGGTTTAAATTATACATTATTTATCTATGAAACATAATCAACCCATAAATGGTCATTTATTTATTTACATTTTGATGTTTTTTTAAGTAACTTATTTAACTCTGTTGATACAAGGAAAGCTCTATGCCTTTATGACTATAAAAATTTTATAATTTATGAATAAATCAAACTAACAATATCTATACATTATTTAAGAAAAATATACTCTGTCAATAATAAACATTTAAGTAATTTTTTAAATTTATTTTAAAAATTTGAAATGATCACATTTAAAGATATAGTTAAGGTGAATTCCCTGGTGGTCCAGTGGTTAGGACTTGGCACGTTAATTGCTGTGGCCCCAGGTTCTATCCCTGACCAGGTAACTAAGATCGTACAGACTGCATGGTGTGGCCAAAAATTTGTTTGAAAATGGTACAGTAAATATATATTTTCATATTTATTGATCCATGTTTTGCAAATTAAATATTTTGATAAATATAGTTGATATAGATTATTAGAATAACGGTAAATAATTCTATAAAATCACACATAAATATTTTTAAAATGACCACATATATTTTTCTCATTATCAAAATGTCCTTAATCCAGCTAAGAAATTTATGATATTCTATTTTCACAAATCTTAAAAAAAAAAATTGTGATATCCCAGATTGGGGTGGGGGATTTTTACTGAAGTGTTGATTTTAACATTATAAGTTATGTCCTTTTAAAAATAATATTAATTTGGTGATAATTGTTGGTTGTCTAACACAAACAGGTCCGTATGCTTGCATCATTTATGTAGATATGGGAAAGATTTCCTTCAGTACACCTGGATGTATACAATTTTATTATTAATTTAAAGCCATTCTTGTTTTTTGTGCTTTTGCCCTATAGGCAACAAAACTTCACTTTGTATCTAATATCTTCAATTTCTAGCTCATTGTTTGGGTTTTCCTGTTAAAAATAAATTTATTTGCTAAATTGGAGTCAAATTGAGATTAATGGAAACCTTGTACTTAGAAGTAAGCCAGTGCTTTTTCTTTTCTTTTCTTTTTTCCTGGCTAAATATGGAGAAGAAAAAATGTATCAAGACATAGATCAGAAGTATGAGTGTAGCTACTAATCTGTATCACATAAGTAACAATAATAAACATGCATTTATAAGTTAAAAGTCAGGAAATGCTTCCCCCTGTCTACCACAATGCTTCCTAAAATATTTTTCTCCTCTCAATGTTGCTTGAAATTTATATATTAATTTTCCATACTAAATAATGTTTATTACTTGAAAAATCCATTTGGAATAATTGGTGATACCTGTTAAAAAATAGTCCTATATGTTTCTCAGAGTGCTTTCTGTTTAATGTCTTATTGTTTGGAATAAGGTCACATGCATTTGTTATGTGTGTTACCTTGAGGAAGAATGGAATTCAGTAATGAGTGACAGTGTGAGGGGATTTGATGGTGAGAGACAAAGGAAGGCAGGAAAACTCAATGTCAAGCTCTGTAGTGGATTTAATTAAATAGTGATTTTTCTTTCATAAGTGAAAGAATAAAAATATATATTCCCAGAATTTTTTTTTATTTTTATCTTTCTTAGAATAAATATGTTTTCCAAAGTTGAAAAGATTATTTATTAGATATTAACCTGGAAGCGTACCAATTCAATCATCCTCCTACTAATAGTCTAACCTGGGATTTATTCTAAATTATTATTTTAAAATAACTTTGGTAAGTCACTCTATAGAGACAGTCGGGGATGGGCTTTTAAACACTGTCTTCATGGTCTCTCCACCAGTATAAAATGTAAACTGCCTATATGTTATTCTTCTCAGTAATCCCAAGAACAACTATCAGTTCAAAGATACCTACTGGCACAGGCACAGCTAGGCATGCACAAGTAGACAGGGTACTTTGCAGTGGACAAATGATTAATTCTCAGAGATTGGTAAACCCAGAGTCCTCTCAGGATGGAAGGTAATTTGCCTAACTGAAAACTGACTCAACATTCAAAAAACTAGGATCATGGCATCCAGTCCCATCCCTTTTGAGTGTGTAATTTCCTCAGTTCTGTATTGTCACAACAAAAATTTGAAGCAATGGACCAACATTACAGCCCTCAGACAGACCTTGGACGGACAGACCGTCTCACAGCTGTTGGACAGATCAGTGTTACAGATCCATGTCACAGTTCAGTTTTATTTAGAAAATAAAGGAAAATATATCCTCGAGGCATGAAGGCATGCTGACCCAAAAGACAAGAAGAGTAGAGAGAGATCTAAGAGACAGAGAGAGAGCAAGAGAAAGACCGAGAGAGAGTGAGAGAGACAGAGAGAGGGAGCGAGAGACAGAGAGTGAGAGACAGAGAGCAAGAGAAAGACAGAGAGAGAGTGAGAGTGAGAGTGAGAGAGAGACAGAGAGAGCGAGAGACAGAGAGAGACAGAGTGAGAAAGAGACAGAGAGAGCAAGAGAAAGATAGAGAGGAAGAGAGATCTGGCCCTTTGGCTCCTCTTTTTATATATTTTTTCTTCCCCACCCACCAGGCCTGCCCTATGTAAACTGGGCTAGCCAGGAGTGCTGTTTGTTCTACCTGAGGTCCTCACTCTGGTCCTCGGACTTTCCTTTGTTCTACTTTTGCGGGCTTTTCCCTTCCTTGTCTTTTAGCCACCACCATTCTGGACTCCTTTTTCCTATTCTACCTACCTAACAACTTCATGGCAAATAGATGGGGAAACAGTGGAAACAGTGACAGACTTTATTTTCTTGGGCTCCAAAATCACTGCAGATGATGACTGCAGCCATGAAATGAAAAGACATTTGCTCCTTGGGAGAAAAACTATGACCAACCTAGACAGCACATTAAAAAGCAGAGATATTACCTTGCCGACAAAGGCCCTTCTAGTCAAAGCTATGGTTTTTTTCAGTAGTCATGTATTAATGTGAAACCTGGACCATAAGGAAATCTGGACCATATACTGAAGAATTGATGCCTTTGAACTGTGGTTTTGGAGAAGACTGTTGAGAGTCCCTTAGACTGCAAGAAGATCCAACAAGTCCATACTAAAGGAGATCAGTCCTGGGTGTTCATTGAAAGGACTGATGTTGAAGCTGAAACTCTGATACTTTGGACACCTGATGCAAAGAACTGATGCCTTGGAAAAGACCCCGATGCTGGGAAAGATTGAAGGCAGGAGGATAAGGGACAACAGAGAATGAGATGGTTGGATGGCATCACCGACTTGATGGACATGAGTTTTAGGAAGATCTGGGAATTGTTGAAGGACAGGGAAGCCTGGCGTGCCACAGTCCATGGGGTCATAAAGAATCAGACATGACTGAGTGACTGAACTGAACTGAATTGAATCCATCAGAGGCCATCCTCATCCACAGGACTTTCCAGTATTAGATTTAGTAATCACTTCTTTTGCTCCATTCCAACTAGGACATAGGAAGAAATAAGAAAAACAATTAGCCTATTACAGAACCTTTTATCCTTTGACTGAGAGCAAAGAACAAAACAAATAATAAAAAAGTATGTATTTTAATCTATATCTCTATACACACACACACAACTTTCCTTTCTGAGAACCCATCATTTAGGCTGATTCTCATTTACTCACTCACCCACTTTCTCTCTCCCTCCGCCTCCTTATAAACACCTTAGTTATCTGAATATTGATTGGAAGAACTGATGCTGAAGCTGAAACTCCAATACTTTGGCTACCTGATGCGAAGAGCTGACTCATTTGAAAAGACCCTGATGCTGGGAAAGATTGAGGGCAGGAGGAGAAGGGGACGACAGAGGATGAGATGGTTGGATGGCATCATTGACTCAATGGACATGGGTTTGGGTGAACTCCGGGAGTTGGTGATGGACAGGGAGGCCTGGCATGCTGAGGTTCATGGAGTCGCAGAGTCGGACACGACTGAGCAACTGAACTGAACTGATCTGTAACCAAACTAGTTAAGTTTCAGTAGATCTAGGGAAAATTGGTTCAGTTCATCTCCACCTGGGATTAAGGATTTTTATAAAGCTCTCCAGATTTTGTGATGACCAGCAGGTTTGGGAATTATGAATATATCTTTGTTTGGTTATATTACTTTCAGTAGGCAAGAATATTGAACTTCTCAATCCATCACTCAAACTATATAACTTAATTAATTATTTTTAATTAACATTTATAGATGGTGTTTATCATATGTAGGCTTTAAACAGTCAATAGTAAGTTGCTCTGCTTGTCAGCTGAATTGGACAAAATTTGAATACTAATTAGAACTACTATTTATGTTTTTGTTATCACTGTATTTGTTTTTATTTTCAGAAAAAAGCTAAGCATTATGTTTAGATAAAGGAATGTAGCAGGGGGACAAAAGACGATCTCTTTACTATAGTTGGCATTCTGAAGTTTAAAGACTTATTTCTTATGCAGAAATAGAAAGTGAAGTTGAAAGTCGTCTCTGACTCTTTGCAACCCCATGGACTAAACAGCCCATGGAATTCTCTAGGCCAGAATACTGGAGTGGGTAGCCTATCCCTTCTCCAGAAGATCTTCCCAACCCAATAATCAAACCAGGGCCTACTGCATTGCAGGCAGATTCTTTATGAGCTGAGCTACCAGGGAAAATATCTGTATTTGACAACCAAATCACAGAGTGTTATTACTAGGCCTCATAAGACCCTTCCTATTTTCTCATACTGAGGATCACAGAAGTAAAATGATGTGTGACATGCCAGTCAGCTTTGAAGGTAGAGTTTGGACTTCAACAGAACCACAAAGCTAAGGCCCCTGAAAACCTGACCCTTCATTCCACTCCCAACTCCCTCACTGAAGCACACTAGCTCTTATAATTGATTACACATTATGTAACTGTTGTAAAGATATATAAAGATCTGAGTACAAACAAATGTTCTCTTTTGTTACACATTGTCTTTGGAGAGAACATTGTAGATTTGAAATATTTTGAAAAAAATATTTTTTTTTCAAAATTTGAGATCTAACTCAACTCATTACAAAAATTATATAAATTCTTAATCAACCTATAAAACAAATGGCCAAATTGAAAATTCTAATATCCATGAGCAGGAATAATTTGAAGGTTTGAATAATTATGCTCATGTACATGTGTAATTTCTTTCTTTTGATGTTACTTTTTTTGCTCTTGGGTTCAGATTATACCTTATTTGCTAATTCATTAGAGTAATGAGTGGGAATATACTTTCTAATACATATCTTATATCATTAGCAACAACAACAGCTTTGAGTATCCATAAGCAGATAATCACGATGGTGTGATCACTCACCTAGAGCCACATGTCCTGGAATATGAAGTCAAGTGGACCTTAGGAAGCATCACCATGAACAAAGCTAGTGGAGGTGATGGAATTCCAGTTGAGCTATTTCAAATCCTGAAAGATGATTCTGTCAAAGTGCTGCACTCAACATGCCAGCAAACTTAGAAAACTCAGCACTGGCCACTGGACTGGAAAAGTCAGTTTTCATTCCAATCCCAAAGAAAGGCAATGCCAAAGAATGTGCAAACTACCACACAGTTGCACTCATCTCACATGCTAGCAAAGTAATGCTCAAAATTCTCCAAGCCAGGCTTCAGCAATACATGAACTTCCAGATGTGCAAGCTGGATTTAGAAAAGGCAGAGGAACCAGAAGTCAAATTGCCAACATCTCTTCAGTCATTGAAAAAGCAAGAGAGTTCCAGAAAAAAATATATTTCTGCTTTATAGACTTTTCCAAAGCCTTTGACTGTGTGGATCACCACCAACTGTGGAAAATTCTGAAAGAGATGGGAATACCAGACCACCTGACCTGCCTCTTGAGAAACCTGTATGCAGGTCAGGAAGCAACAGTTAGAACTGGACATGGAACAGCAGACTGGTTCCAAATAGGAAAAGGAGTACGTCAAGGCTGTATATTGTCACCCTGCTTATTTATCTTATATGCAGAGTACATCTTGAGAAACACTGGGCTGGAGGAAGCACAAGCTGGAATCAAGATTGCCGGAGAAATGTCAATACCCTCAGATATGCAGATGACACCACCCTTATGGCAAAAAGTGAAGAAGAACTAAAGAGCCTCTTGAAAGTGAAAGAGGAGAGTGAAAAAGTCAGCGTAAAGCTCAACATTCAGAAAACGAAGATCATGGCATCTGGTCCCATCACCTCATTGCAAATAGATGGAGAAACAGTGGAAACAGTGACAGACTTTATATTTTGGGGTCCAAAATCACTGCAGATGGTGAATGTAGCCATTTAATTAAAAGACGCTTGTTCTTTGAGAGGAAAGTTATGACCAACCTAGACAGCATACTAAAAAGCTTTACGTTACTTTACCAACAAGTGTCCATTCTAGTCAAGGTTATGGTTTTTCTAGTGGTCATGTATGAATGTGAGAGTTGGACTATAAAGAAGGCTGAGCACCAAAGAATTAATGCTTTTGAACTGTGGTGTTGGAAAAGACTCTTGAGAGTGCCTTGGACTGCAATGAGATCCAACCAATCCATCCTAAAGGAGATCAGTCCTGGGTGTTCACTGGAAGGACTGATGCTGAAGCTGAAACTCCAGTACTTTGGCCACCTGATGTGAAGAACCGACTCCTTGGAAAAGACCCTGATGCTGGGAAAGATTGAAAGTGGGATGAGAAGGGGACGACTGAGGATGAGATGGCTGGATGGCATCACCGACTCAATGGACATGAGTTTGAGTAAACTCTGGTTAGTTGGTGATAAACAGGGAGGCCTGGCATGCTGCAGGTCTTGGGGTCTCAAAGAGTTGGACAGGACTGAGCAACTGAACTGAACTGAACTGACTGAAGCAGTTCATCATAATAGGGTTTGACCTTTCAGAAATAGGATGGTCTGTACACCATAACAAATGTCAAACCCTGATTCATTATAAAAGCTTTGATAATTGAAACATGGAAATATTAAGTTCTCATCTGTTCTTGTGTAAGACTACCAAATTAATTGCAATTTTATAACAAATTAGTCTTTTCAAAGAGCTTCATTAATGTTATTAAAGCCTGCAATACCTTTCACAATATTAATTCTTGAGAAAACTTGAATTCTACATTTGACATAAAAGTAATTCATTATCTGAATTAAACACTAAATAGGTGAGACTATTCCTGTGCGGGCATGGGAGCGCTCAAGTCCTCTCTGAGTTTCTGTATGCTATTACAGTTTCCTTATTCTTTTTAGCTTTCTAAATTTCTGAAAACTAAAAATAGATATTAAGACATACCTCAAAAATAATAATGTCATTTAGAAAAAGAAAAGAACAAGCTCAAATAAATAAAAATATACTTAAATATCCTGATTTTAAATAGAAAAGAAATGAGAAATAATAACCTCAGAGTTTCTATGAGATTCTGATCAAACCTGACATAATCACTCTGTACCATAAATTTATTATAAAATGTAAGACATATTTTGTTTTATTTTCTTATTTGTATGATTGCATTCATATACATTTCAGACATAATTAGTCTTTGACTGTATACACTGATTTTTCCTTCCTTGTTGCTTTTATGTGTTCATATATATTTGAATATACTGAAGTATTTTATTTACAGGTTAAACAGCATTGACTTGATCATAACTATAAAACTCTTCTCTGTTTTTAAAGCCTTCTAATTAACAGTTGCTTTTCATTTTGACCTAAGAATTTATATACACTTCCAAAATTTCATAGCTGAATGATCACACTTCATTTAATTTTGATAATTATAGTGGTGCTTCTACATTATTTGCTTTCTGCCTTTTGACTTTACATTGTTAAATAAATGGTAGTTAGCTTTGGTGCTAAATTAGATTCGCCCAGCTGAGTTTAAGATAATTATTTTCATTTGAAAATTTAGCTCTTTTTTCATAAATTCTTCTTCAATGATTATTTAGAAATCATTTCTTAAATAAAGTTTCTTTTTAAAAAGCAAAAAGGCTTCTGTCTTGAAAAAATTAATATAAATAAGTATCTCTTACGGCAGACAATTGGGTTATTTTTAAAATTTTTCTTAGGGTTATATATGTGGAGTGAAATAAGGGTCTCTGCTAAGGTTAAACTCTTATTATTATTATTATTACCACTGAAAATTTGAGGACAAAAATTAGGAGAGACCTTTTTTTTAAAGTTAAAAGTAAATTTCAATTCCCATTTACTCAATTGCAACTATTATTTATTTATATTTCCCCTTTATTTGGTTGTTTTTGACAAACTGAAAGTTCTTAAAATGTATCCACACTTGAAAGCAGAACTAGTTGAATCCAAGAAAACTTATTTATATTTAACATATGAATGAAATTATATGTTTGTTAGCAATAAGAGAAATAAAAGGAAAAAATTCTATGTGGTTGTGTTAGTCACTCAAGTCGTGTCCAACTTTTATGACCCCATGTCCATGGCATTCTCCAGGCAAGAATACTGGAGTGAGTTGCCATTCCCTTCTCCAGGGGGTCTTACCAACCCAGGAAATGAACCCAGGTCTTCTGCATTGTAGAAGGATTCTTTCCCATCTGAGCTATCAGGGAAGCCTATCCTATGTGGTTACTTTGACAGTATTAACTACAAATTAGGTCCACTGGGTCAGTTGGTTACATGGTTTGATTGTGATTGTGTACCTCCAACCACAGAACTTATAAGCTACAGCATATATAGAGTCATAATATAACTGTATTCAGAAGTCAATTTATGAGCACATTGAACATTTGAAACTCAAACACACAGGTTGTTTTCCCTGACAAGCAATGTTTCTTTGTCTCTGAATTATTCCTCATGAGTGCTATTCTTAAGAAATGAAAAGTTGACTCTTATGTACTCAGACAAACAAACAAAAATATTCCTGACCTAACAACCTCAGCATTTGCTTCGGCTTTGTTGAAGACAAATTCTTGCTGATAACTAACAGAACTATATTTGTATGATTAATTAGATTCCAAGAGGGGTTCCTGGTACTGCCATATAATTTTAGGGAATTATCCATACAGCCCTTTATCTAGAAGTCAAATATTCCTTAAATAGTCAACACATTAAAAAAAAAAATTACAGAAAGACCTTTTAAAAAGAAAAGGGAGACCAGTAAGATGTTTGCTGTTAGGAATTTAGTGAGCATGTTGAATTGATTTTATGACTCACTACCTCTATTTCTCACTCTTATTTCCACTTCCTTTTCATTGGTAATAAAACAAATAAATAAATTTGTGGAAGCTGGAGGGTTGTAATATGAAGCTTTAGATTAACACGGGCACAAAGGGAGAGAGCAGGAAATGCCTAGACACTGGAGACTTCACAATGTCTGGGCAGAAAAGTTATAAAATGTTGTTAGAAAAGAATACTAGGGGCTCTGAACAAAGCTACATTTGTAAAGCATGTTAAATAAAAGCATTGTTGTCTTTGAGATATTTAAAACCTATATCTGTAATAAGAAAATATAAAACTATAAGTTTAGTTCAGTTGCTTAGTCATGTCCGAATCTGTGACCCCATGGACTGCAGCATGCCAGACTTCCCTGTCCATCACCAACTCCCAGAGCTTCCTCAAACTCATGTCCATCAACTCGGTGGTGCCATCCAAACATCTCATCTTCTGTCGTCCCCTTGTCCTCCTGCCTTCAGTCTTTCCCAGCATCAGGGTCTTTTCCAATGAGTCAGCTTGTTGCATCAGGTGGCCAGAGTATCAGAGCTTCATCTTCAGCATCGGTACTTCCAATGAATATTCAGGACTGATTTCCTTTGGGATGGACTGGTTTGATCTTCTTGTAGTCCAAGGGACTCTCAAGAGTCTTCTCTAACACCACAGTTCAAAAGCATCCATTCTAGGGCACTCAGCTTTCTTTATAGTCCAACTCTCACATCCATACATAACCACTGGAAAAACCATAGCTTTTACTAGGTGGACCTTTGTCAGCAATGTAATGTCTCTGCTTTTTAATATGCTGCCTAGGTTGGCCATAGCTTTTTTCCAAGGAGCAAGCGTCTTTTAATTTCATGGCTACAGTCAACATTTGCGGTGATTTTGGAGCACAAGAAAATAAAGTCTGTCACTGTTTCCATTGTTTCCCCATCTATTTGAGAAGAAGTGATGGGACCGGATGCCATGATCTTAGTTTTTGAATGCTGAGTTTTAAGCCAGCTTTTTCACTCTCCTCTTTCGCTTTCATAAAGAGTCTCTTTAGTTCCTCTTCACTTTCTGCCATAAGGGTGATGTCATCTGTGTATCTGGGGTTATTGATATTTCTCCCAACAATCTTGATATGCAATTTAATAATTGATAATTATTGAATAAATATTTATTAGATTAATATTAATAATTAATAGTAATAATTAGATTAATATTAATATTATTAGATAAATATTGATAATGCAATTTAAGTACCAAAAACAGAGACTGGGGAAATAAACGGAAGAAGGCGAAGACAGACAGACAGACTGACTTTCTAGAACTTGACTGACCTATTAATAGAACTTAAAATTTAAGATTTTAATAGAAAATATAAAAAGAGATTAGTTACTGTTGAAAATTCAATTGTTAATGTGAAAGTTCCAGTGGAAGATAAGCTATAATATAGAGGGAATATAGATAAATTTCAGAAGAAAAACATGTAAAAGAATTGCAATGCAATTTGGAGACTGAATATGTAAATAATAGGCATTCAAAATGGAAATAAAATAATAAAATATACAGGGACTAATTAAATAAACTAAAACTCAAGAACATTTCCTTGGATTGGAGAATACCTTGAATCCATAGATCAAAAAATCTCACTATTTTATTTGAATAAATTAGATTTTAAAATATAGTAATTTTTTCTAATTTAATTTTCTAATATAAACATAATCTAAAACCTTATAGGGATAATTTGATAAAAAGAAAAAAAGTTATACATTAGCTTTTAGTTACAAATTTTAGAAAACATTATAGATAGGTAATCAAGTTAAATCCAACCATTTAGCACAAGAAACATATATATACAAATTAATGTAGTGATAATAAAACTTCCATCATGTACCATCTAAGTAGCATCTCTTAGGTGAGATGAACATAATGGGGGAACATTGGTGCTTTGGCAAGATCACCAGATTAGAAGTTTAGTGACATAATTTTTACTCTTATGATAGGTCAGAAGTAAGAAAGTTTTGGCAAAATACAAGTAACTTTCAGAAGTATTTTCAAATTTTTCTATTTGTTATCATTTGCAGAAGGAGCCCCCAGATTCAACTTCATAAAACTAAGTACTGTGGAATGAGATTTGTCAGTTAGAGTTGGTCTTTGTAGGTCAACAAATCATCGTCATATCCAAGGTTTTATCAACTCTAAGGACTAATTTTCACACCGTTGGGAGTAATAGCTACCACACTAAAAATGCATGCCTTAAAAAAGAATGGCAATATGCAGTGTTGACAAATCCTCAGTTTAATTACTCTACACTTTTTGGAAAATAATCTGACAATACACCTACATTTGAGCACCCAAATTCAATGTATTAAATGTATGAAACCTTTCTTACTGAAATACAAGTACCAAAGAGAAATGTGAGATAATATGTAAAAGGTGTTTTTTTCAGGATCACTTTTAGTGGCAAAAATGTTTGTTAATATAGGAATGTTAATGGTTAATATAGGAATGGTAAAGCAAGTTGTGATAGTGTAGCTGGATGAAATATTACCCAGTTCTCAAAAGCAAGAATTTATATCTACTGACATGAAGAAATGTCTATAATGCTTTGAAAAGATAAACCAAATTAGAGGACAATGAGAAGCTACACCTTCAGAAGAATGGGAATGAGGTAGGCATCTTAGGGAAAGTATCAGTTTTGTTTTGTATTTTTTGCCTTGTTAAATCAGTTTCTAAAAGCATTTAGCACCGTTTTAGCATTTTTAAAGTGTCAAAAATTAAATAAGTTAAAAGGTGTGGATAAATAGAATGTACAAAGAAGCAAGTATATTTTATATTAATCATGTTATTAGAAAACCAGGTGTTTGGTGCCCTTGAGAAAGTTCAGAACAACAACCAACCAATCAATGCTCAATTTTAAATTGTCTGCCATAAAAAAAACATTGTTTTTAAAATAAGAGCAAAAACTTTATAACATGAGTTTGAGTGTTACTTAGTGTCTACTTAGCTTGAAATAGTAAAATTATCCATGTGGAGTCTTAACTCTCTTACTGTGACATTTGTAAAATCAATTAATGATATATGCGGTTTTTCTTGGGAAACATGTAATGACTTGAATTGGGGAGTGTAATCGCTCATTTTCTTCATAAATATAAATACATGCTCAAAATTGTTTATTATTGACACATTTTCATTTTAATTTTAAATATATTTTGCAGATTTATGATGGAAAAGATAAAACAAGTCATCTCCTAGGTGCTTTTACTGGTGCGTCTATGCGAGGACTGACACTTAGTAGTACTTCAAACCAGCTCTGGCTAGAATTTAATTCTGATTCTGAAGGGACGGATGAAGGCTTTCAACTTGTCTATACCAGTAAGTATTTTGGGAGGAAAAAAAATGGCCAAACACTGATGCTAAATATTTATTAGTAATTGCAATACACCACATGAAGTAATATTCAACATTTGATTATCAATTTGAAGTTTACAACTCCCTTCCATGTATATTTGACCTTAACAACTTCAAAAATTACAGGTATTCTAGCTATTACTATTTTATGGTTGAAACAATAGGTTCAGAAAGTTTAAGTAATATGTGACTATGAACTTATTTATTTATGTACTTTAAAATAACAGTATTCTCCCCCATGAAATATTTAAGAAGTACAATTAAACTTTTTAATAAATGGGAACCCAGTGCTTGAGCTCCTACCTGTCACTGCAAAACATACACAATACATGTGTATTAGTTATAGTTAGTCAGCCCTTAAGGAAATGGCAACCCACTCCAGTGTTCTTGCCTGGAAAATCCCATGGACAGAGAAGCCTGGTAGGCTGCAGTCCATGGGGTCGCACAGAGTCGGACAAGACTGAAGCGACTTAGCAGCAGCAGTCAGCCCTTAACGATAACTGGATGGTTTCAGATGATTTTACACTGAAGAATAGCTAAGATTTTAGTTTGTTTTGCTTTCTTGTTAAATTGTCTTGTTAAAAATAAATTTATATAGAACTATTATGCTATACTCAAATCAACTTTCTGACACTTAAACAGGTAGAAGCTCATAGACTGAGAATCATCGAAAACCATAAGTGGGTTACATCAATTGTTATATGAACAAAATGAATTTATTTACCAGTATCATAATAAGAAGTAGACTAATTATATAAATGAGAATTAAATTGTAGTCTTTACTGTTAGAATATTTGAAAAAATCAAAAGAGTTCTATAAAGTTTCTTAAGAAGTCAGGTGAATGAAAATTCTTACAGAAGTTGGAAAGTTGAAAAGGTTACAGCATTAAAGATATTCACATGGGATTCAAAAGGTAATTGGAATCAAATTATTGTTTGTGAAAATACACTCAAGAGACATAGTACTGAGATATAATTCTTTCTCCTTGTTTATTTCAAGGTTTTTTTTCCTTACCTGTGCTAGAATTGTTACATCATTAACACAAGTTAAATTAACAAAATGATGTTTAATACATACTTTTAAACCCTGAGAACTGTTGTATATACTGTGATTTCCTGTGAATTGCTCCCAAAGACAAATGAAAATCCAAGCAAATTGTGTTTACAGATATTGCTGTGTAATGGACTAAAAGTAACAGTGCTGTGGCTTATTGCTCAAATATAATCGCTGCCATGTGCTCAGAAGGGCAAATGTTTCTTAATCTGCTTTCCTCTTTCCTTTTTTTTTTTTTTTTTTTTCTCTAACAGGGCTAGTGACATTTTTCAAGTCATGGCTCTGTGTTTACATAATGGTCTTTCTTTGTTCTGCATCATTTTATATTTCTCTTTGTCTAAAATGTCAATGAGGTTAAAAAAGGAAACCTAAATTTCCTTTTCTAGTATTTAAATTCTATGTAACGTGAGATTATTGATGCAAAAATACTGGACTTTGTAGCCATACCTGAATTTGAAATTGTATAGGATGTTCAGGAGTCTGGAATGAGGAAAATCATCGCTTCTTTGTCATTGCTGTGAACTACTGCTTGTGCTTGTCAAAGAAAAAGAAAGAAAGAAATGCTTAAAAAGAAAAGACTTGAAGTTATTTTATTTTTTTTTTCTTAATGATTCTGGCTGTTCATTAAAGGATGTGCATCATTATGAAGATAGAAGGCTGTAGAATTGGGAAAAGAGTATAAAAGCAATTTTTTTTTTTAAAAAAGGGCAGACATACCTCTATAAATATTTTTCAGTCTCAGAACTGAAACTAAAATGTTTCAGTCTCAAATCTGGAATTAAATGTTTATAATCTACTTCAAAGGTGTCTCTGAATATTCACCAGGTCAGTAAATGCTTCTAAGATTTTCTGATTCAATGACTATGTGCTAAGCTCCTTTGTTGAGGAAGGCCCTGGAAGTAGTGGCACGTCAGCTATTAACTGTATTTGTTCCTAAGTGTCACTTCTGAGTTTTACAATGGCAGCCTTTCTATGAGCACATATCTGCAATGATCTTAATAGTTAACCATGCATTTCCTATCTTTGAAGGAAGTTACTTTTCATTCTCCATGTATACTTTGGTTTCCAGCCTTAGAATCCTGTACCCAGGCTTATTTTTTCTTTCAGTATGCCCCATCCACCTGTGGTATCATTTCAACTGTTCAGCTTCAAGACTATTTCAAACATTTCCCTATTAGGCTTACCCTGACTCCTTCAACCACAGTTAGTCTACTTTTTAATACTTCTTTTGCAGTAGTCTATATCCACAGCTATATAGCTCTTATCACATGGAATTGTGATTATGTTTTTTGTTTGTTTTGGTTTTCTTGCAAGCATATTATGCATAATTCTTCATGAGGCCATTTCACTTCATAATGCCTTTAGTCAGTTTTAGATCAATTGCAACTTTCCACATATATTGGTAAATTAACATGTACTCTGAATACTGATTTTATAAAATGTGTTCTTTTGTGATATAGAAGATTCTACTAGGCCACATATTTTATATTCCATAAATTCTTAGATGGAGTAATTAATTTCTGAACACAAGAGAATTTGCTAAGGTGTGCAAACATGGGGGAAAATGGAAAAGAATATGTTTTGTGTTTGGATCCCTGTATCCAGTTATTTCTAATCCCGCCTCTGCCATTCTGTGGTATGTTCCCCTTAAAATTATTCCACCTTTGTTTCTGGAATATCTGAGAGAACACTATGAGATGCAGAGGAGTTCTAGTATTCATATCCAGAGGATTTAGAGGCAGTAGAGAGGAAATTTGGCTAGGGCAGATCAGGTTAGGATTCATGAATGAGGTAGTATTAAAGATTGTGTTGGTGGATCACAGAAAGAAATGGTGACTGTATTCCAGGCAAAGAGAACAGGATAAAGAAAAGCACAGAGATTAGAAAGAGCATGCTAAATAAGCACATTCAAGGCAAATAGAGTAAATAACTTAATTCAGAT